>NC_062291.1:49380170-49696861 GCF_902655055.1 Lutra lutra
TGTCTGGGCCCATCAGTAGCAGTCAAGGTAAGGTGACTCTGGCAATGTCCCGCCCAGAGGACCCGCCCTGCCTTAATCCACCTGGCCGAAATTGACTGCTGCATGCTGGGCTGAGGCTGTGAAGATCACTACTGTTAGGTACTCCGACAGCTTCTCTCTGGTCTTGATGGACTTGGGGAAACCTAGGGCAGAGCCAGGGGGTGGCTGAGGCCCCAACCCCAGGGGGACAGAGGGCGCAGTGGACCGATGACCCACAGATGTCCTCCCCCCGCCCTTCTCCCAGTCCCTGAGTTCTCCCATATGAGGACTTTGGGGGCTCATGCACGGGCAAGACACTGGAAGGGGACAATGGCCCAGTGTTCCCGAAGTTTCTGACCCTGGTTCTCAGTGTCTACAGAAAGTCCCTGAGGTGTACCCATGAGACATACTGGTGGGCAGGGGTCTCTTGGGAGCTCTGGCCCCAGCACCAGGTGCTAAGGTGGATGCCTTGGGCCAGTGCTACCCAAGGAAAGTCAGAGGTGCAGGGAAGAGCAGAACCTGCCAGGAGGAGAGTGGAGGCGGTCTGTACCTGAGGTCTTCTTGCCCCGCATGCCGTACATGTACACATCCTTCACGAAGTCCTGCAGCTCCTGGTCCTCTGCCACCACCTGGTCACTCTCATAGTAGATGCCTACCACCTCGGCCGTGAACCTGGCTCAGGAGGAGGGGCCCAGCCAGGAGTGGGTGACCTGGCCAGGATCTGCAGAGCCGGGCCCCTGGGCCCCAGGGCAGGGTTCCACTGGTGACCCTGTGACTTACTCCTTAATGTCCAGACCCGGGTCACTCATTCCTGCCCCCACTCACATACCTTCCTCTGTCTCAGGGCCCTGACAACGGAGCCAGGCCCTGGCCCGCTGAGTCAGTGGTCAAGGCCCCTGGTCTGGCCTGTCAATGCCCCGGTCCTCTCCTCCTGCAGGACCTCTACTCATTTTGCACAGAGTGGGTCCCTTGGCCCCAGCAGGCACTCACGTCTTGATGGCCTCCCACACCAGAAGCCCGTCATCCCGGTAGAAGTAGTTGGGAATGTCCTCTGCGCTGTCCATTCCCCGAGCTTTGATGGCTTCAGGGAAGCACAGGGAGGTGTAGGTCAGGTCCTGCATGGCTCTCTGCACCATCTGCACGTGCCCACCGCCCCCTGTGGCGTTGGCCTTGAGTGGGAGGGGAGAGAGCACGAGCTGAGGCTGGCTGTCCCTGGCCAGCCTTCTCACCCAGAGCTCACCATGAGAAACTGTGAGAGGAAGCCCGGGTGGCCGGGCATGCGGACAGGCAAGCCCATGTCCTGGGGGTTGAGGAGGTGGGGTAGGAGGGCTGTTTAATTCCAAGAATACCCAGGCAGCCCACAGAAGATGTTAGGGAGGCCCCATCTAATGTGAGGGGTTACAGCCGAGGGGTGTGCGCAGGGACTGGGGGAGGCTGCGGGAGGGCAGGGCTCTTGTTCTGAGCACAGGCTGCCCGGAGGGCAAGCACTGCAGTGACCTGAGCTTTGGAGCAGATACCAGCCCCCAGGGCCACACAACTCTTTTGAGGGCCTGTGTTTGCTTAGGTGAGAGTGGGAGAGATGCACAGGAGGCATCCTGGTCCCCATCCCAGCACACACGGTGGCTGAGCATTCAGGCCACAGGACCTTGTAAAGGATGACTTGGGTACTGGAGCGCCACATGTTGGTCCACAGGGTCGTATGATCCAAGCTGGAGTGATTGGAGTTGCTCCCTGGACTTTGTTTGGATGGGAGAGGACGGTCCCTGCATGGGGACATGAGCCTGGCACTCCCTGGGATGAGGTCCCATTCCCCTCCCGTGGGGGAAAGCCTGTCCGCAAAGCCTCTGGGGGAATGGGGTCCGCACAGTTTAAAGAGTAGAAGAGAGTACCAGCCAGTGCATTTGTCCCCTGGGGCCATTATTTGAGTCCCTGAGTCCATTTTGGGAGAGGTTGGAAGCCCCTCCCCTCTGTCATGTTCTGGGTTCTGAGAGAATACACTTCTTTTCCAGCTTCAGCTTGTTTGACTTGGGTTTGGTTATTTGCAGCCCACGAGGGGGCTCAGCCTTACTGATGAGCGGGCTGCCTCACTAACGGGGCTGGGAGAGGAGGAAGGGCAGGGCAATGGCTGCTGGGAGGCTCCGGGCTTAGCAAGGTCTCATGGATCAGAACGGGCAAAGAGCTGCCTGGGAGAACTTGAGGGACAGGGAGGGGTTATACCCAGCTGAGGGGAGGGTAGGAGCATGGGCCCAGAAGTGCAGAGGGTGGGTGGTAGTGCTCCAGGGGAAGCAGAGCAGGAGGGGAGGAGTGGGGGCTGGGAGGCAGAATCCACAGCCACAAGCCAGAGGATGCGGGGGGAGGAGGAGGAGGGTACAGGGGTGACACAGGCCACGTGAGGAAGTGCAGAGAAGCAGATAGTGTATTGGGAGGGGAGGGGGCAGGTCACCCGTAGAGAAGGGTCAGACTGGCCAGAGGACCTGGGGAGCTTCACTCTGAGCACCTCCACCCCCCCACCCTTCTCAGGCACCCACTGCCACCCTGGTGCCCAGATGCCTGACTCCTGAGAGGAAACCTGGGCTGGCGGCGGAGGTTTGGAGAGGCAGGGCCCTGCACAGAGGTGGACGGGAGGTGCCCACCTTGTCAAAGAGGCCGTACTCGCAGATGAGCTGCTCGCGGGCCTTGGTGTTGATGGCGATGGTGAACCGCACGTGTGCCACCAGAAGCTGCAGGGAGGAGCAGGAGAAGGCCTCAGAGAAGGTCTGGTCAGGCCTCCTGACCAGGGCTGCACCCCCCACGTGCCCCAGAGACCCCCAGCACCCTGCACCCCAGTCCGCTGAGGAGGGGTGATGCCAGGGCTGAGGTGAGCTGCTGGGGCCTGGGGACCGCCGCTTCGACGCTTAGTGACCCGATAATGATGAAAATGATAACAGCCAGCCCTTGTATAGACTGAACTATGTGCCAGGTACTTTCAGCTCTGGAATTTTTAACTCTTTTTGGTTCTGACGGGAATCCTATGAGGCAGGATCCTATGAGGCATCTCTTCGATGCCTGCTGCACAGATGGGGAAACAGGCCCAGAGCCTGCCGTGTCCCAGGAGTCCGTGCCAGCGAGGTTCAGGAAGAGAATGGCAGTGATGGTGGCACCTGGGATCAGACCAGGGTCACATGGACGTCATCTGCCTCTTCAACTTCTGCTCCCAGGCCAGTGAGGCCCTGTCAGGCCCAGGCCTCGTGTCCTCAGGAACCAGCAGCCTCAGAGCTGTAGTACCACCACCTGAGCATCCCTAAGGGCCCCTCTCTGCCGGCTACTCCTGGCCCCAGCCCTGTGGGGGTGTCAGGGCCCCGCCTCCCTCCCTCTGCCACCCCCCACCATGTGCCAATGCCCTCCTTCACCAGCTGAGGGCACTGGTAGCTTGCCATACCTTGAAAACGGGGTGAACGGCGGGCAGCTGGCGGTACAGGGCAATGCCAAAAACTTCAGATACCAGGTGTGTGCGCAGAAGGTGGGTGATGGTCTGGTGGACATGGAAGTCACTGGAGCGCACCCAGATTTTGGCCAGAAGCCAGTCATATTTTGCATCCGAAGGGAGAAAAATCGGGTTTTCATCTCCTGGGATTTGGTTGAGCTGATACATTGGAGAAAGAAAATACATGGTAATATTTTGTTCTATATACGAAAGCCTGGCATCTCAGGAAATTCCAGAAGAGTCCAGATTTCTTAAACAGTGGTCTTGGAGTCATGAGAGGATCATGGAGGAGGGCAGAGGGTCTAGGGTTTGCATTTCCCATCCCAGTGACCACACCTACTAGCTGTAGGACTACTGGGCACCTAAGCCTCTTTGAGCTCTGGTTCCACCGTCTGCCACACTTTTTACTTACCTCCCAGAGTGACGGCAAGTGACTAAGATGGCCCAGTGACTACAATGACTAAGTGACTAAGATGACCAGCTTAGGTGCTTAGAGTGTGTTGCTCTGCTCTTCTACTCCTTCCCCCATCTTTCTCGCCTCCCTTGCCAGCTCTCCCCCTCCTGGATTCTTCCCACTGCTCTGACTACTGATTTTTCATGTCCCATACGTTCCCTTCCTCCCTTGTTCCCTTAATGTTGCTGTTCCCCAGGCTTGGGCTGGTGCACCTGACTTCCCTTCTTGCCCTCCAGTAGCTCCTCCAGTTCCAGGGCTCTAAGGTCCTCAGGATGCAGTGACCTAGGTCCCTGTCACTTGAGCCCAGACTTGTAGCCAGCTGCCTCCTGTCAGAGAAACAAAGCTTGCCTTTGCCTTTCCAGTTTCAACTCCACACTGGGGCCAAGGTGACTTTTTTTTTTCTGAATGCAAATCATGTTATGTCAATTCTCTAAAACCAGTCACCTCTTAATGCCAGAAAAGAAAGCCCCCAAAGTCCATGATCTGGCCGCTGTCGTCTCTGCAGAAGTAGCCCTACGTTTGGCCCTCCCTGCCCACCAATTCCTTGGTCCCTAGCTTTGCCCATGACAACAGCCACTGGACTGCATAGCTTCTGGACTTGACAGTGTGAGGTCATGCGAGCGCTGTCATTACCTCCTCTTTTGGAGGAGGACAGGGAGCCTTGGAGGGGTGGACATTTAGGATGAGAAGGAATTATCTGGAGTGGAGGAGCAGCATTTGGGCTAGAGAAACTGCAGGCTGGGGTGGGCTGGGGTGGGCAGGAGCTGGGCTGCCCCTTAGGCTCTTCGGAGACCAGTGTGGCTGCACAGTGACCAACCGAGGAGGACAGCTGTCCGGGACACTGGGGAGGGGCCAAATCCAGTGGACTCCTTAAGGTCATGGTAAGTATTTTGGAAGGTAATTTCCCTGTCTCTCCTTTGAACATAGTGTTGTCCAGTAGAAATCTAGTGCAAGCCACATATGGAATTTAAAATGTTCAGGTGGCTGCAGTAATAAAAGTAAAAAGAAACAGGTGAACCTTCTGGTAATTTTGTTTTACCCAATATTTTGAAAATATTTCAACATGAAAATAATATAAATTATTGAGATATTTTGACATTTTTTCCCCTCATTCTAGCCCTTTGAAATCAGGCATGTATTTTGCACTTACAGAAGTTGGACTAACCACATCTCAGGTGCTCTATGACCCTGGGTGGCCAATGGCTCGAGACTCGGTTCCGTCCAGCTCACCCAGGATAGAGCAGTCTGACTTTCACACTATTCGTGTTTGCTTATTTATTAATGAGATTTAGTTGCCAACTTTTAATTATCAGAGAATTTCACATAAAAATCGGGATTACCAGGTTTTCTTCAAAAACTAAGTCTGTGAACTCTGAACGAACATTCTCCCAGAAAACACTCATGCCGTTTTTAAACAGTGCCCTCTCTGCCCCTCTGCCCCCGCCCCTCCCTGTGGTCACACCCCTCCCACACTCCCTGCCCTGCAGCTCTCTTCTCTTCCACTGGCTCCGCTCTCTGGCCACCCCCCACCCTGCCATGGCTGCCCCCCCTCCACTCTGTCCCTCCCCTCCCAGAGTCGGCTCCCCTCCATGGAGCTTCATTCATTCTGTACTAATTGCCTGGCCCCGTAGACATCTGCCTGCGCACCTGGTCTCCAGAACACATGGGTGGCCTGTCACGCTCTGGAACATGGTCCTGTGGCTGAGGACACCCTCTGCTGTGAGGGACCCTGCCTGTACTGTCTCTTTTAATCCTCACCAGCACCCTGCAAGGCAGGTATTCCTGTCTATTTTACATAGGGGGAAACTGAGGCTCCGAGTGCTTGCACAGGTCTCCCAAGCCACAACAGTGGGTAAACAGCTGAGCTGGGATGGGGCCTGGGCACTGCCTTCAGCCCTTCTCTTCACTCTCACTGCCTAGTCCAGACTCTCCCTTGCTTTGCTCCTGGAACTCTTCCACTGGCCTCGAAGGCCATGCCGGCTTGGGCCTTCCCCTCTCCTACCCATCGTCCTGCCCTCCCCACTTCTGTCCAGGCTCAGTGACACTGTGGGAGTCCAGAATGTACCCTGGACAACTTGTTTTTGTTTTTTAAATTTGTGTTTTGGGCAACAAAGTAGTTTTTTGTTTCTGATTAGAAAAAACAATTTTGGTCACTTCAGAAGAGCGTATTAATCTCATAACCCAGCTCTTTGCGTATGTGCATATTAACCTGTTCAATGTTCCATAAGTCGAACACTGCTGTAAGAAATGCCTTTCTCTTCTTTCTCTTGCTCACCTGTGCCCCAGCCAGTCCATCCCAGTGCTCTCCACTGGTGCGGCTGTGTCCTTCTGCACCTCCCACACCCGCAAGTACTGTCTTGTCAATGGTGTGCTGCTTCCTACGTTCCGTTTGCACAGAGGAGATATCCTTCCTTCTGCTTTGTTAGCTCACTGTGGAAACCCCTCAGGTCCGCTGCGACACATCAAGTTCATTCCTTTTAAAGGTGGTATAACAGTTCATTGTCTGGACATAAGAGATCTCATTCAGTCAACCCTCTGCTGCCTTCAGATGGTCTTCGTTTGTTTTCCCGCCAAGAGCGATGCTTGTGATGCCCTAACTGTGAGGGCTTGCATCTCTATGGTCTCCGTGGACCGGGCGCTAGAGGACAGGCTGCTGGGCCCCGGAAGGGCTGTTCTAGGAGAGTGTGTCCCACTGAGTGCTCCTCCAGCTGGGACACACCTGTTCTGTGGTGCGGGTGCTCAGTCCTGGCCCTGAGCCCCTATCACCCTCCCTTCCCTGCCTGCCGGGAAGCCTGCTTCTCCCTCTCCCACTCCCTCTACTTGTGTTCTCTCACTTGCTCTCTGTCAAATAAATAAATAAAATCTTCAAAAAAAATCTGTATTTGTAACTTGGATTGGTCTTCAGCTTTCTTTGGGAGTCTGCCTGATGGGGTGCTCAGCAGATCCGGAGCTGAGATACGGAGCTGAAGCCCGTGAAACAGCTCAGCAAGTGTCCGCTGGGTAAAGGCTGGCTGGAGCTCAGCTGCTCAGTTCCCGGGCCCCTCACCCCACTAGACGTTCAGTCAGCTTCCCAGGTGCTTATATGGATATTGGTCTGTTTTCTACAATTTCTTCTCATAATTTATATTTTGCCAGGTTTTTACCCATTGCTTCCAACTTTACAAATTTGATGCCATGCTATTACTTTTAAAGAAAACAAACACCCTTGTGATTATGTCTTATTCCTACTCTTACATATTTTTGTTTTTTTCTTTCGATTTTCTTGAACCTTTCAAAGAACCAAAGTTTGGATTTATTCTTTTGGTTTTATTTTCATGGTTCTTCATAGTTTGCAAAGGTTGCATTTTTAACAGAGGGAAGAGATTCAGGAACATTGTGACTTGCCCAAGGTCCCACGTCTCCTAGCAAGTGACAGAGCTGGTACTGAAGCCAGGCCCCTGACTCCAGGCCACTCCAAGAATTCTCTGGAAGACAGGCTGCTTCAGGGTGCCTGCCACTGGTAAACGGCTCCTTTTCTCAGGTCTCTCAGTCCTGTTTGCTCTTCTCCCATCTCCTGTCCCTTTACCTTTAGCTTCAGTTTCTTTTTTTTTTTTTTTTAAAGATTTTATTTATTTGACAGACAGAGACCACAAGTAGAGAGGCAGGCAGAGAGAGAGGGAAGCAGGCTCCCCGCTGAGCAGAGAGCCCGATGCGGGACTCGATCCCAGGACCCCGAGATCTTGACCTGAGCCGAAGGCAGCGGCCTAATCCGCTGAGCCACCCAGGAGCCCTAGCTTCAGTTTCTTAAGCTCAGAGCTTCTCTCTGCTAGTCTGGGAATTCCTCTGGGGGAAGATGTGCCAGAGACCAGGACTGGGAGAGCATGAACTCTGGAGCCAGACAGCCTGGCACTAAGCCCCACTATGCTGACTGTGCATGTGTGTCTGTCCTCTCATGTGCTGGACATGACTCACGGCAGCAGTCCCCGACCTCGGAGCCTTGTCATGACGATGATATAACTTGAGCCAGGTCCTAGTCCGAAACCCTGATGACCACGTGTCTCAGAATCCAGAAGTTTTAGGATTTTAGCAGTGCATATACTTCATTTGGTGACACCTTTCCCCCCCTACACCAGGTCTGGGGCAACACACTATTTTACAATCAAATGCGTCAGTACTTCTCTATGATACACATGCGTACCACACTGGGTGGGGCGAAGCTTCTAAACAGTCTCTCCTTTTGGTTCAGAGCAAGTTTTGCTGCCAATGAATTTGGTGCACACTTTTGAAAAACCTAGCAGTTTTAGGACTTCTTAGATTTCAGAATTGAGGGTAAGGGGTTGTGGACTGTGCAGGCTAACCTTTGGGACAGTCTTGTCATGGGGTTAGCACAGGGCAAACCAGTGGCTCTTATGCCTATAGCACTCAACGCCTGGTTCACAGCTGGCTCAAAGTCAAGTCTGCAGATGGCTTGTCCATCTGTCCCCCACAGGGACCCCTGGGCAGCAGCCCTCTTCACAGACCTACACCTGGTCCTGTGCTGGGTGTTGCTTTCCCGCTGTCTGCACACCAGCGGTCACAGAGTGCTTGGTGCTCTGAGGAAGCAGCAGCCAGGAGTGGGAGAAAGGATGCTCCGCCCCTGCCCCCATTCACCCGAACTGCTCCTCTTTCTCTTCCATCATCTTTGGTAGAAAAAAGAACCCCTGGGCTCTAGAAGGCAGCACTGCAGGACTGGCTCCTTCCTGACCCCAGCCTCCATGGTGTCCCCTGGTGGCCTCAGTCTATAGCTCATCTCACAGCCTCACCTGCCAGACCCCTTTTGATGCTCCGACTTGGGGCCCCTGGTCAGGATGCTGGGAGGGAGTGAGGTGGGTGGTATGTTATCCCAGGGCAGGTGCTCAGCAGGAATCTGTCAAGTGTATTTTGGGGAGGGGAGCCCTTCCTGCTGCTTGGGGCCAGCTCTCCCCACCGCTACAGGAAGCCCTAAGTTCTTGTTTTTTTTTTTTTTAATCTACCTGGCATCCACCCTAGGAGATGCGAGGCAGAGTGGTCACGTCCTCCTGGAGGTTCAGGTGGAGACGCCCAGGAAACTCCCTGCCAAACCCTGGCTGCTGAGGGCAGAGCTGTCCAGCAAAGGAGCAGGGTGATGGCCTACCTGGATGGCAATGGGGACAATCTTGTTGGCCAGATTCTTGTACAGTAAGCAGATGGGCGCCGCCAGGCACTGCAGGGTGCAGGGGTCTGTTTTGTTGGCATCAATGCCATCCAGCAGCTCAAAGTCCACGATGAAGATGTTCCCTTGCTGCAGGAGGCAAGAGGAAATATGGCCGCGTCAGCCTCACATGGACCCAAGAACCAGGCCCAGGGGGAGGGAGAGGTGGCTTTAGAGGCCCCTAACATCTGATCAGAGCTCTGAATGGACCGTTTTGTTCTCTGACTCTGGGCTGGTTCGCATCCAGAGTGTTCAGAGGTTGTGGCAGTTTTCTGGTGATGTGAAGGAATGGCAGGGGCCTGGTCTGCATGTGTTGTCCCTGGAAGCTGCATGGCCCTCATGCAAGATGCTGGACGACCCCCCAGAGCGGCAGCATCATAAGGAAGCAGATAGGGTGCAGACGAGATAGACAAGAATGCAAATTCGGAAGAGCACCGCTGACGGCCTGCACTTACACGGTGTCACGACATTTCACCCTTGGGAGGAGAAATGGGGCCGGGACTTCTGGGGTGGAAGGTTCTGCAGAGGCATCTGCAGGGGCAGGGGTCTGCAGGGTCCTGGGGGGGGTGGTCCCTAGACCTTGGGGGAGGGTACACTCTTCAGGGTCAAGAGGGGTTGTGTCCCTGGATGGTGTGTTCTGCAGCCTGGTCTGAGGTTGGTGGCAAGGTGGGGTCACTCGGTGAAAATTCATTGATCTTGCTGACACTCCTGATTCGGGCTCTTTTTCTGGGGTTGTTATACTTTAAAAAAAAAAAAAAAAGCCATGTGCCTGGGATGTAGGGAAGGGAGAAAGCCACTCTTCACAGACTATAGATCAGTCTTCTACAGGGAGCCCAACCTGAGAGCTGTGAGGGTTCCTTTCTTTTTCTTTTTCTTTCTTTTTTTAAGATTTTATTTATTTATTTGACAGATAGAGATCACAAGCAGGCAGAGAGAGAGGAGAAAGCAGGCTCCCCGTGGAGCAGAGAGCCCAATGCGGGGCTCGATCCCAGGACTGAGCTGAAGGCAGAGGCTTTAACCCACTGAGCCACCCAGGTGCCCCGTGAGGGTTCCTTTCTTAAAGCTGGGGCCTGCTCAGGCCAGAACTTGAAGAATTTGGGAGGAGGATGGGGCGCTTCTTCTAAAGATTTTCTCATTTTAAGCAAGTAATGGATGCTGCTGGAGGGGGTGATCCCTGATGCTGCAGAGCCGGGTCCACCAGTGCTCAGGTGAGATGTGTGTCCACAACCCTGCAGAGGGCATGCTGGACCACCCAGCACAAGCTTTAGGAATCCCCCTTAGGGGGTACCGAACATGGGACAGGAGCTAAGGGCCTGGTCACCATCTTCCTCCTTTTTCAGCTCGAGGGATCCTGGCAGTCACCTGGCACCAGTGATGAGCTCTGGGCTGTCTGTCTGCAATGTGTGTGGAGCAGGGGTGGAGAGGATGGAGTTTGTGCCCACCGCTCATCAGGGCAGGAGTGTGGGGAGAAGCTGGTTTCAGGAGAGCGTGTGACTGGGACCCTCGGGATCACCTTGTCAAGAAGGTAGAGGCCTATGGGTTGGTGGGTCACTGGGCTGGGTGGGCTCCTGTGATGGGCTGGACAACTGGACTGTCAGAGTGGACATGACCATCGTGAGTACTACCTAGGAATGGCTGCCAATCCAATCTCGAGGAGACCCAATTAGTTAAGGTGATGAATGCCAGACTAGCAAGAGGCCCCTCGGAACCCAGGCCAGGGAACCAGGTGGCCTGGAATTTGGGCCCGTGCCAGGGGCACTGCTCTGTTATCCCAAGTCACCTCCTCTCTCTGGGTCTCAGTGTCATCCTTCTGAAAAGTAAGGGGGGAGACCCTATCTCTTAGTTCTGATGTTCTGGGATTCTGCGCTGGATACTGGTGTTCTTGCCTGTCTGCTGTCCCTGTCCTCTCCTTTTGGTCCACAGGCTCCATTTTCCTGGCCCTAATGACTGATTCAGGGAGTTAAGAATTGTGCTATAGGACATGGGAGGTGTGTGTAAGAGATGGCAGGTGTGTGTAAGAGATGGGAAATGTGTGTAAGGGATGGCATGCAAGAAATAGGTGGTCTGTGTGTAAGAGATGGGAGGCATGTGTAAGAGATGGGTGCTGTGTGTGTAAGAGATGGGTAGTGTGTGTGTAAGAGATCGGTAGAGTGTGTGTAAGAGATGGATGGCATGTAAGACTCTAGTCAGTGGTGGCTATTAGATTATTGCTTGTGACAAAAACCATGGCTGAGCCTCTCGACCATCACTCAGAGGAAAATTGGCCATTCTGACAAAGATGGCCACAACCCCCAGCTCTGGAGGTGGCAAGGACTGGCAAGCAGAAGCTGTCCGCTGGCCAGAGGGCTATGCAGTCCCTTCCCATTGTACAACTCTGTGGCTCTCGAGGTTGTAGGATTCTCTGGCTTGAAGTGTGGAACCCATAGCCACCGATCACTGTTCATCTGGCCAGAAATGGAACCTACAAAGGATACCGCTGTGTGTGTGTGTGTGTGAGTATGTGCCTGTGTGGGGGCATGTGCGGCCCTGGTCAGCGGTCCATGTGACCTGTTAGCCTCCTGGGGGTCTGGCAGTCCAGGGTGCAGGGGTTGGGACCATGTGCCCTGGGGTGGGGGATGGTCAGCTGGGCAGGTGGCCCTCTAGAGCCAGGTGGGCAGGTGGTGGGGGCTGAGCAGGCTGTCCACAGATGGCACAGACCACCCTTCCCTCGCTGGGGCCCCAAAGCAAGGTGAGCAAACAAAACATGTGACTAGAAACAGAAGGCCACCTAGACACCTGGGGGCAGGGGACCGTTGTGCTGGCTCTGGTGGGAGCGGCCAACCAACTGGAGAGCCAGGACCATCTCTGAGCCTCAGCTCCCTGCAGGTGAGCCAGAAGGAGGGCTGGGAGGAAGGTGAGGGCAGAAGCAGAAGACACCAACATTTTTAATTAGAAAGTTAAAAATTCCACATATTTTCTCTTTTTTCCTTGTGCTGTTACAAGGCTTGCGCCTTTCTCCAGTTTTCTTACCTTTGCAAGGTTGGTGACAACCCAACAGCCATGTGTGTAAAGCTTCTGTCACAAAGCCTGGCCCACAACTAGCCCCTACCGAGGGGGAGCTCTTTTAATTAGTGACACTGAGGTTGAAAATACAGGCATGCTCCCAGCCCTGAGCACCGAGAATTACCACTGTCAATGCCTCCTCCCACACTGGGCAAGACATTTTCCATAAATGCCTAGGGAAAGGAGGAGACCCCTCACCGAGGGCAGCTGATCTCCTCAGAGCAGAGGCGCCTGGAGACAGGTTCGTGAGCACCAGCCGGCAGAAAGTGCTTTCTGCCCCACAAAGCGTGACCTAGACATCTGAGCTGGCCATGGCTGAAGTCATCCAACAACCAGGTCCTACCTCGACCTCCTGCTGCAAGGTGAGCTGCCGCTCCAGGCTGCACTCCACCATCTCTGTGGTCACAGGGAGCTTCTTGGGCAGTTTCGTGCAGCGCCGGATCAACACTGGGTTACAGCCATTCAGGAACTGGTAGCCAAACATGAGGTCTTCCTGCCAGTGGTTCATGACCCGCTCTAAAGGGGAGAAAACTGTGGCCTTGCCCAAGCTCTGAGTAGCGGCAACCCGGGCTGCAGCCCTTCTGAACCTGGCTGAGGACCAGAGTCCCTGCTGGGTCCCATCCCCCAGGTGTTTGCTGGCCAGCTGGTCAACCATGAATCCCGCTGGCTGTGCCCAACTGCCCGACCCCTGGCTCAGGACATGGCACTACCCTGTTCTCCGTGAACTGCCCCTGGTGGCTCAGAAGGTTCCTGGGGAATTCCGTTCTCAAGAACACCACCAAAAATGGACAAATGGGATTGCACCAAACTAAAAAGTTTCTGCACAGCAAAGGAACAGTCAACAGAGTGAAAAGAACCTACAGAGTAGCAGACATGTGTGAACTGAATATCTGATAAATGGTTCATCTCCCAAATATATAAAGAACCCCTACAACTCAATAGCAAAAAAACTAATAACCTGATTAACAAATGGACAAAAGACTGGAACAGACATTTTTTTGAAGAAGACGTACAAATGGCCAGCAGGTATATGAAAAATTGCTCAATGTCACTAATCAAAGGGAAGTGCAAGTGAGAACCACAATGGGGTACTGCTTCGCACTTGTCCGGATGGCTATCATAAGAACAAGACAGGGTGTGGAGAAACTGGAACCTTGTGCACTGCTGGTGGGAATGCAAAATGTGTGGCCACTATGGAAAACAGTAGGGTGGGGTCCCCCAAAATTAAAAGTAGAACTACTGTATGATCCAGCGATCCCACTTCTGGGTATTTATCCCAAAGAACTTAAATCAGGATCTGGAAGAGATATCCACACTCCCATGGTCACTGCAGCACACTTCCTAACAGCCGAGGTGTGGAAACAGCCTTAAGAAAGGAAGGAAACCCTGAAGTTTGCCAGCGTGGGTGAACACAGAGGACATGATGCTAAGGAAACCCGCCAGTCATGGGGAAACAAATACTACACGATGACACTGACACGTGGTCGTTAACAGTCACACTCCTAAAATCAGAATGGTGGTTGCCCGGAGCTGCAGGAAGGGAAATGCGGAGTTACTACCCAACGACCAAGAAGTTTCAGTTAAGCAAGATGAATATGTTCTAGAGATCTGCTGTACAACATTGTGCCTCTAGGGGAAAGGGGGACTCCAGACCTTACACCTAAGTTGAAGGGAGAAGAGGGGAGAAGGATGGGAGAAGAGGAGAGAAAAGGGAAGAAGGAGGGAGAAGGAGGGGAGAAGAAGGGAGAAGGAGGGAGAAGGAGGGGAGAAGAAGGGAGAAGGAGGGGAGATGGAGAGAGAAGGAGGAGAGAAGGAGGGAGAAGGAAGGGAGATGGAGGGAGATGTAGGGAGAAGGAGGAAGATGGGAGATGTAGGGAGATGGAGGGAGATGGAGGGAGAAGGAGAAGGAGGAAGAAAGAGGAAGAAGGAGGGAGAAGGAGAGGAGAAGGAGGGGAGAAGGGGGAGAAGGAGGGAGCAGAGGGGCCTCCTGGAGAGAAGTCTACGCAGGGTCTTCCCAGGTGCTTATTTCAATGCCCATTCTTCACCCATCATTCCTGTTTCCTTATCTTTACTGTTTTTCCTTCCTGGACCATCCCTGATAATTATGTTGCTATTGCAAGTCAACACCTACCAAACATATCCTAGTCCAAGCAAACCCAAGGTCACTTTTCTGTAAATGCTTAAAAAACACGCTAAGTTCTGCTTTTAATCTGCAGGTGTACCATAAATGACCAATTCACGTAAATACAAAGTTCTGACACTTCTGAGACCTTCGATGACGAAGTGAGGTTGAGGGTGCTTAGCCCTCAGTGTCCAAGGAGGCGAAAGCTCTGGGCAGGAGGGGGACCACTGGGAAACTGCAGGGGCTGTGGCAGGGGTGCAGGCCTGGCTGATGGGGAGGAGCCGGCTGCCAAGTGGGAGCAGGGGTGGGGGGGCCCTTTCCTAGTCCCAGGCAAATCTCCCCAGCCCCACGAGAGACCCGGGGGAAGGGGTGCGTACACTCACCAGAAATAGTGTTGCTGATCTTGACAAAGATTTTCTCGAAATCGGCGAAGTCGCTCCAGGAAGACTGGAACATGTGCATGAAGCGGTTGATGAACAGGTTCTCCATCCTGCAGACCAGGAGACAGCGTCCCCACTTGCACTCGCTCTGGCCTTGCCCCCCTCCGCACAGCCCCCTCACACTGTGGCCTTCTGGGCAGCAAGGAACTGAACCCAGGGCCGCTCTAGGAGGACAGCTGTTTGGCCTGGTGGAACCAGGAAAGGAACCAGCATAGATGCCGATGCTCTCCCTACTGCATCTCCCCTGGAAAGGAAAGTCGCCACCGCCCTCGAGAACAGCCCACAGTGCCTCCAATCCCCTCCACACCGGCTTTCACCCATGCGTTCAGTCATTCAGTAAAGTTCTGCTGCCCCCACCAGGGACCAGCTCCCAGGCACAGAGCACCCTAGTTCCTACACAGCTACTCCAGCCAGTCACCTGGAGTTTTAGGGCATGAGCAGTTTGATTGAGTTCATCTCTTACTTTCTGCCTAACTCTGGCTCTGTGCCTGGTACTGAGAGAGAGTTTTCCAAATGCTCCTTACACAGGACAGCCAAATAAGCCAGGACAGGAGCTTCATAAATCCAAAAAGCAGGCTGCACACACTCAGGAGTGAGATCTGAGTGGTCCGAGCGATCCCAGGGGCTTACCGGAGGAGGGAACTCTGGAATGGGCCTGGGAATGGTGGGGGAGAGAGAGAGGGGTCTCCCAGACTTCCTTACTAACTCAAGCAAGGTGCAGGACTGAGGTTAGGGCCTTCTGGTCAGTGCTCATGTGACACATTCTGCCTCAGTTTCTCTCTCTGGAACACCCACAGCTAAGGGTACCAGGCAGTCACACTGTTCCCTCCCCACTGTCAATGCTCACTGCCCACTCCAGAGTTCAAGCCTCCCGCCTGCACTGCCTTTTGTATATCCTCACTTGGGGCCTTTGCATGTGCTGTTCCTCTGCCTGAAATGCCCTCTTTCTTCTCCTCCTGGGTCTATGGGGTCAGTGTATCTGGAGGGCTGGCCTCGAGGAGCCCCACACCTCCTCTGATCTCAGGGTAGCTCCCTTTCCCCAGCCCAGGCTGCCCCATGATGCCCTCTCAGCGGTGCTGAGCCCTGCTCCTGCCTGCAGCGTCGGAGGACAAAGGTGCATCTGCACTGCTCCGCGCAGAGCCGGGGGCTCCAGGCTCTCCAGTGACTCTGGCAGCCCTCATCGCTGACTGAGAGAGACAGTGGATATACCCAGGCAGGGGACCATGCTGGCCAGTGCTCCTCCTGGGGAACCCCCTTCCCATCCACCCACCTCTCAGGCATGAGCAGCAGAGTCAATGCCCCCCAGAAGCAGCAGCCCAACCTGTGCAGGCCTGGGGCCCTCCTTAGACTCGCTCCTTGGTGGGGAGTGGGTGGGAGGGGATAGGGTTGGTGCTGGCTGGGGCCTGAGCACTGTTGCAGGACAGCGTGGAGTTCCAAAGCCACCTCACACCTTTCCCAGCAGCATCAAAGGACTGAGATTTGGGTGTTTTGCCCAGAGTGACCCTGGCTGATGGGGACAGATGGCTGTCTCATCCCAGGGGAGCTACCAGGGAGCATGCATGAGGGCAGCAAGTCTGAGTGACTGAATGCAGGAAAGCAGGGTTCCCTCCTAGCCCTGCCAGATGTGGGAAAGGCACGTGAGGCAGAACACAGCACACCTTTATGACTCCCCTTCCAATCCCCCTGCTCAATCTAGCAAATGCTTCTCCTCTGCACCAGCTGCCTTGGGACCCCCAGGAGGCCACGCTGCCAGGGAGTGGGTCCAGGAGCCATGAGGCTGCTCATCTCTATGGGCCTTGCCTTCTCTGAGTTGGATGACCCAGCTGCCTGAGGGTTCTGGAGAGGCTGCAGTGCTGGGAAGGTGCTGGGGTGCAGCCTGGGCCATGCCATGTGCACAGCCTCCGCTCTACACCCCGGGGCTGGAGAATGAGATGGACTTGTCCTATAGGCTGGACTGGTCTCTTCAACACTTTATCCTAGCCCCTCCCCAGGAGGGAGGGGCTCTTACATGCACACTTATTTTGCACGCATGCTTATTTTGCACACACGCTTTGGAGCCTCACCACGGCTAGGCAGGCCCCGCTAAGCTGCTGTCAGCATCGCTACCCCTTCCTCAGCCAGCATCTGCTGTCCTCCTCCACCTCCCTCGTCCGCTCAGCCTCCTGGGGCAGACAGCAGCGTTAACTGAGAGTAAACCGCACTGTGACATCCACAGTCAGACCGGGTGTGGAAAAGGACACGTTTCTGGGAGAAGACAGGCCTTCCCAGGTCTCTGCAGGCCCAGGATCCCCAGCACATGCCACATGGTGCCCAGGAAAGAGGTCCTGAGGTCTGAGGATCTTGTGGGGAACCGGGAGTGAGTCACAGCCCTTGGCTCAAGGTCTCCCCAGCTGGGTGTCTTTGACTTCAAAACAAAAGGCTGGCACTGAATACAGGGTGGGGTGGGCTGGTACCGAGAGGAAGCCACAGATTCAGGAAGAAGTGGAATTAGGAGGAAAACATTTGCATGTCATCTCAAGGCAAAATATTTTTACATGCTTACAGACAACCGGACTGTTGGGACTCTGATGACCTGTTCCTGC
This sequence comes from Lutra lutra, assembly GCF_902655055.1. Taxonomy (NCBI): domain Eukaryota; kingdom Metazoa; phylum Chordata; class Mammalia; order Carnivora; family Mustelidae; genus Lutra; species Lutra lutra. Next base: position 49,397,480 of record NC_062291.1, read on the forward strand.
ACAAAGAGGAACCTGCAGCCCAAAGAGGGTGATTGGTTCACTCAGGGTCACACAGCCAGCGCCAACATGCACTGGGCTGCTTGCCCTATGCCAGGAGAGAGGACAGCTCTAGTCTCCTCTGCTTCCCCTGCCCCTTTCCTTCTAACAGCGTCTCCATTTTCCACTTCACAGTTTTGCTGCTTGGAGAGGGGGGGCAGTGCCTGCAGAGGAGGGCTGCCTCATTCCAGGCAGAGCAGGTGGCTCAGAAGAGACAAGTCCCCAGAATTACTCACAAATGGCGTGGAGGCTGAACTGCCCAAAGTCAGAGATTCAATGGGGAAGGTCTCTCTGGTGACCTCAGCCACAAGTTTGTTTTCCACAGCAGGACTTGATTTAACCATGGGCAGAGTGGCACGCTCCAGCGTGGGCTGCAGGGACATAGGCTAGCTAGGTGCTGGCTTTGTGGGTTCTCTTTATCAGGAACTGTCCATACAGAGCAGACTGCTAGGCACTTGGATGTCCCTTCCCTAAGGACACTCCATCAGACCTCTAGGGGGCTGCACCAATGGGTCTTGGAGCCCCTGACCCAAGTGCTGGGGTCTGGACGCAGTCTGGATGGGGCTGGGAGTCCCTGAGAGATGGCAGCTGAAATGGGGCTGCTCAGCACCAGGTGTTAAAGGCCTGGCCTAAGATCTCAGCCCCATCACTCCCCAGCCATGTGGCCTTGGGCAAGTCCCTAATCTTGCTGCATCTCAGTTTTCTCACCTGTGAAATGGGCACAATGACTGTCCGTGTCTCACAAGGCTGACATAATGTACAGAAAGCCCTAGTTCATAAAAAGAGTTCAACAAACATTAGCAAGTAGTGCCCCAATTGTTCCTCATTATTAAGCACTGGCATTCTGGGGGACAAGCAGACAAGTTCAAAATCCTATCTGTAGCAAGCTCTGGCCTTTGGCCCTGAGCCCGCTCACACCACCAGAGGCTGCCTGGGGCTCTCAACCTCATCAATGCTCCCAAGCGGCACTCATCTCCCCCTTTCCTTCCCTGGCTCCCCTTTGTAAGGATCACTCTATTTTCTTGACAGACGGTTCCACAGGCCAAGGAAGCCTGGGGGTCCCCCCTCAGTCTCTCCATTATGCCTGAATTCCAACCAGATCCCAGGTCCATCCACACCACATCCCACCATCTTCCCTACTCTCCCACTTCCCCTCTTCACCAGCTCTAGGCTCTCTCCTGTGACCCCTGAAGGCAGCCAGGCCGAGTTTCTGCAATGCAGCAACGATCCCTCTCAGAGCTCCCCGTCTGTCACCGAACCCTGCAAATGTAGGCCTGGAGCAGTCCGTGTAGGCTGTGGCAGCTCTTCTGAGGCCGCCCTCCCAGGAAGCCATCTGTGGTCACAGTGAGGTGCCCCTGGGACCTCAGGCAGAAGGGTGCCCCTTCAGGGAGCTGTCTCCATCCGATCCCATCTGATGGGAAATGCCCAGAGCATGAGGGTCCGAGCCCCTTGGTCTTGGCATGAGGCTGGTCACCTCCTCTGGAACTCAGTCCCATTTCTGCAGTGTTCTACCTTACTAGGAAGGAAGCTCTCTTTCTTAATTTCCTTTGAAGGGTCATTCCCTTATCAGCCCACCAACGCCTGCAATCCAGCTCTAGTCTGCAAACCGTGAGTGGTGAGTAAACGCACAAGTTGTTCCTCCTTTGATGCCACCAGGAAATGTTACAATGCACTTGGCTCTGTGAACAGGCCCCGCCACAGCTGACCTTGGCCTAAGGGGCCCTCTCTGCCAGAGCACCCTCGTCCCATCCCTCCAGGCCCCTGCCTGTGTTTGCAAGGCCAGGCCAGATGCCTTCCTGCTGTGAAGGCTTCATGGTCCCCGTAAGAAGACAACACCAGACAGAGTGAGGGGTCCTCTGTGAGTCCTTGAGGGCGGAAGCCAATCTGAGGGGGCAGGTGTTCAGCAGGTGTGTGATGATGGAGACCTGGGTCCTGTTGGCCTGACCCCATTACCAAGAATGGATGGAAACCAATGCTGTTTTTAGGGAGCATCTTCTCTGTGCAGGGTTGACATATGTGGCCTCATTATATTCTCACAACAGCCCTGAGCAGGAGCTGTGGTCTCATTCTTCAGGTGAGACTCTGAGGCTCAGAGAAGTTAGCTTCCTTAACATCACCCTCCACTGGCCCAGAGGCCTCTCCCACGTGCCCCTCATCTTCTTAGGGTGGGGGGTACTCTGAGCTATCTCCTTGAGGCCCAGTCCCCTTCATTCAGGCTGCACCCTCCTCAAAGGCAGTGGGCACATCTCTCGTTTCTTTCTTAGAACCTCACGGTGCTCAGCCAGCAGAGGCAGGGCTTAGCTGAGCACCGCCCCCCCCCAAAGCTGTGCTGTACCAGGAGGGAATGAGCGCCCATTTCAAGATTTCTTTGCTTGTTCCTGCCAAATAGTCCACAGTTCAAGAGACCAAGTTATATGGCAGATGTGGAGAAAGACGGGCAGTGATGTCATTGGAGAAATGGTGGCCTGTGCGGCCAGTACTGGGGAGCACAAGGGAGGAGACCTCACTCAGGCCCAGGGGCTTCTAGGAGCTTCTGGGAGAAGGTCCTGAAAAATGATGAGTTTAGGCCAAGAAGGGAAGAATGGTATCTGAGTTGCAGGGAATGGCACAGGCAAAGACAAAGGGCATGAAGATGCCTTGCTAACTAGTTCTGGATGCATATGGCTGGGATGTTCTCTGTATCTGGGGGCAGGAGGGAAGGCAGAGGAGCCTGGCAGAGATGTGCCAGCTCTCTCCTGGAGCTAGGGTTATCAGTGAGGGTTTTATGGGGAAGTAAAAGAATTATATTTGCCTTTGTAGAAGGAGCTTCCAACAAACTATATGGGCACTTGAGAATGAACTTCCAATTGCTATGTTGGATGGATCCTAGGGAAACAGGTAGAAGGGTATCCCTGAATGTTCCAGGGAGGGATGACAGAGCTGGGAGGGAAGGACATACATCCTGAGACCCCAGGGGATAGACATGACCCCACAGGCAACTGGGTGGAGGATGAGGCCAAGGGAGGCATGGAGGCCAGTGGGTCCAGCCCTGACTATACACTGGAATCCCCAAGACTCTGAGAACATAAGTAGAAATGGCATCACAGAGGCTGGGTTAGCAGTCTGGGCATGGCCAGGCGGGGCGAGCTCGCAGAGAGAGTACAGCTAAGAGGCTGTCAGCCATGTTGGGGTACATGAGAGGAGAAAGGTGATTGTGCATGTGCGTTTGTGCGTGTGGCAGAGAGAGAGATGGAAAGAGAATAAGACAGAGAGTGAGTGTGGGTGTGTGAAGTACCCATGAGGTGATAACAAAGGCCTCTGAGAGGCCACCTAGGTCATACTCCATTCCTTACGATAGAGTTTACTGAGCACCTACTCTGCGGAAGCTGCTGAGTTAGGCTCCTGAGATACAAAGATGGCAATTAATTTCAGGAACACTGAGCAGACATAAGAAAGGCAAAATCTGGCCTTCACTCCACTGTCCATCCACTCACCCTCCATCCATCTATCCACATATTCTTCTACCAGCCATCCACCCTCCTTCGCTCCCTCCATTCCTCCACCCAACATCCATCCATCCATCCCTCTACCATCCATCATCCACTATCCCTCCACCATCCATCCATCCATCCCTCTACCATCTATCTATCCACCATCTACCCATCCATCCATCGTCTACTATCCCTCTATCATCCATCAATCCATCCTTCTACCATCCGTCTATCCACCATCTACCCATCCATCCATCGTCCACTACCCATCCACCATCCATCCATCCCTCTACCATCCATCTATCCACCATCTATCCATCCATCCATCGTCCACTATCCCTCTGCCATCTATCCCTTCTCCATTACTAAGAAGAGTTGGTCCTATTCCACAAAGCAGTATCATCTCCTCTGACCTTGCTGCCTCTCCATCCTTATCATTTTCTCTCCAGTCTGCCCCCTCACAAGGGCCTTCTTTCCTGCTCAGACCATCCTGGTCAGGGCTTTGCCCTAAAACCCACATGACTTTGGGAATCACTGGGTGGGACATGAGACATTTAATTGCCCTGGTGTTTCCAGGAAGCCAGATGTTGGGTACTACACTGCATTACTAATGTAGATGTTGGTTTTAGTTTTTCTTCCTAGTTGATCTCAGTTGTAGCAGGAAAAAAAATATCCCCTGCTTTAGACCCCAATAGATCTGAATTCAAATTCTGATTGTGCCGATCTCTGCCTAAATGTCCTTAGACAAATTCCCTGACCTGGATCCAGCAGAACACCAGCTTATTTACTTGGAAACATTCAAGAACAGTGTCTACCTCCCAGGATGGCTGTGAAGGTTAAAATAGATGATTCTACTAGAAAACACCCACACTTATGAGCCTGGCACTCAGCAGAGGCGTGATGAGTGTTAGACCCCTACCACCTCCTCCCCCCAAGGTAGGTGCAGCCTGAGGGAGACAAATGCCCATGGTCTTTCCGTTTCCATAGAGGGGGTCCCCTATGGAGGTTGATTGTGAGGCTGTGTTTGCATGTAGAGTTCTTCCTAAATGTGCAAAGGAGAAAGAAGACTTTGGCACAGGCCTGAGTGTGTCCAACCAGGTGAGGGGCCCTTCTTGAGGGGAGCAGCTCTGCTCTCGGCAGATGCTGCCACTGAAGCTGGCTGGGTTAGTGGCTTTCCACCTGTCTGCCTCCTGGATATGCCTACAGGAGGCCAGGGCCCCACCCCAGAGACTCTCCTTCTGGCTCTGGAGTTGGCCTGGAACCAGCGGGTGCTGAAGCTCAGTCGGGTGGCAGAATGATGGATGTAGAGTTTTCTAGATGTGTATGATTGTGAGAACTCCTTAAAGTGTCAAGGCGCACCTCAGGGCTCCCCAACTGGCCCTGGGATGGTGCTGGGGCTCCATATGTTTCAGGAGCCCCCAGGGAGTCTCAGTAGAAGCCCTGTGGGAATTCAGTCATAAAGAAGGAGCACAGAAAAAAAAAAAAAAAAAAAAAAAGAAGGAGCACAGAACTCACATCTCTGCTGCTTATCAGCAGAGGCCACTGAATAAGGTATGTGACTTCCTTAGTCTTCAGATTCTCCAATGATAAGGTGAGGATAACAACTGTGCCTGTCTCATGGGGTTGCTGGGATGGACAGCCAGGGATGGGTGTCAGCGACCAGCACAGCCACGGTGGCCATTCTCACTGCAGAGCCCTGCTACCTAGGTGACAGCCTGGACCCTGACCATCCTTGAACTGGCCCAGGGGGGATGAGATGTGGATGGGGATGGGGCACTTCAAGGAAAGACCTAGACTTTGGGCTGATGACAGAGCTATGTCTGGTGTCTGGAGTCATCACGGTGGTAACTTGCTTTAGGTACAGGCCACCCTGTGGCTGTGCACTGAGGATCCAGTCAAATGATGTGGGAAGAGGCGCCCAGATGAGCCACCCCCCAGCCCAAGCCCCTACAGAGAAAGGAGTGAGGGTCCCACCCAGGCCCCGACCCATGGAGGGCTTGCCCAGCATCCTTAAGCTCTTGGAAACTCACGCTCTGGTGTAGTTCAGAACAAAGTCCACACCCTTCTCACTATCAAACTGGATGTCTCGGGGTAAATCCTTGTGACATTTGGCATCAATACTCAAAGGGAAGCCAGGGTTCCACTCCATCCACCTGAGAATGAATAAGAGGAAGAAAATTTTATCAAATGCCTTGCCTTTGGGTTGGCCCCTCAGGCTAAAGGCTGCCCATGTGGTCTGAGGGCATATCCTCCGTCAGCTGAGTGTGCAGCCTGAGAGGTAACGGGACCTGTCCCAGGGGCTGGTGGTAGTCTGCTTCCCTGTGCCCTGAGCATCACAGTAGGAGGCCCAAGGTCCTCTGAACCCGAGACTGGGCTCTTGGCAGAGGGGTAGAGAATGGCAGGTGTGCACCAGTGCATAAAAAGAAGTTGAAAGGAAGCAGCAGAAGACCTCACTGATTTGATGGGACACTCAACCTCCATCTCTCCCCTGGAATAGAGCAGCCCTGCTGGTCACCGGAGGTAGAAGTGGGTGAGGCTCCCCCAATTCCAGGCTGACCTGGGAAGCCAGTATCCCTCCAGTTCGGTCGACATGCCCCTGCACCGTGTGTGGCAGCTGGGGAATGGGGACGGCAGTCACTCCTTCCCAGTAGGGTGCCCAGGACAGCAGGGTGATTGGATGCGGGGCTTTAGGCACAGATACTGTCCGTGGCCAGCTTAGTGTTATAATCAAAATAATTCCCCCCAAACATGGGCTATGCATTCTGTGCAGCCCAAATTTTCCAATCCTGGTGTCTTGAAACTTATCCTGCAGCACTGGGCACATACATTTTGTTTTTGTTTTTAATTTATTTTTTAAAGACTTATTTATTTTAGAGAAAGAGCACCTGCAAGCATGGTGGGGAGGGGCAGAGGCAGAAGGAGAAAGAGAATCTCAAGCAGACTCCCCACTGAGCAGAGAGCCTGACGTGGGGATCCCACGACCCTGAGATCATGGCCTGAGCTGAAATCAAGGGTTGGACACTTAACAGTCTGAGCCACCAGGTGCCCCTTAAATTTTACTTAAAAACAAAAAAACTTTATTTATTTTTTTTTCTTTGCTTACCACAAAACTCAAACTAACCAAGATTGTTTCTTTAGCTCAGGGAGAATGATCTTGTATTTGTTTAAAAACCAAAATTTACATTCTGAGTAAACAGCTTTTCCTTTTGTATTCCTAATTCTCCTTTAATAAAATCTCTCTTATGACAGGAAAATAAAGCACTAAAAGTTGAAGTCGTGAAAAACTCTGGCATCCCTTTAATATCATCTTGTCCTTTTACTGTCATGAAAGTCCCTATGGTTTTTCATGCTGTCCTGTCGGCCCAGTAAGACTCCCACTAGGACCACCAGAGGTAAACAGGAACTGGATATGCTCAGTCAGAGCAGATGCATTTTGAAAAGCATTTTCTGTCATGCAGTACTGTCACTTCTCACTGTTGGCTTACTTACAATATTCTATTTTCCTGAACTTTAATCTTCTATATTTGTTGTATATGTATTAGCATCACTGCTGGTACATTAACAGGATAAAATGTAGACACGTGTACGTCAACTAATCTACTGATTTTTTCCCCTTTGTTTTAGAAAATGATTCATTTCCTCGAACTCCCGGCCTCCTGCTGCTGTTCCCCAGGCCTCCTGAGGGTGACAGCACTGAGAGATGGATGTGCCCCATCAGGGTAGTCAGGAGACTAGGGCCACTTAGTGCATGGAGACAGTACAGTTCGTAAGCTCACCACCAAAAACGTTGGTGTCCCTCCTACTGCAGGCCACTGCTGTCTCAGACACCTAACAGGCTGACCTGCACAGGGGTCAAAGGACTTTGTGCCCACCGATAATAGGCAAAGAAAATAAGAAGAAAAATAAAATCACACTCCACTGAGGAAGGCCAAGTTGAACAACCAGGCCGAAGGAAGGAAAGAAGCAAAAAAGAGATTTATTTTAAAAAAGGAGATGTGTTAAAGAGATATAAGTAGAATGTTAAAAGACTTTCTTCAACAGCAAAACATGATTTCTGAATTGAAAATTCAACAGAGAAATGGGAAAAGAGAACAGTCACTGAGAGATCTAATTTGTCTCCTGGACAAAATTTGTTCATTCAATAAATAATTACTGAGAACTTGTCATGGGCCGGGCGCTGCTCTGTGCAAAATGGAAGAGAATGTAACACGAATACAGAGCAAAACCACAGAGAAAAGGAAACAACGATGGGGATTAAGGAGTGTACTCGTGATGAGCACCGAGTGTTGTATGGAAGTGTTGAATAGTGCACTGTTATGTATGAAACTAGTATGATGCTGTATGTTAACTACCTGGGATTAAAATTAAAACGTCAAGAAAAAAACCACAGGAGACATGAAAGGCAGATATAGAAGATTTAACATACAGAGACTAAGAGGTCCAAAAGGAGAGAGAGAAATATATGAAGTAAAAATCAAGAAATAAGAGAAAAACTTTCTCAAGTTGAAAAGACCTCAATTTACTGAGTAAGTCCTAGGCAGGAAAGAAAAGGAAAAAGGGCATGTTTAGATATATACTGCCAAAGAGAGAGAAGACTGTGTGTGTGTGTGTGTGTGTGTGTGTGTGTGTGTGTGTGTGTGTGTGTGTTTGTTGCGGGGAAGAAAGAGAAAGGGAGGGAGGGAAAGGAGGGGGTGAGGGGAGGATGTGAGAGGGAGGGGAACTGGGGAGAGAAGAGAGATGCTCTCATAAGCTCATGAGTTTCCAGGAAAAGAAAAATAATAGAGCTATCATTAGGTTTTTCATTTTATACTGAAAATGGGGAGCCAGTGTGAAGTGTTTACAGACTTCTTTTTAGGTCATCCTCTAAGCCTCTTATATCATCAAGTAATTGGTGAGGGCGGGAGAACTTTTGGGGGGTGGGGACAAGCACCAACTCAGATATTATATTACCCCCAAACCTCTTCTGAGGAAATTAACTGAAGAAGTTCAGCCAAAAAATTAGAATGAACCAAGAAGTTCTGAAATCTAGTAAAGAGTATTCATCAAAAAACAATAGCAAGTATAATTGTAAATAAACAAAAATATCAAAGGTATTTTTTTCAAAAATCAAGACCATCATTGCTGCTATTACTTGTTTTGGGAATTCTAGCTGTGAAATAAGAAAAAAATACAGCGATGTAAATAATGGAAAATAACAGACAAAATTATCATCATTTAGATAGTATGACTGACTAGGTAACTAAAAAGACTCATTAACAGAAAAGATTAGTGCCAATAAAAGAGCTTAGTAAGATGTCAATACAAGGAAAATATTTTAAAAAATAACTAATTTATCTTTATCCCAGCAATATTTATTTACAAACAGAAGAATATGCCACTCAGAATGGTACAAGTGATACTTTCTTTTGTCTAAAGTACCCACAGAGGAGAAAGACCTGCAAGAAGAAAATTAGAAACTCTACAGAAGGTCATTACACCAGATCTAGGTGGGGGAAGGCACACTTCTAGGTCTCCACGGGGGGTGGGGAGGACTGACTGTCATCAGCATGTCAGTATATACATATTTATATGTAATTCAAAGCAATTCTCATCATGCAAATCTTAAAAGAGAACAAACAGTGAGAGAATGACAGAGCTATTAACATATATTAGAAAGTTAAATAATAAAAAAAAAAGAAAGTTAAATATTCAAAACATGGCACTGAGCTGCAGAGTGGAAAAGTGGACTAACATGCGAAGTCCAGAAACAGCCCCAAGAAGATATGTAAATGTGACAGAAAACTAGCTAACACTTATCCAGGGCTTTCTAGGTGCCAAATACTAGTCTATGTGTTTTCATGGTTTAATCTATTTAATTCTCTCAAAACCTGGTGAGGTAGTACTATTCTCTTACCCATCTTCTAGATTGAGGGGGTGAGGGACACAGAGACTAAGCAACTTTTGCAGGACATGGAATGAGCTGAGCTTGGAAGCGGGCTTCAGAGCCCGCGCCCATCCATAACCACTGTCCTAGGCTGGCTCTGCACGGTGGGTGTCTGCTCCAGGCAGGAGGGAGGAAAATAATCCGTAATAAGTGATACTGGGGGTGCTGGACTCCTGCGTCACATCGTGTATAAAAATACACGGCAGGTGAATTAAAAGCCAAATGTTAAAGACTAAATCGCAAAAGTATTAGACAAAAATAAAGGTGTATTTATGTAACACTGGGGTGGGGAGGGCCTTCTTACGCAAAGCAGGAAACCCAGAGGCAATACAGGAAAACCAATACATGTAGTTAAGAAAACAAAGAACTAAAATCTTCTGTGACAAAAGCAACAGAAGACAAATGACATGTTCTATACTTATAATGGAAGGATACTAGCCTGATATACAGAGGGCTCCTTTGGATTAATCGTAAGGAAGGGAGAAAAATAAAGCCTACACACAGGCAATTCAAAGAAGAGGCCCTCCACAGAGGCGAAACTCACCAGTGGTGAGGGGAATGCAGATTAAAACAACAATGGGGTCCAACTTACGGATTTTTAGATTGTTAAAAATATAAAAGATCGGCATGACCAGGTATGTCGTAGGTATACACATGCAACTGGAAAATTGCACCAAAAATTGGCATAAAATTGTGGGAAAGGACTTTTGTTAGTATTTCTTAAAATGAAACTGCTACTTTGACCCAGGAGTGTGAGTTCTGGAACTTAATGGACAGTGATGAAAGCACCAGGACATCCAGCTGCTTGTGGAAGGCTGCGTCCTGCAGCACTGTGGGTGATGCCAGAGACAGACGGACAGACAGATGAAAACCAAGCTGAATGTCCATCGGTAGGGGAATGGTTGAATCCACACACAGCTAGAAATATGTGGCAATTTAAGAATGAGGAAATCAAGGAGATATGATTTCAGGACATTAGACTGACCTGAACAAGAATGTTTCAAGCTGAAAAGTATGTCAACAATGCAGGGAAATCGCAACCCTCAGAAATAGCTGCTAGGGGTGAAAGCTGGCAGAACCTCTTTGGGACACAACTGGCAATATCTAGAAAACTTAAAATGTGGCCTGCAATCCTGCACGTCTATCCGTAGGAATATCCCCTAAAGAAACTCTTCCACGACAGCACCAGGAGTCGTACGAGGAAGCTGCCTGGGGTGCAGCTGGTGACAGCCAGGAATGAACGACAGCCCACCTGTCCATCCGCCGGAGAGTGGGCGAGCCTGGTGGTTTGCTCCTACCATGGTGTGCTGTCCAGATGCCTAACGAGTGGAGGACACCTATCTGGGTCAACTGGCTGCCCGCAAAACAGAATAATGGGTGAAAAAAAGCAAGTCACGAAAAGATTACGTATTATAAATCGCAAACCATTACACTACACGCTGCTCTGAGTGCACCATCTACATCTATGCAGTCACAGTAAGAAAAGGGCAGTGCGTGATGAGCCGTGTGGGCTTCTCCAACTGCCTGCCTCGATGACTGAGGGCCAAGGGCCAGCTGCACCTGCAGCTTGCTGACAGACTGGAGACAGTTCTTACTTCACTTCCAAACTCTCTTCTGGAACCCCGAGAGTTCAAGTGAAAGAGGAACCCCTAGATTATGCAGACGATGCAAAGTTCAGTGTTTCCTGAACGGAAGGAGAGGGAGGCATCTGAAAAGGACAGATGAGTGGAAGGAGGAAGAAAAAAATGACGATTAGATCTAAGAAAGGGGAAAACTGTTTCACCAGAAAGCTCTTGGCCCCATTTTCCTAGTCCCAGCCCCATCCCTGTGAAACAAACACACCCCTGGATCGACCGCTCCTTAGGAAAGGGGCATTTTCCAAAGGGTGTTCCACAAAGGACTTGTTCTGCTGGATGTTAAGAATTATATGTCAGATTCTCTTGGGAAACACTGGACTAAAAAAAATTAAGCACAATCCACTAGCACAGAACTTCTCAGAATTCTCCATGCTTATGTGCCCTGGAAACCTCCATGAAGGGCATGGGATTTCCTGAACTTGTCTTATCTTGCGGACAAAGTTCTGGGACAGTGCTCCAGGGCACACTTTGGAAAATACTGAGTGAAGGCAATGTGCCTGTAAGACTAATTTATCAGCTGGTAACATCTTAGTCTGAGTTACAGTGGAACTGATAAAACTTGTCCACTCATCAAAAGGATACAAACCGCCGATTCTCTGAAAGTTGTTTAGCATCACCACAATCTAAGATTCCCTCTTCCCACAGGGCCAAAAGTACATGAAGTGCTCACTGTAAGGGTTTTGACAGGGGTTGCTGAAGTGGGGAGGAAAGCTGAGGAAGGAACGAAGAAATAACAACTCTCAAAAAGTTGAAAATAGAGCTACCCTACAACCCAGCAATTGCACTACGGGGTATTTACCCCAAAGATACAAATGTAGTGATCTGAAGGGCACGTGCACCCGAATGTTTATAGCAGCAATGTCCACAATAGCCAAACTATGGAAAGAGCCCAGATGTCCATCGATAGGTGAATGGATAGAGAAAATGTGGTATATATACACAATGGAATACTACTCAGCCATCAAAAAATGAAATATTGCCATTTGCTATGATGTGGATGGAACTAGAAGGTATTGTGCTCAGCAAAGTAAGTCAATCAGAGAGAGATAATTATCATATGATCTCACTCATATGTGGAATTTCAGAAACAAAATAGAGGAGCATAGGGGAAGAGAGGAAAAAATAAAACAAGATGAAACCAGAAAAGGAGACAAACCATAAGAGACCCTTAATCATAGGAAACAACTGGAGGGGATGGAGGTGGAAGGATGGGGTAACTGGGTGATGGACATTAAGGAGGGCAGGTGATATAATGAGCACTGGATATTACATAAGACTGATGAATCTCTGATTTCTACCTCTGAAACCAATAATACCCTATATGTTAATTAATCTAAATTTAAAAAATAAAAAAATGGGAAAAAATTACTTCAGAAAAAAAAAGAAATAACAATCCTTTAAGATGGGAATGGTGGTGGAGAGCTCCCAGACAATGCCCTGTGCACTGTGCCAAATACCCAAGTCTCAGTACACAACCATATGGTGTCTGAGCTGAGAAGCTCACACACAAATGTCTTACATAACAAATTCATAAATCTTTAATAGTACTCATATAATCTGATTACCTTCCCTTACCTGATATAAAGACATAGAAGTTTTATATAAACATTTTACTATGAAATTGAATATATGAATACATAAACATATGTATATGTATATATATGTACAGACGCATGCAGAAAAATGCATGCATCTATATAACCAACATCCGGATGGAGAATCAGAATGTTACTGGCACCCCCACACTGCACCTGCTTCCCACTCACCATCCTCCCTTTTATGAGAATCATTTCCTTGTTGTTATTTATTGTTCCACTGCTATATAACTTTCCCTAAACAATGTAATTCCAAACTCTATGGAAGCTATGTTTGGGAGGGGAAAGAACACTAATGTAAATCCAAGCTTTTGCTGCCCAATTCCTCCTAAATGCTGATATGGTTGACCTCAACTTTTCTCCATAATGCTCTTTACCATCTCTGCCTGGAGTGGTGGTCAGGGGTAGCTTGAGGATTGGGGAGCCCTCCAGGGAACCGGTGGCTTGGCCATTATTTGTCAACAGTGGTCAGCCATAACCTGTGGGCACAGTTTTTTTTAATAGCCATTTGTCATAACTCACCGATACTGTTTCTGCCGTGTTTCTAGCTCTTTACGTCTGTGCTGCTTGAGAATGTGAATTTGGTCATCACAGGCCAACTTTGCTGTGAGGAAAGGGCAGGACTGTGAGAAGAGCCATAAGAAGAAGGGTAACAACATTCAGTACTTGGGTTTCCCTCACACCCCCTGCCTGTGCACCATCTTTACCTGCCTCAGAATACCCTCCCCCATTCATACTGAGGACACTGGGACTTTGGGAGTTTGAACAGCTTTGCCTTTGAACTTTGCCCAAGGTCATATACCTAATTAGTAGATTTTCAACACAAGATTCGAAACCTGTGCTCTTAGCCACTCCTATTGTAAAAGACAAATCCAGTTGCCCCTCTTTCTGCCTGCTCACTCATTAAGCTGCGGGCACTCAGGGCCCTGAGAATCACATCCAGCCCCGGGCTTGGTTAGCAGGCGTTACGGGGGGCAGGCCGATGATCTGCTGCCTCTCTCCTGCAGGCACTGGGTATATAGCAAGTTGTCTTAGCTTCCTCACATGTAAAATGAAGATAATAATGCCTATTTTTAGGGTCATGATGGGGATTTGGGGAGTACTTCACACAGTGCTTGGCACCCAGTAAGTGGGAACAATAATTATTATTATTGTCCTTATAATCATGATGGGCCTGAGCTGCTTCTTCCTCCCTCTTAGCCCAGATTCAAAGGTATCTTGGTTCTCATTTCAGGAGTGGGGCAAGTAGCTTAAGGGCAAGGTCAAGCTGCTCAGGGCCTTTAGAGCAGGAGAGGCTCATTCCTGATTACTATATATATATATATATATATATATATATATATATATATATAAATATTATATATTTAAGGTAAAGCCAGTGAACAGTTAGTGGGAGCCCAGACTAGCAGGATTCCAGAACATCTCCTGAAAAGGGGGCCTATAATAGTGCTTCTCCAGCTCTCTGTGGTTTTGAAAATTTCCATTCCATCACAGAATGATATTTTTGTAAAATACAATAAAAATTAACTATGGGAAAAATGAAATAAAGAACAAACCAAGGACATTCAAAACAAAGCCCTGTCTTTATTATAAGATGCAACAGAATAATTCTTTCAAGTTACTATAAAAGCTTGTAAATGCCTACTTTCAGTCTCTGTACTTATCTCATTAAAGACCAATACCCACCAGTTCTTAGCCCACACTCAGAACCCCTTCTGGTTGAGGCAGCTCCAGTCCAGGGCTGGAACCCAGAGGAAGATCAATAGGGCACCTCTTTGTTCTCCAGTGGCGATGGAAAGCCAGCCAGTAGGCACAGCCCGAGTGAAAGGCCAGTGAAGGCCAGATAAATATTAACTGTAACAACAGCTGTCCCTGGCTGTAGGAGACACTGTCGTGGGGACTCGACATTCATCATTTCTAATATACCTCTTTCTCTGGCACCTGGCTCTGAGAAATTGGGTCTCTTCAGTTCCAGTGGTATGAGTAAGTCAGAACATGTGAAACTGCATGTACCAAGTTTCAAAAGGTGTAAGCTCCATTTCTCCTGGCCCTGAGGGTGTTGGACATTTACTGCAGTGACTGATAGAACTTTTGGGAGCATAGCAGGTGACCAAGTGACAAGACCTAGACTAAATGCCCCAAAGCTCGGGAGTGGGGGTTGATGCCAAAACACTGATATGAGTGCCTTACTGAAGCTGTCTTTCCACATAGGTGTTCTGGATCCCCAGGACCACAGTGATGGGCCTCTGACCATTATGTTCACCCTAGGTGCCATGGTGAAGTATTAGATGGCAGAGGTTACCATGTCACTCGTGGGCTAGGCCCCTTCATTTCCAAGTTGTCCCAAGGTTGGTTGTTGTGCTATGTGGTGGATTAAAGATGGCCATAAATTCCTTGACATTCTTTCCATTAGGAGGTGGAGACTGTCCCCTTTGAGTCTGGGTGGGTTCTGTGGTCTATTCTATTGCTTGGACCAATAGAATATGGTGGAAGTTACCCTCTGCCAGTTCCCAGGCTTGGGCAGGAAGAGACTGGCAGCTTCCACCTCCTTCTCTTGAAGTACTTGCTCTTGGAAGCCGGCCACTGCATAAGAAGTGCAACTATCCTGTGACCGCCAAACTGTGAGAAGCCCAATGCCATAGAGAAGGCTTCAAGAATGAGATTCCAGGTGGAAAGAGAGGCCAAGGAGCCCTGAGGCACTAGGCATGTGTGGGAGGAACCATCTTAAAAGTGAGCCTTCTAGTCCTTCCCCCTTTGCTAATGCTTCACAGCTCACAGATGAACTGCCTAGCTGAGCCTTTCCTAGATTTCTGACCCATAAGATCATGCACAGAAGAAAATGGCCGTTTAAAGCCACCAGACTATTACATAGCAATTGATAAGTGGAACAAACTGGATGGATAGCTCCTAGGTGTCCCTCCAGATCTACCCTGTCTTGTCCCTGAAGACCCTCATCTTGTCCTTGATGGGAATGAACTACACTGATGGGCTTCATACTGGGTTAGCCACTGGGAACCCTGACCAGGGAGAGGAGGGCGTGGGAGAATGAGGAGAGGACATAATTCTCCTGGTCCTCTCTCAGTACTTCCCCAGTGTCTGCACTGGTGATGCAGTGTCTGCATATCTACTGGGAGCCATAGCTACTCCCAAGGGAGCACTGTCTCGAGGACACTTCCCTTCTTGGATTAATCTGGCTTTCCTTCTCTCCCCTCACACTACCAGGACTAGCAGTGCCAATGGCCTCCACACTGGTGTGCTCCCCTGCACACTGGCCTTTCTAAACATCCTCATTTGAATGGGCCATACTTTTTTTGCTGGAAAGGGATTCATGGTATGTGGGAAGAGGGACCGTCCTACCAAGACCCTGGGTGGGAGTGGCAGGAAGGAGACCAGGAGCTAGTGTTTTTCCAATACCAGAGAAAGAGAAGAACCTTGTCTACAACTGTTCACATTCTGGCCACCACAAGACAGAGGAGTTCTGCGTTTTTTTGGTTTTTTTTTTTTTTTTTTTTGGTCATGAGGTCAGGAAACAAAAAATCCTTCTAGCTCCACTCACTCAGTTTGGAAATATTTTTAGAATTTGGTTTCTTAAATTCCATGTGAGAAACAAGGGGATGTGGCCTGACAGTTTAAGAACATGAAGTAGAAAAGAACTTCTTCCTCCTCTGTCTCGGTTTTCTTAGATAAAAATGGGGGTAGTAATCATTTCCATTTTACCTTCACCCTCTGTGAAGAATGAATGATCTAGTAATAGGAATGCGCTTTCAACTAGGAAGTATTAAACATCTTATGGGTAAAACATCTGTCCTCTTCCTCATTATTCTAGTGGTACACAGCTTTGAAGATTTCTCATTCGGGTTTTAGAGTGTGAGAAAACTGAAGAGCCATGACTTGAAGTCAGATGGAATTTTGCCAAGGCATGGGTTTGACTCCCATATGCTAAGAGGCTAGTGTGGAAGGGGGAGTCATTCAGAGGGAGAGTGGCCTTAGCTGACCTTTGCCATCCATCCCTCTCTCTGTTCCTCCACACCAGGCCAACTCCCTATCTCTTATGAGGAATGCTCTTCCAAGGAAGTGCTGGGTTGGGGTCTGTACACTGGAGGGTCTTGCTTAAGAGGGTAGATTTTAGGTTCTTTTTTAGCGAAATGTAGGACTTCTGGTTTAACAACTGGTGACCATGACTGCCAGGTCTGGCCATGGCCCCTCCAGGCTGGCACTTGGGACACTCTTATCAACCTCCTCCCCTCCCAGGTCTGTATGGGGTACCCTGGAGCCCAAGCCCCACTATGACCCCCAGAGAGGAAAACTGGAGAATTCCCCTGGAAACTGCCCATCTAGGGAGATGTCCTGCAGGTGTGTGCTATGAGGGACCCTCCGGCAAAAAGGGAGTCATAAGCTTGCCCCTGAAGGATGGCAGCACAGAGGGAAGACAGCTGAGCACGCGGCCAGGGGCCTCTCCCTCCACCCTCTGCCTTTGGGGCTTGTTAGTACCCTGAGGAAGTCACAGCACCTGCCGGTGCATCGAGGCTCAGAGCAGCAGCGTTGCTATTCCCCTGAATACAGTTCTTGGAGGAAGGAGGGCCTGCGAGGCCCCTTAGTCCCTGGGAAGCTCTGGAGTGGACACTCACCGCGCCCGTCTCTCAGGACGATCTCGCCTTCGCCGGTGATCCAGCGGTAGCACGGGAACTCGATGTAATCTCCGCAGGGTGTCTTCAGCGTGATGTACTTCAGGTACCAGTCATCGTGGAGCCAGTATTTGCGCTTCTCGATCTTGACCAGCTGGATTTCGCCCAGTTCTTCGTCCACTGTCACATCATAGGAATCAACCTGAGAGGAGAAAAAGGCAAATCAGGTTGTCTAGGGGTTTTCTGAGCCTTTGTATCACCCCTTAGTTCATTTAGCTAAGACGTGGCCGAATGCCTGCCCTTGGCAAGGCTCCATGCTGCACCTGGGAGACACATGGGGACAAATCCTGGCTCTCCCTTTATGGAGATGGAGGTCTAGTGAGTGAGGGATGGATGGGGACATTCGTCACATTCAGAGCGGGACATTCTGCTGTCTGTACATGGTTCGGGCTGGAAGAGGGGAGACTCCAGGGAGGGATGCCCTCTGCTAGGCTGTGCTTGGTAAGAGTCCTCTGCAGCTGCCCCTGCTCACAATGAGGGCAGGGGGGTGGCTGGCCTTCCCGCCCTGCAGGCTGGAGAGGGCAAACTAGTCCTGGCATGCTTGGAGGCCCTTTACATCTTACAAAAGGCTTATTGACAATTGCTATGGACCCCTACAATGATGTGAGGATGAGGGGCAGTCATGACCGTGTCACCGACGAAGATACTGAGGCTTACTAAGTCCCACTTCAGCTATTCATTGGTAGAGATGGACTTCTAATCCAGACCTTTCCAGTACAGCTACTCCATGTCTCCCTTGTTCTCTGGGGAGCAAATAACTGAGCAAAAATGAAGAGCCTCAGGTATAAGAGAAGTTGCACAGATACACATCATCCTAGGGCATCCTCTGTCACTGAGCCACAGAAAGAAAGATAAGAAAGAAAATCAGATAGGTGGTACCCATGAGATCTGTGGGAGTGGTGGGCTGAGGTTGGTCTTGCTGCTAGAAGGTGCCACCGCAGGCCCTGTGCAGACTGCCCACCAGGTCCCTGAGCTGCTCAGTGCTTTGTGAAGCCAGGCTCCTGACTCTGGGAGATGGGCAGGCAACACTTCCAAGGCTCTGGGGTGATCTGTGTGTCTGCAACTCTTGGTGGCAGAGGGAAAACTCTTGGTGGCAGAGAGCTCAAGCGTTACATCGGGTGTTCTATATACTAGCAGGTCTGGGAAGTCCTGCACTCGGTGCCGCCCCTCCCCCCGCAACCCCCGCCCAGGTACTTTCTAAGCTGGATTTCACCAGTCCTTGAGCTTTTTCGCTGGTGGCAGAAACTAGAGTTCTGTGTGATAGTGAAGCAAATGGAGGGGGCGAGGGATTCATCCTGCATGTGATCCCATGCGTCTCTGTCTCCAACCTTCTCCCGCCAAGCTACCAGAGGAACCCCAGGGAGGACTTCCTAAGAGGAATGGGAAGTTGGGTATTTTTAGCAAACCTCTTGGTTCTGAGTGCAGTGAGCAGCTCGCATGTTGCCGTTACTGAAGATGCCAGACACTTGTGGTCAGAAAGTGGAAGTCTCCTCCCTGTGCCCTGTGGTCTGGGCCTGGGTCCTCAGAATGTTTCTGAGGACCAAGGAGCCAGGCCTCTGTGCTGGGATGACATTTCTTGGTCCCTAACAGGTGCGCAAGCCTATCTGTGCTGCCAGAATGCACCCTCCTGCAGGGTGAAAGAAACCTTCTTTCCCACAGTGTGTCTGCGGGAGAGCAGAATGCATAGGTGAGGTCACAGAGAGCACTGACCCCCAGGCTTCGGGACCTCAGCTGAGTAGTTTATCTGTACTGCAGGGTTCTAATCCCTTGGGAAGAAGCCAGGAAGCCCCAGGGTGCAGGAGTCCCAGTAAAGGGCTGGATGACCCAAGGAGCTGGGAGGAGAAGAGGAAAAGAAGGACGCAGCTCTTCCGGGGTGACTTCTGGGGTGGGAGAGAATGGAGACCCCTGAGCTGAGGCATCAGGAGGCCATGTGGTAAGGTTTCAGAGGTGAGGTCAGTGGGGAGGGGTAGGAATGGGCAAGGCATTTATCTGTAGAGAACAGAGAGCAAGACTCCTTAGGTGGGGAATGCATATTTAGAAGGAGGAGGTTAGAGCCTGGAGCTCCTTGGGCCAGGGGTGCTCAGATGCTAAAGATGGACATGAAGTCAGGGAAACATGCAATTCCCCAGCCTCATCTTACAGAAGGGCCAGTTTTCTGATTTCACTTGTTACTTTCAACGCTTTATTGGTTATATGGTTTTAAGGCTTTTGAATATTTCATCAGTGTGTTAGCTGGTCACTTTTTATTTGATCTTTATATGAACATTTTTAGAAAGGTTTTGTTTCTGTCCCAGATCCCTGTTGTTGCTGGGACAAGGAGAGGGATCTCTCTGCTCAAGCATGGACAGAAGAGAGACCTGAGGCCCAGCCTGGGATGCTCTTCTTGGTGGAATCTAATGAGGGGCTGGGCAGGGAGAGGGGGATGTTGTGAAGCAGAGAAGAGGGAACTCGGGGTGGGGGGGACTGGAAGACAGAGCGAGAGGGAGAAACTGCAGCAGAAAAGAAGAGAGAAGTGGGGGACATTGGGGCATGGTGGGGACTAGGGGGTAGAGGAAGGAAGAAAAGGAGGAACAGGAGGCAGAATCTAGGAAGGGAGGACAGAGAGGGAAGACTGGGGAATATAGATGGAAGTTCATAAGGAAATGTTTATTCTTCATTAATCAGTAATTCTTATTGTTGAGGAAGAGTTATTCTAGAGTGTTCTCTTCATAGAAATTAATAAGGTTAACAGTCCCTGAATATATGAGAGGTACATATAGTTGTTAGACTTGTCTACACTCACTGAATATATTCAAGGACAATATATTAAACACTTCTGTATTGTCCCTAGCTTTCCTAAGAGTGCTGTCTTGGAATGAAAATGGCTCAAGTGACTTCCCAGAGATCTTTGGATCAAGAAAAGTAATCCCATCTGCCTTAAACAGCTTTCAGTTGAAAGAAGTAAGGAAACAAATCAATTTGCCAAATTTGCCCAGCCTCAGTCCAGTCTCTGAGCCGTCTGGGTCCATGGTCTGGGCTTTCCCAAGCAGGCAGTGGGGAGCTCCTGAGGGGGAGACCATTTACAGGAGAGTCTCACCTTTGGAGAACTTCTATTCCTAGTCCTGACCCAAATCAGTATGTGGAACTCTGATGAGAATAAGTGGGGCTCTATAACTCACTTTGTGGAGAAGAAATCAGTCCTACTGTTTGACAGAATTCTGCACAGAGGTATGTGGGTGTTGATGTGCCAAAGACCTAGAAATGACTGAACTGGCTGGTAACAGCCCTTATTGTTGTGACTGTAACTGTTGTTAACCATAATGATTCGGACACTTTTCCAAATAAAATGGGATAGACAATTCCTCTAGAGCAAGTATTTTCTCTAAGGTTTCTTTTTCACCTTTACCCAACAGAGACAGACTGTCCTTAAAGAGCCACCGGCTGGAGAATGGGGAAGTAACACTGGGCTGTGCAAGACAAAGTGTGGAGTAACCTTGTACCAACAGGAACTTTCTCAAAAGTGGATTTTTATCAGAGCCTTTAGGACCCAGCTGATTCCCCTGCAGCCTAGCAGCCTTCCTAACTTGCCCTCTCTCACCCTAATGTGACATGCAAACCTCTCCTGAAATTTGCTTCTGGGGTGCTCACTGAGGTGTTTAGTCATAGTGTCATTTGAATGAAATCTCAAGGGGAAATAATGAACAGCAACAGTGCTTTCAGCCCTCTTCTAATGACCCTGTTACGGCCACACCACAGTGTCTTCTTTGGGTAGAGTCTGCATGTGGGGCACTCTGCACTGCACAGTGTGAGCACACTGGTGTGTTTAGAGGATAATGGGGCCCACCATGGCCCCCTTATGAAGGGAAAGTAGTCTGCACTCAATCTTCCTCCCTGAGATGTTGGGAAAACCATGAAAGAATGGAAGTAAATGAAGGTGCTTCAGAAATGGCAGAAGGTGTCATATTCCCAAGTGGACGTCTCATTGCCCTCCCTCCTGCCCCACTGTCCTCAGGCCCAGTTCCCTAAATGGGGGAAACCAGACAACAAATGCTTGTATTTATACTCAACACCTCGCTCTTCCTGAAGGGAGCTTGAGCTGGGCTAACATGCTGAACTTGGCTAATAGCCAAGTTGGCTAATAACAAGGTTCTGAAGCTCTTGGGGGAGGAATCAAGCCCACTCCAAGTTTGGAAATGGGGAAAGGAGTGGACTATTATTTACTTACTGCAGCCTCTACAGACCTAAAACCTAATTCACAAATTTTATCCAAGAAGAATTCAGTTGAACCATATGAAATTCCTGGTTTTGTTTATCAAAAATTGTCAACTCTGAGCAATTTCATATGGGTCAACCCAATAATCAACTAAGTGGCGAAAAGAACGTTTAGCAAAGTCTAAATCTTTCTGGCCCAGTTCCGGAGCTGGGGGGTGACAGATGGGAACATTCCCTGCGCACCTACCTAAAGCATGTTGGGACTGTCAGAATAATCATACAATGAGCACTTCCTATGCACTTGGCAGTGGACTGGGCAAGTCACTAAATGCTCGGTAAGGACCATGAGCTGCCATGCTCACTGAGAAAGCCACGGAGCTGGAATTCCTGCCCAGGTCAGCATCAGGAGCTCACTTATAAATGCGGCCACCTGTGCATGGCCTTATATAGTACTTGGCAGCACAGACTAGAAGTCCAGTAAACACTGGCTCCCTTTGCTCCCTGGACTCCCCCAGCTCCAGAGTATCTAGTGACAAGGGGAGAGGAGAAGCCCTCCTTCCTCTTCTTGCTCCGCTGAGCCCTCACACCTGGGGTTCAAGTATTCCCTGGCGAATACTCTGTGGGGAGTCAGATATCTCCAGGTTGCAAAAGGCTTCTTGCTTGAGTTTTCTTGTTCCTTCCCTCTAAATTCCTCTGGGGACCTGCCTGAGAATGAGAGGGACCCGGGTGTGAAGACACCTGCAAGTATCACTCTGGAGCAGCAGCTGTGCTTGGGCTCACACAGATTCCTGGACCAGCTTGAAGTCATCACTTTCATTTTACATTTGGGGAAACTGAGGTCCCGTGAGGAGACAGAGTGAACTAGCAGTCGGGCCCTGATTCAACCCAGGTCTCTGAACTCCCAGGCCTGTGCCTTCTCCCCAAAGCTCCAGGCTGCTCCGAGGTGCCATCTGTGCTTCACAGCAGGGCAAGGACCGCACAACCCCCCAGACCCCCCACAACCTGTGGAAGGAGCCCTACGAAATGGGGCACAAGCATGCCCACAGCACTCGCCCAGTTAAGGGACCTTTCAGAGCCTCGGAATCTTGTCTGTGAAATGGAGAGCAGACCTTGCACCTTTCTCCTGGGGGAGAAACTCCGCGTGCTGCAGGCCTCACCCTGCAAGCCTCCCGCCCCCGAACTTGGGTCCCAGCCGCCCCGACGTGGTCCCGGACATTCCCTTAGCCCGGTTCCTAACCACTCGAACGGGTCCCGGGGGCCCCCCGGCTCGGTCTGTGCCGCCCTGACGGGGCCCTGGGTGTCCCCAGCCCGGTCCCAGCCTCGCGCTCCTACCGCGCCGCGCTCAAAGTCGTTGTAGAAGGGCTTGTCCAGGAGGTGCTTCTCGCTGCAGCCCGCAGAACCCACGAGGCTGAGGTAGATGTAGTCGTCGGTGCCAGCGAACCACTGGCTGCCGGTGGCCACGGTGACGGTGTAGGACGGCATGGCGGAGATCGCGAACTCCACGAGCCTCGGTGCTGCGGGTCCACGCGCGTCGGCACTAGCAGCTGCCTCTTCCCCCGCCCTCCGCCCGGCCAGACCCAACCCGCCCCGGACCCCACAACCCCGGCCCCGCCCCCGCCCCACCCCCGCCCCGCCCCGCTCCGCCCCTGACGCTCAGACGGCTAGGACCCGCGGCAGACGTGGTAGGGGTCGCGCGTTCCTGCTTATCACCCTATGGGCTTGGTGTCTGTTTTAGCCGTCTGGGGACTAGGGACACCTCGGCTGCCGTCCCCTCACCCCTGCATCCGTTCATTCACTCACTCAGCCTCCCATTCGTTGTTCTCACCCTTCATCCTTCCTTCCTGCCTCAGCGCCAGGCTCCTGGAAGCTCCTAGGCGACCCCTTAAAATGAGACGTTGTGTCTACTCTCACCAAGTTCCGGTTGTGCCTGGGGCGATTACCCATGCCATGGTTTCTTAGACTAGGGGTGCTCTGGGAGTCTACAGGGGAAAGGGGGACTCACCTGGGGATACCAGAAAGGCTTCTTGGAGGAGGCCACACCGGAGCTGATACTCAGAGTGGTATCTGGAACACAGACTTAGGGCAGCTCTGGGTTCCTCACAGGCTTGGCTGAGTGTCACCCTGGGCAAGCGGCACGTGGGCACCCAGGTGAGTCAGATACCAGCCGCTCTCGGGACTAGAGATTGCCGGTGTACTGCGGGAAGCGGGCAGCCAGAGGGGGCCAGGACAAGAAAACACAAGTCTGAACACCGGGCTGTTGTCTGGAGAAGGTCAGCGGGCTTTGGGGAGGCAGGAGGCTGGGGAAGGAGTTAGGCTTCCTTAGTGATGGCTTTTCGGGGGGCAGGGGGACCACTGGCTGGAAGTCCTGGGAAAGATGTGTACTCCACAGCAAACAAGTTCCAGGCGTTATGGCTGGGAGTTGGGGAGCAGGCTGGCTGGGCCAGTAAATTGGTCGGATTTCAACAGGTGGTGGCCTAAGGCCTGAGAGAGATGTTTGTAGAAGGCTTTGTGCCCTAGATGGAAGTTTCCCATCGGTGGTCAACCTTCCTACTGCTGTGACCTAATCTGATACGTCTTCTGTGTTCGCCTGCACCTACCCCAACCTTCATTTCCACTTTCTTGGCTTGCAGCCCCCCCCCCCCCCCAAACTTAAGAACTGGGTCTGACTGTGGTGCACATTCGATAATGAGCTGAATTGAATTAAAATATAAGTTCATTCCAAGTCAGGTGGGTGTGTCAAGTGCCCGGCATTGTACATTCACTGTTTGGGAGGTGCAAAGAGGCAGGCCTGAGACAGGCTCCCCATTTCTGGGATGCGGGGCTCCACATTGTGGCAAATCCTGCTTCCTCCAATGTCTGGCAGGACCACCACTCAAAGCAGAGAGGGAACCTGCTGATCTACTTTCTACAGTGGGAGATGAGGACAGATTTCAGCGGGACTGGCTTTATTCATGGAAAGACAGGCACTGAAGGGGTTGAGGATCAAATAAGACACAGAGGAATGGTCACAGCTGAGATATGCAGGTGAAGATATCTCAGAATTGGAACTCAGCCCCTGCCAGGCAGGAGATAGGCTCCAGGAACCCCTCCGTGAGGGGGGGAGTGAAGGATGGCTGTGGAGTTGCACTTCACATCTAAGAATGAAATGACTGTTGTTTTTCTTTAAAAAGTAAATGCAATATTTTTTTTTGGACAAGGTAACAAATTATCATTGTAGGAACTAGAGAAAAGTGGATATATAAACACAATTCATAACTTGTAGAAAAAGTGGTTAGTAAATATTCCTTATTAGGCATTTTTACACCATTAGGACCACACTATTGTGTGTAATTTTTTGTATGTGTATGTTCCTTAGTATTGTAACATGCATTTTCCTACGTAATTTTACTTTTTAAATATTTTGACAATGTATAATATTCAATTATATGGATATACCACTTTCTTTTCATTAGTCCACTGTTACTGGTCATTTAAGTTGCTTTCCCTCATTAATTGCTATAGTACATATTTGGTGCTTAAAACATTTTTAAAAGTTTTAAGATAGGGATTTAGAAATGGACCAGAGAGTGTGAATATTCTGAGACCATTGTAACATGTTATTAAGCTACTTTTCCAAGGACTATAGTAATTTATACTTATGCCATTTACGGTAATGTATAACATGGAATGTTGCTTTCATAGAAATTTTGGCATCGTGGGGTAGTTTCTAAAATATCCCTAGATCTTGTCCCCATTGTCTCTGTCCTGGTTTATGCTTTCAGGATCTCCTACACAGACTATAACAATGGCTTCCTACCTCATCTCTCTGTCTTTAGCCTAGCTGCCCCGATCCCTCCAATTCTCTAACCAGAGTAGTTTCCCTGTAGCATAGATGGGATAATCTCACTACCTTACTTACAGTCCATCATTGTTTGCTTGCATTCCTTCCTTCCTTCCTCCCACCCTCCCTCTCTCTCTTCCTTCCATCCAGCTTTATTGAGATGTAATTTGTATACTATACAATTCACTCATTTAAAGTATACAATTTAATGGTGCTTAGTAGTATTCAGAGAATTGTGAGACCATCACTACAATCAATTTTAGAACATTTCTGCCACCTCATTAGCAGTCACTTTCCTTTGCCCCCCTCATCTTTCCAGCAAAGGCAAGCACTAATTTACTTTCTGTCTATAGATTTGCCAATTCTGTACATTTCCTAGGAGGAGAATCATACAATATATGACCTTTTGTGGTTGGCTTCTTTCACTTACCATAATGTTTTCAAGATTGATGCATGTTATAGCTTGCATTAGTATGTTATTCTTTTTTGTGGTTAAATGATATTCCATTTTATGGATATGGATGTGTCACATTGTGTTTACCCATTCATCAGATGATGGCAATTTAAGTTGTTTGCACTTTGGGGCTATTGTGAATAATAATGCCATGAATATTCATGTATAAATTTTTGTATAGGCATATGTTTTCATTTCTCTTGGGGAGATAATTAGAAGTGAAATTGGGGGATCATATGGTAACTTCATTTTGTGGACATATAGATTGTTTTCTAAAGTGGCTGCACTATTATACATTTTCATAAGCAATCTGTAAGATTCCATTTTCTCCACATCCTTTTCAACACATTATATTCTCTGTGAAGTGGTATCTTTTTTTTTTAAGCAGCCAAAAGTATTTTATTTTATTTAAATGCAGAGAAATTAATTATCTTGATTTGAACAATTTAAAATCCTGTAAGATTTATGTAATAAAGTGTTTGACCCATTTTTTGTGTGTGATATTTGATTGCTAACAGAGTTTAAGGCATAATGCTCTCTCTTTTTTTAACTTTTTATTTCTTTTCAGCATAACAGTATTGTTTTTGCACCACACCCAGTGCTCCATGCAATCCGTGCCCTCCCTAATACCCACCACCTGGCTCCCCCAACCTCCCACCCCCCGCCCCTTCAAAACCCTCAGATTGTTTCTGAGTCCATAGTCTCTCATGGTTCACCTCCCTTTCCAATTTCCCTCAACTCCCTTCTCCTCTCCATCTCCCCTTGTCCTCCATGCTATTTGTTATGCTCCACAAATCAGTGAAACCATATGATAATTGACTCTCTCTGCTTGACTTATTTCACTCAGCATAATCTCTTCCAGTCCTGTCCATGTTGCTACAAAAGTTGGGTATTCATCCTTTCTGATGGAGGCATAATACTCCATAGTGTATATGGACCACATCTTTTCCTTATCCATTCGTCCGTTGAAGGGCATCTTGGTTCTTTCCGCAGTTTGGCGACCGTGGCCATTGCTGCTATAAACATTGGGGTACAGATGGCCCTTCTTTTCACTACATCTGTATCATTGGGGTAAATACCCAGTAGTGCAATTGCAGAGTCATAGGGAAGCTCTATTTTTAATTTCTTGAGGAATCTCTACACTGTTCTCCAAAGTGGCTGCACCAACTTGCATTCCCATCAACAGTGTAAGAGGGTTCCCCTTTCTCCACATCCCGTCCAACACATGTCTTGCTAATTTTGGCCATTCTAACTGGTGTAAGGTGATATCTCAATGTGGTTTCAATTTGAATCTCCCTGATGGCTAGTGATGATGAACATTTTTTCATGTGTCTGATAGCCATTTGTATGTCTTCATTGGAGAAGTGCCTGTTCATATCTTCTGCCCATTTTTTGATATGATTGTTTGTTTTGTGTGTGCTGAGTTTGAGGAATTCTTTATAGATCCTGGATATCAACCTTTTGTCTGTCCTGTCATTTGCAAATATCTTGTTGTGGTTTTGATTTGGATTTCCCTCATGGCTAATGACGTTGAGCAACACTTCTTGCCCATTTGTATAACTCCTTTAAAGAAATGTATTTTCAGATCTTGACCCATTTATGAAATTAGCTTATTTACTTTTTATTATTTTATTATTGAGCTGTAAGTGTTCATACATCCTGGATAGTATGTAACAATATTATCTATATGTGTTTTGTTGCTTTTGTGGTTTGCCTTTTCACTTTTTTGATGGTTCTATTTGAAGCAATATAGTTTTAATTTTGAGTAAGCCCAATTTACATATACTCTTCTTTTGTTGTTGAGATTTTAATACCACATCTAGGAGACTGTTGCCTATACTAAGTTCACAGAAATTGACTCCTGTGTTTTCTTCATAGAATTTTATGCTTACAGTTCTTCATTTAGACCTATGATCCGTTTTGCCAATTTTCATGAGCGGTGTGATATAGCGATCCAAATTCATTCTTTTGCATGTGAATATCCAGTTGTTGTGGCATCATTTGTTGATGAGTCTCCCTTGAATTGTCTTTGTACCTTAGTAAAAAATTTAATTCACGGTAAGTGTAGGGATTTATTTCTGGACTTTCAATTTTGTACCTTTGACCAGTATGTGTATATGTCAGTGCCACACTGTCTTGATTACTGTAACTTTATGGCTAGTTTTGAAATTGGGAAGTGTGAATTCACCCTCATTCTTTATTTTTTGAGAGCATTTTGGCTATTTTGTATCCTTGGCTTTTTCTTACAAATTATAGGATCAACTTCTCAATTCTACAAAAAAGAAAAAAAAGGAAGGTGGGATTTTGATTGGGATCCCATCGAAGCTATAGGTCAATTGGGGAACTATTGCTATCTTAATATTAAGTCTTCTGAATGAGGAACGTGGGATATGTTTCAAATTATTTAAATCTTTTCTAATTTATTTCAATAATGTTTTATAGTTTTCAGTGTACTTTTTTGTTATTGAATTGATTCCTGAATATTTTACCTTTTTTTTTTAAGGAATGCTATTTTTGTCCCTCCCTCTCTCCTGCTTTATTAAGGTATAATTGACAAATAAAAATTGTATATATTTAAGGTATACAGTGTGAGGTTTTGATATGGATACACCGTGACATGATTACCACAATAAAACCATTAAGACATCCATCACGTCACATAGTTGTTTGCTTTTTGTTTGTTTGTTTGTTTGTTTTTTTGGTGTGGGGAGAACACTTAAGATCTATTAGCAAGTTTCAAGTATACAATATAATGTTATGGACTGTAGTCATCATGCTGTACAATAGATATCCAAAACTTATTTATCTTATAGCTGGAAGTTTGTACCCTTTGACCAATATCTCTGCACCCCTTACCCTGGGGACCACTGCTCTCTTCTCTGTTTCTGAGTTTGACTTTTTTATATTCTACGTATGAGTGAGATCATACAGTATTTGCTTTCTGTGTCTGGCTTATTTCACTTAGGATGATGTGTTCCAGGGTCACCCATGTTGTTGCAATTGACAAAATTTCCTTTTTTATGGGTGAATAGTATTCCATTGTGTGCATATATGTATATACACATACATATAGTATACATACATATACATACATACACATATGCATATATATATCTATTGACAAACACTAAGTTGTTTCCATATCTTAGCCATTGTGAATAATGCTACAATACACATGTGAGTACAGATACCTCTTTGAGACCCCCATTTCATTTCCTTTGGATCTATACCCAGAAGTAGGATTGCTGGATAATATGGTACTTCTATTTTAAGTTTTTGAGGAATCTCCATACTGTTTTCCATAGTTCCTGCATCAATTTACATTCCCACCAATAGGGCACAAGGGTTCCCTTTTCTCCACACTGTGAACACTTGTTATCTATTGTCTTTTTGTTAATAGCCATCCTAATAAGTGTGAGGTGGAACCTCACTGTCGTTTTGATTTGCATTTACCTGATGAATAATGTTGAATACCTTTTCATCCACCGGTTGGTCATTTGTATGTCTTTGAAAAAAAATGTTTATTCAGATCATTTGTCAGTTTTTAACTGGGTTGTTTCTTTGCAATTGAGTTGTAGGAGTTCCTTATATATTTTAGAGATTAAATTCTTTTTTTCTTTTCATAATTTTTAATAATTTTTTTTATAAATGCATGATGTATTATTAGCCCCAGGAGTACAGGTCTGTGAATCACCAGGTTTACACACTTCACAGCACTCACCATAGCACATACCCTCCCCAATATCCATAACCCCCCCCAGCAACCCTTAGTTTGTTTTGTGACAGTAAGAGTCTCTTATGATTTGTTTCTCTCCCGATCCCATCGTGTTTCATTTATTCTTTTCCTACTCCCCAAACCCCTCATGTTGCATCTCCACTTCCCCATATCAGTGAGATCATATGATAGTTGTCTTTCTCCGATTGACTTATTTCACTAAGCATAATACCCTCTAGTTCCATCCATGTCATCACAAATGGCAAGATTTCATTTCTCTTGATGGCTGCATAGTATTCCATTGTATATATATACCACCTTTTCTTTATCCATTCATCTGTTGATGGACATCTAGGTTCTTTCCATAGTTTGGCTATTGTGGACATTCCTGCTATAAACTTCAGATGTGCATGTCCCTTCGGATCACTACATTTGTATCTTTAGGGTAAATACCCAGTAGTGCAATTGCTGGGTCATAGGGTAGCTCTATTTTCAACTTTTTGAGGAACCTCCATGCTGTTTTCCAGAGTGGTTGCACCAGCTTACATTCCCACCAAAAGTGTAGGAGGGTTCCCCTTTCTCCGCATCCTCGCCAGCATCTGTCATTTCCTGACTCGTTAATTTTAGCCATTTTGACTGGTGTGAGGTGGTACCTCATTGTGGTTTTGATTTGTATTTCCCTGATGCCGAGTGATGGGGAGCACTTTCTCATGTGTCTGTTGGCCACCGGGATATCTTCTTTGCAGAAATGTCTATTTATGTCCTCTGCCCATTTCTTGATTGGATTATTTGTTCTTTGGGTGTTGAGTTTGATAAGTTCTTAATAGATTTTGGATACTAGCCCTTTATCTGGTGTGTCATTTGCAAATATCTTCTCCTATTCTGTCAGTTGTCTTTTGGTTTTGTTGACTGTTTCCTTTGCTTTGCAAAAGGTTTTGATCTTGATGAAGTCCCAATAGTTCATTTTTGCCCTTGCTTCCCTTAGAGATTAAATTCTTATCAGGTATATGGTTTGCAAATATTTTCTTCCATTAAATGGTTGTTTTTTTCACTTTGTTCATTGTTTCCTTTGCTATGCAGAAGAGTTTTAGTTTGATGTAGTCTAACTTATTTATTTTTGCTTTTGTTGCTCTGTGCTTTGGGTATCATATCCAAATAAGATTGCAAAGAACAATGTCAAAGTACTTTTTCCTTATGTTTTCTTCTAGGAGTCTTACTGTTTCAGGCCTTACATTTAAGTCTTTAATCTATTTTGAGTCAATTTTGTATATGGTGTAAGGTAAGAGCTTGTTTTCATCATTTTGCTTGTGAATATCCAGCTTTCCCAACATCATTTATGGAAGAGACTATTCTTTTCCTATTATGTATTCTTTTTTGTTTTTGAGATTTTATTTATTTATTAGATAGAAAGAGTGCTGGCAGGGGGAGGGGCAGAGGGAGAGGGAGAAGCAGGCTCCCTTCAGGGATCATGACCTGAGCCACCCAGGCACCCCTCCCCATTGCATATTTTTGGCACACTTGTTATAGTTTAGTTGGCCACGTATATGGGTTTGTTTCTGGACTGTCTTTTTTTTTTTTTTTTTAAAGATTTTATTTATTTATTTGACAGAGAGAAATCACAAGTAGGCAGAGAGGCAGGCAGAGAGAGAGGAGGAAGCAGGCTCCCTGCTGAGCAAAGATGTGGGGCTCGAACCCAGGACCTGGGATCATGACCTGAGCCGAAGGCAGCGGCTTAACCCACTGAGCCACCCAGGTGCCCCATGGACTGTCTTTATTTAGTTGGTCGATGTGTGTGTTGCTCTCATTTGATTGTTTATTTTTTATTATTATTATTTTTTAAGATTTTATTTATTTGACAGAGAGAGATCACAAGCAGGCAGAGAGGCAAGCAGAGAGAGAGAGAGAGAGAGAGAGGAGGAAGCAGGCTCCCTGCCTAGCAGAGAGCCCGATGTGGGACCCGATCCCAGGACGCTGAGATCATGACCCGAGCTGAAGGCAGAGGCTTAACCCACTGAGCCACCCAGGCAGCCCTGTTTATTTTTTATTGACTTGACTGGTCAGTACAGTGAAGTTTGTTTCCTCTGCCATGTGGGGGGCTCTGCTGTCACTCCACAGGATGCAGACTTGGGCACATGTATTCTCAAGCCGGATGACAATGTGTTTTTTTTTTTGTTTGTTTGTTTGTTTTGTTTTGTTTTTAGCACTTCTCTCTTTGTGTCTCTCCCTGTCTGCTACGTTTTTTGCCTCTTTTGGTACCACATCCTACTATTAATCCTATATTAATTGCTGACTGATTGCTGTTGTTTTTGACAGTTCCCTGGGGAATAAATTGCTTAATGGTAAGATCCAAATAAATTTGGACCCTTTATAGCAGTAGACTCAGTAATCTCTGAGACTTGTATTTGAAGTTTGTTTCAACCTGTTTCAGCATTTCAACCATGAAAGCTTTTCATGGTGGTCTCCTTTCTTGGTTTCTATTGTATCCTTCTAGTTGGTTTATACTTTGGATTATTGTTCCCGATAAGCCAGTGTCTCCTCTTAATCACTTACTGCCAAAATCTCTACTGTTTTTGATAGCATCCTTAGATTGAACCTCCCATGCTCTCTTCCAAATAAAGTCAGTCCTCTTAGGGAGACTTTCTTATGACCTGCCTCTCTCTCTCTGGGCGGTACCATGCCACTGCTCTGGAGGTAGGTTGGAGACAATGGCATACTTTCTTCAGATGATTTCCCTTCTTTATGAGTGGGGCAGTAGTCCCTGTTTTTCTGCCTTTCGTGGCATGGAATCTCCTCTCGTGGCATGGCATTCCCCAATTATGAGTAACCTGGGGTAAGGACATTCAGACCACAGTATTCTTGGCCTGCTGGGCCTCAGAGAGAGCTCGTGCCCTAAGAGTAGGGACTGGGAGCCAGAGAGGAGCTTTCAACCCCTTGGCCAAGCTTGGCTAGAATACAGCTTTTGTAACATAGAGCCAGGTGAGATGAGAAATTGTGGTGGTCTTTGCCTCCTGGAAGGCACTATAACCATTGACTGGGCTGAAGGATGAGGGAGCCCTATCTTCTTTGCTGGACGTCCCCAAAGTAAAGTATCTGTTTTATAGGGCTATGTGGAGGGAAGGAAAGGAGTGGGTCAAGGCTAAGATGCCACAGATTCTCAATACTCTTACTGAGGTCAGTAGCTTTTCTTGAATAAATTTTTCTTTATTTGCTGTATGACTTTAGGACAATATTTCCTCACTTTCATATTTTTTGTTCTGTTTTGTTTTTGATTCTCACCAGTTATGGTGGCTTCACTCTGGAGGATGTCTGCAGAGCTCCTCATGCCGTCATTCTGGAAATGCTTCTTGCATCCTTGCTTTCCAACCTGAAGAGTGAATCCTTTTTTCAAAAGGAATCCTACACAAAAGCAGGTAAAAGCAGAGATGCTCTGGTTGAACATAAAGTGAAATAATGCAGGGACTGGAAATGCTGATTGATTGGCTTTTACCTCTCATTGCTATCCTCCAAGTCCTTGATACAAGTGGGAACATTTTTAAGAATCATTTGCCTTTAGGGTGAAGCACTCACTCTATGCACTGGGCCTTCACAGTCTTGCCTCCCTGCAAGGGCAAGGGTCCACTCACTCTTCCATCCTTCCCATGTGTTTGGTCAGGTTCCATCAGAGACACAGGATCAGAAGCATATGTGTATACAGGAAGAGATTTATTGTAAGAATTGGCTTATGTGACTGGGGGAGTTGGGTAAACAAGTCTGAAATCTGTAGGTCAGGGAATCCAGAAGGGCAGGTTGGGAGCTCTAAGACCAAGCAGCTATCCACAGGAGGAATTTCTTCTTCAGAGAAAACTTAGCTGTGTTCTTAAAGCCTTTCAACTGATTGGATCAGGCCCACCCAGATAATCCAGGATAGTCTCTTTTTACATAAAGTCAAAAGGTTAGAGATATTAAGCACATCTACAGAATATCTTACAGTAACACCTAGGTAGTGTTTGTTTGGATGACTGGGGTCCTATAACCTAGCCACATTGAGAGAAAAAACTGACCTCATGCTGCATTTCAACTATTCTGCTCTTTCCTGAACACTACTTCTTCTCAACCCCCTCGAAGTCCTTGGCATATTCCTTCCCTTGTCTGAAGTACTCCTGGCTTCTTTCTCTATCTCCTGATTTCCTCCTCCAAGAAATGACACTAGTGTTGCTTCTTCCGTGGAACTCTCCTTGGCAGAGCTAGTTGCATGTCTTCTGAGCTCCCACAACTTTTGCTCATGCCCATATTTTGGCACATTGCCCCTTTGTCCCATGGGCACTTGCTTCTGTCTCTATCTCCCTCAACATATCCTGGAGTATGTGAGGGCAGAGATAGGAGCTTCTTCATCTCTTGGTCTCCTGCATGATGTCAGGCACAGAGAAGCTATAAATAGGTCCTTGGTAGGTTGAGTAACCGGAGAACCTGAAACTTGCTAGGAAAGTCAGGTTTTTGTGGCAGGCACAGCAGACAGGCAGCCTGAGCCCAAGTTCCAGAGAGCAGCTCTAACTTCCCCTCTAGCGGGTCGCATGATCCCCTGAGTCACGGAGTGGAACTTGTGGCATGCATACAGGAAGCCCTGTAGCCATGGCACTAATGACTGCAGCTGGACAGCGTGGTCCTCGTGCCCTGGCTGGCCAGGGGATGTGACTGCCAACAGGTCCTTCTGAGTAGTCATTTCCCTCTGGAGACTGTTTCATAGATACACACTTTCTTTTCTTTCTCATTAAACATTTTAAATGGAAGTACGGTTGACATATGTATGACATTAGTTTCAGGTATACTACACAGTGATTTGATATTTTATACATGACGATATGCTCATGACCATAAGTGTGGTTACCATCTGTCACCTGGACCACACCTTCTTTGGGTGATCCCCAAACATTTGTAGCTCATTTCAGTTTCTTCCAGTTCATTTGCATAATTAATCAGAATTAAGCACTGACTAATGCTCATTTACCGGGAATTAAGAAAAAGAAGGAAAAAGAAAAAAAATTGCCCAGAACCCCACTTCCCCACCCCTGCCATTGGATAGATGACCTCCTAGTCCTGGATGAGTTCCCCTCAGGGGGATGTCACCTGCTCCTCCAGCCCCATTGTTTGGTTGCCCTTTATCCTTTCCCAGGTAGAATAAGAAGAATAAGACTGAGTTGTGACAGTGCCTCTTCGTAAGATCCTGAAAGGATAATGATGAAAAAGCCTGTTGCTCCTTCTTCAGTCTGTGGTCAGAGTTCAGGCCCTTTTGAATGAGTACTCCCCCAAACCCCCACGTTCTCCCGTTTTGTGCATTTCAGAACAAGACCAGGCCTTTGTTGGTTGGTCCCTCTCCTAGCCTGCAAGGCTGTTATATATAAGAAGTGGGATGGGGCACCCCATACTACCTTACCTTGTTTTATACTCTCCTAAGACCCAGGTAGGTTTACCCTCTGTGGTCCAGTTCAACTGTTTTGCTTAGGAAGACAAATCTACTGGACATTGTTCCCTTTGGAACTTAACCACCGAGTATAGAGATACTTTCTGATCCATGAAGGACGAGTTCAAATACACTTGTTATATTTGTGATTAGTATGTTTTTCAAAATGAAGAATAATTCTCATACTCAGGCTGAAACCTATGTGATATTTTTCATCCCAACATCAGATAATCACAAGAGATTATCTCTATGAACCCTAACAGAACCAGCACAAGAGGACTAATTCACTCCAGGGGGACTGAGCATGATCGCCTCTCCCCAGAGAGGCCTGCCCTAACCTCTTGTCTGAAAAGACCATTCCCTTCATGCCACGTGAACTGTTTTCACTGAGCCAGTGTGGGTCTGCTCCTGGGTGAGTTACAGACAGAGCCTCCACCAGGTGGAGTTGCCTCACAAAGTCATCTGTATTTGCAGCAAACAAGGGGATCAGCAAACAAGAGATCATGGGGAATAATTTCCAAAGCCTTGACTCCTCAAACAGGGTTAAGTAGATTCCTTTTATTAGGGTTTGGGATGAATATTCAGAAGGGGAGGTCCTATCATCACACATCATGGGGAGGCATAAAGAAGCATATGCCCATTCAGAAAATATGCCAATGCATACATTGTGTGTTATGTTAATGAAGCTTATGCCCCTCCCAGGATGGGGATTTTAACAATATAATGAACCTGGTTTAACTTTGGTCACTTTATGATTTCATCTGCCCAGGCATCATCCTGGGGGTCATACTCAAAATGTTTCTTTCCCTTGTACAGCCATTTGTTAGATTTGAAAACATAAAATTGGTAGCTAGGCAGAAGCTTCTAGAAGCTTCCTGAGTTCAGCGTGGCTCTTACTGATGATGACTGCACTTATGGCTGGCTGACTCTGTGGTGTATGTCTTTCCTAGTTGATTGTCTGTGTCTCCTGCTGGAGGCTGAGCACCATGAGATCTTCCAGTTCTGTTCACTTTCAGTGTGTGATTCCCACCACAAAGATTTATGGTCACACGTAGGTGGGGAGAAAGGAAGCTAGTAATTTTTCAGGCACTATGGGCTAAGAAATTTTGCATACTCTATCTCCTTTGTTCTCATAACACCCCCCAGGAAGTAAATATCATTACTCAGTTTTACAGAGAAGGGAACCTGAGTTCAAATATCTCCTGAATGGCATCGTGTGTGTGTGTGTGTGTGTGTGTGTGTGTGTGTGTGTGTGTGTTTAAATGTCTCAAGTAGGTGAGGACAGCAATCAGCATCCAAGAAAGTGCTTCTTAGAGTGAAAAACTCTTTAGAAAGGAAAATAGTCTGGTGTGATTAAAACCCAGTACCCCAAAATGTCAATTATGTGTGTGATGTTGACTAACCTTTACTGGCGGCTCCATGCTGCCAGGAACTGACCTGACTCTTATTTGGACACATACTATTCTCACCCTCATCTTACAAATAGGGAAACTGAGGGGAAGAGGAACTAAGTAACATTCCCAAGGCTGTGTACCCAGTTAAGTGGCAGACCAGTAAGTGGTGAATCTCAGTGGTCTAACTTTAGGGTTGCAGCTTTTCATCAAAGTTGTAGGAGAGAAGGGAGGTACGATCAGTAAAATGAATTTAAAAACCTCACCTTTTAGAGTTTAAGTCTTTTTGATCTGTGAGACCAATGATGATAGTGTCAATTACCCCTTACCTATCTCCTTGCCCAGCACAAAGCATTTTCTTGCATGGACTTCACTGTGCTCCCATGATAGCTTTGAGAGGCAGAAGAGGTGAGTGTTAGTGGTTATTCTAGCCGACAGTTGGGAAAGAGAAGCCCCAGAAGGTGAAGTGACTTGTCCAGTAAGTTTGTTTTATGGAGTGGCCACAGTGGTTCTCATTCATCTTCTCACCTATCCAGGACTGAGGCTGGTGGCATTCACACCAGATGCCAGCTCCCCAGGGGCAAGTCTAAGGGTTCTTGGGGAGGGAAAGAAGGAATCCTGGCATGGAAGGGAAAGCAGGGGGCATACCCTTTTCCTCACCCAGCCCTGGGGACAAACACTTTACATCTTTGGTCCTTGAAGGGCCCTGTAGAGCTGGGCTGGCGGCCAAATTAAGAGCTGCTCCAGAGTGAGCTTGAAGGGGGTGGTTAGGCATGATTCAGGAGACAAAACCTCCCGATTTTCATCTCAATAGTATGCCCCCAAGTGGTGGTAGCAAAAGGGGCCGAGTATGGTGGCTGCATTTAGTATGTCATGGGCCACCTGCTTTCCTCACTAAGCCAGATCCCTCTTGGAGGTGTCAGAAATGTCTTCGAAGCATCCTGCCTTTTGAGAAAAACTGCCAACCACAGTGCTCAACACTGGGATCTGCACTTTGTAGGTACATTTCCCTCTCCTCACAGAACTTGACAGCCACAATTTTCCCTTCTCTCTTTGTGACTTTCACAAAGTGTATTTAAGTGTATTTCACTTAGCACAGTGTATTTAAGGTTCCTCCGTGTTGTAGCATGTGCCAGAATCTTCCTTCATTTTTAAACCCAAATAAAATTGCATTGTATGTATACACCAAATGTCTATCCATTCATCTATCAATGGACACTTGGAATGCTTTCATCTTTTGGCTCCTGCGAATAATACTGCTGTGAACATTTGTGTGCAAATATCTGTTCAAATGCCTGCTTTGATTCTTTTGAGTGTATGCCCAGAAGTGTAATTGCTGAGTTATATAATAATTCTATGTTAAATTTTTGAGGAATTGCTGATTCATAGTTTTAGGTATAAAATATTAGGCCTTAAAATTACCAAGGAAAAATACTAGATATTTTTAACATGCTAAAGTAAAGAAAGCTTTTCTTAGTAAGGCAGGAAAGCCAAAATTCACAATAGGAAACATTTACTGATTTGACTACATAAAATATTCAAAATTTATGCACCCACAGGCATGCATATAGATACACACACTAAACAAAAGCTATTTGTAATGTCTGGTAGATGAAGGGGTGATTTCTTAACATATCGAGAGCCCATGCAAATAACAGAAAAAGAACAACCATGTAAATTTAATACATATGAAAAGCTGTTCAACCTTCAGTTAAAGTAATAAAATATATTTCTCACTTAGCAAAGATGATATACCAAAAGTGTATGGGTACAGTTGTGAAAATATTCCCTTGGTTGGCAATTTAGGCAACATCTATCAAAATCCCTTGTCACAGTAATTTCAGTGCTAGACAGTTATATTACTGTGTTTATTATTTATTGTGTCCTGTAGCCATGAATTCCATAGTTGCTTAGTGCTGGGTCCATATTTAAATGGGTTTGATGCTTACCATTGTTTTTTTTTTCTTTTTTTTTTTGAACCACAGCCTCTCCATTCTGAGTCCTTTTTTTGATTCTTAAGTGACTGCAATTTACTGTCAGTGACATACAACAAACTTTACCTACTTCACCTGTACAATATGAAGTTTGAGCACATCTGAAATCACCATGATAATAAAAATTGGTATTCATCACTCTGAAGAGTTTCTGCATGCCTTTTTTTTTTTTTTAAAGATTTTACTTATTTATTTGACAGATCACAAGTAGGCAGAGAGGCAGGCAGAGAGAGAGAGAGGAGGAAGCAGGCTCCCTGCTGAGCAGAGAGCCTGATGCAGGGCTCAATCCCAGGACCCTGAGATCATACCTCAGCCATAGGCAGAGGCTTTAACCCACTGCACCACCCAGGCACCCCAAGTTTCCTCATGCTTTTTTGGAATCACTCCCTGTGCCTTACCTAGGCAACCACTGATCTGTTTTGTGTCACAACAGATTAGTATACATTTTATAGCATTTTTACATAAATGGAATACTACAGTGTGTACCCTTTTTCTTCTGGATTTTTTTTCTTCACTCAGTATGGCTACTTTGAGATTCATCCACGTGACTGTATTGTATTAGTTTTTCATTGTTTTAAATCATTGAGAAATATTCAGTTGTATGAGTATATTGCTGTTTATCCATTCACCTGTTGATGAACAATTCATTTTTTGTCCAGCAGGTTATTTTTCTTTCCAGTTGGCTATTGAAATAAAGCCGTATCAACATTTACATACAGGTCTTTATAAGGACATACATTTTCATTTTTGTAAGATAAATAAATATCCAGGAGTAGAAGGGCTGGGTAAGATGGGTAAGTGTCCATTTAAGAAACTGACAAGCTGTCTTCCAAAGTGTTTATATCATTTACATTCTTACCAGCAGTGTGAGAGTTCCAGATGCGCCGTTTGTTGTCAGTGTGAAGTGTGTTGTTTCAATGCTAACCATTTAGGCATACACTAATATCTCATTGTGGTTTTAGTCTGCATTTCCCTAATAACTAGTGGCATTTGCACATTTTCATGTGCTTCTTTGTGTTTTCCATATTTTTCTGGGCGAACTATCTGATCAAATCCCTTGACCAGTTTTTTGAACTGGATTGTTTCCTTTTTTATTGTTGAGATTTAAGTGTTCTTTTTTATTCTACATGTAAGTCCTGTATCAGGTATTTGATTTGCACATATTTTATATGAATCATGGATTTGTCTTTAACAGCTTATTTTGAAGAGCAGGACTTCAAAATTTTGATGAAATACAATTTATTAGATTTTCTATTTCATGGATTGTGCAAAAATTGCATGAAGGGAATTTTTGCCTAACTGATCAAAAAAAAACCCATTTTCCTATCTCTTCTTCTAAAAATCATGTAGTTTCAGGTTTCTGTTCATTTAAACCTATGAGTCAGTTTGAGTCAGTTTTTGTATCTAATGTATGGTATGAATCAAAGTTCATTTCTTTGCAGATGTCCCATTTTTCTAGCTTCATTTGCTTGAAAAAGACTTTTTTCCATGAAATTGTCTTTGCACATTTTTCCAAAATTAATTGGCTGTGTGTATATAGATCTACTTATAGGCTAACTATTCCTTTCCATTTACTTAGGTATTATCTTTTCACCAAAGTAAGTCTTAAAGTAAGGTGGTGGTAGGTAGTTCTCCAACTTTGTCCTTTTTCGAAGTTATTTTGCCAATTCTAGATCCTTTGTATATTTGTATACGTTTGAGACCTAGTTTAGCAAGATCTATAAAAAAAAATCTGCTGGACTTTTGATTGGGATTGTTTTAAATCCACAGGTCAATTGGAGAGAATTGAGTTTTTGAATCCACAAACATAGTGTATCTCCTCATTTCATTATATCTTATTTATTTCTTTTAGCAATATTTTGCAATTTTCAGTGTACATATATTACATGTCTTTTGTTAGATTTATCTCTCCATATAAATCCTGATATTTTATATATTTAGTAATAAGTTGGTAATTTTAATTTCCAGTCATTCATTGCTAGCACATAGAAATACAAGTGATTTTTATATATTGATCTTGTACCTGCAACACTCCTAAACTCACTTATTTGTTCAAGCAGATTGTTTTCTCTTTGTTTTTGTTTTAGAATCCAAAGGTTTGTTGGCTTCTATAAACACACTGTGAAAACCTATATATCCTTGTCTTTTTCCTGATCTTCAGAAAAAAGCATTCGGTCTTTCACCATTAAGTATGATGTTATCTGTAGGGTTCACAGACGCCATTTTTTGGGGATGAGGATGTTTCCTTCAATTCCTGGTTTTCTGATGATTTTTATCATGAATGGACATTGTATGTTGGATTTTGTAAATTTTTTTCTCTCTGTCTATTGAGATGATTATATGGTGTTTCTTTATTTAATTTGTTTAGTGAATGAGATTGGTTAATTTTCATATGTTAGAGCCACCCTGCATTGCTAGGATAAAACCCACCTGACTGTGGTATATTATCCTTTTTATATATTGGTAGGGTTTGATTGACTGAACTTTTATTTAGAATTTTTGTATCTATGATCATAAA
The DNA here is from genome assembly GCF_902655055.1 of Lutra lutra. Taxonomy (NCBI): domain Eukaryota; kingdom Metazoa; phylum Chordata; class Mammalia; order Carnivora; family Mustelidae; genus Lutra; species Lutra lutra. The sequence continues at coordinate 49,438,346 of NC_062291.1, forward strand.
GGATAATGGTCTATAATTTTTTATTTTTTGTAATTGCTTCATCTGATTTTGGTGCTAGGGTAACTTTGGTCTCACAATAAGTTAGAAAATGTTTCCTCATCCTCAATGTCCCAGAAGAGTTGCATTGAATTGGCATTATTTAAAAAAAAAGTTTGGTAAAATTATCAATAAAGACTCCTGGGTCTAGAGTGTTTTTGAGGGCAATGTTGTAAATCTCCAAATTCAATTTTTTAATTATATATAGGACTGTTTTAGCTTATCTATTTCTTCTTGAGTGCACTTTGGAAGTGTCTCTTTCAAGGAGTTTGTCCTTTTCATCTAAGTTATGGAATTTATTTGCATACCATTTCCACACTATTCCTTCATTATCTTTTTAATGTCTTTAGAGCTTGTATTGAAACCCCTCTTTCATTCCTGATATGGGCAATTTGTCTCATTTCCCCTAATTAATTTGGGTAGGGAATTATCAATTTTATTGACTTATTGACCATATCAGACTTTTTATTTAATAGGGTTTTCTGGGTTTTCTGGTTTGTTTTTGATTTTATGGATTTTTTTTTCTCTCTGCTCTTTAATATTTCTTCTTCTGTTTACTTTGGGTTTAATTTCCTCCTTTTGCTAGTTCTAAAAAATGAGACAGATAAATGATTTGAGACATTTCTTCTTTTATTAAATGTGCAGGTAGTATTAGAAATGTTCCTTTAAATAAAGAAGATGTGGTATATATACACAATGGAATACTATGCAGCCATCAAAAGAAATGAAATCCTGCCATTTGCAATGATGTAGATGGAACTAGAGGGTATTATGTGAACGACATAAGTCAATCAGAGAAAGACAATTATCATATGATCTCCCTGATATGAGGAAGTTGAGAGGCAAAGTGAGGGGTTAAGGAGCTAGGGAAGGAAAAAATGAAACAAGATGGGATGAGGGAGACAAACCATAAGAGACTCTTAATCTCACGAAACAAACTGAGGGTTTCTGGGGGGAGGGGTGTGGGGAGAGGGTGGTTGGGTTATGGACATTGGGGAGGTTATGTGCTATGGTGAGTGTTGTGAAGTGTGTAAGCCTGACGATTCATAGACCTGTACCCCTGGGGCTAATAATACATTATATGTTAATAAAAATAGTAATAAAATATATATAATAAAAAGGTTCCTTTAAATATTGCTTGAATTTGCATTTCACCATTTTGATATAGTTTATTTCATATTCATTTAGTTAGAAATTCCCTTTTAAAAAAGTTTTTATTTAAATTCCAGTTAGTTCACTTGCCCACAGGCTGGATGAGCTCAGAGCGTGGCTGGAGGCCAGGGAGACAGGAGTGATTGAGCACTTTTCTCTGAGGGTGCACTGAGGAGTGGGGTCCAAGCTCTCTGCTCCTCAGGGCTGGAGATTGGGAAGCTGCCATTTTCATTCCCATCCTCCGTCCTCCGGAACTCTACAGAAAGTGTTCAGAGAACAAAAGCTCCCAAAAGCGAACCCAAGCGAATTACTTAGCCTGGCCCCTGGTAAGGGCGGTGCAATTCTGCCTTGGGCAAAGACACTTGAGAATCATTACAACAGGTCCCTCCCCAAGAAGATCAGCAAGAAATCCAGTCACGACCCAGTTCATTTACCAAGGAGAACTGAGCCACCCAGGCGCCCCTTCTACACTTTTACTTTTAACCTACACCTGCTTTGTATTTACAGTGCATTTATTGTAGACGGCAAATAATTGGGTCCTCCTTTTTTTTCCATTATGTCAATCTTTGCCTTTTAACAGTGTGTTTAGACCTATCTTAGTTAGGATGACTATTGAAATGGTTGAATTTAAATATTTTTATTAGCTTGGGGTGCCTGGGTGGCTCAGTAGGTTGAAGCCTCTGCCTTTGGCTCAGGTCATGATCCCAGGGTCCTGGGATCAAGCCCCGCATCAGGCTGTCTGCTCAGCAGGGAGCCTGCTTCCTCCTCTCTCTCTCTGCCTACTTCTCTGCTTACTTGTAATCTCTGTCTGTGAAATAAATAAAATCATTAAATATTTTTATGACCTTGATTTTTCTATAATCCATAAGCAGTACTGTTCACCCACATAAAATGTGTAATTCAGAAGTTTTTAGCATAGTCGCAGATAATGTGCATCCATCAGCGCAATTTTAACACATGTCATCACCTCAAAAAGAAACTCTGTGTCTTTTGGCCATTATGTTCATATATCCCCATTACCTTCTCTGCCCTCAACTCCCAGCGGCTTTACTGCTATTTAATTTCTGTCTCTATGGCTTTCCCTATTCTGGGCTTTAATATGAATGGGATCCTATAATATGCGGTCTTTTGTGACTGGCTTCTTTTACTTAGCATAATAATTCAAGGTTCATGCATGTGGTAGTATGTATAGTACTCATCATAGAGTAAATATAAATCAAAACAATGAGATATCACCTCACACCAGTCAGAACAGCTAAAAAAAAAGTCTCTTCAATCTTTTGTCTGTTTTTTAGAAATTGTGTTGTCTTTTTTGTTATTGAATTGTAAGAGTTCTTATATGTTTTGAATATTAATCTTATCAGACATATAAATTGCAACTGTTTTCTCCCATTCTGTGAGTTGTCTTCACATTCTTTAAAAAATTTTTTTTATTTTAATTCAATTAATTAACATATAGTATATTATTAGTTTCAGGGGTAGAGTTGTGTGATTCATCAGCTGTATATAACACCCAGTGCTCATTACATCACATGCCCTCCTTAATGCCCATCATCCAGTTACCCCATCCCCCCTACCCCCTCTCCTCCTTTTGAATATTATGATGTGGTACTTCATTCTTTGCATGCAGCTATCCAGCTGTTCTAGCACTGTTTGTTGAAGAAACCCTTTTTACCCCCTCCTTGAATGATCTTATTGCCTTTGTCAAAAATATGTTAGCCATAAATGTGTGGGTTTATTTTTGGACTGTCAGTCATATTCCAGTGGTTTATAGTTCCATAGTGTCTTGATTACCATTGCATACTTGTAAGTTTGAAATTGGGAAACATGAGCCCTCTAATATTGTTTTTCTTTCTCCATATTGTTCTTCATATTTGGAGCCCCTTACAGTTACATGTAAATTTGAGCATTGACTTTTCCATTTATGCAAAAAAGGCCATTGGAATTTCAATAAGGATTTTACTGCATCTGTAGCTATCTTTGTGGGAGTTTGCGATCTTAACAATATTAACTCTTTCAATCCATGAATATGGTATACCTTTGTATTTAATTAGGTCTTCTTTTGGAATGTTTTATAGTTTTCAGTCTACACATCTTTCATTTCTTGGCTAATTTATTTCTAGGAATTTTTTAGGGTTATTATTGTAAGTGGAATTTTTTCTTAATTTCATTTTTAGACTTCGTTGTTGATGTATAGAAACACAGCTGATTTTTGTGTGCTGATATTGTATTTACAACTCTGCTGAATTTGTTTTTGAATTATAGTAAATTTTGGTGGATTCTTTGAGATTTTATATATTTAGAGTCATGTCATCAACAAATAGAGATAATTTTACTTCTTTCATTAAAATTTGTATGCTTTTAATGTCCTTTTCTTGACTATGTGTTCTGGTGAGGACTTCTACTACAGTGTTCAGTAGTAGTGATGAACATGGGCATCCTTGTCTTGTTCCTAACTTTAGGGGTAAAGCATATAGTCTTTCACCACTGAGTATGATGTGTGGGTTTTTCATAAATATCCTTTATCATGTTAAGAAAGTTCCCTTATATTCCTAGTTTGCTGAGTGTTTTTATTATCATGAAGGAGTGTTGAATTTTGCCAAATATTTTTCCCGGGTCTGTTGAGATGATCATGTGGTTTTGGCCTTGATTTTATAGATATGATATAATACATTAATTGATTATTGAATATTAAACCAATCTTGTATTCCTTGGATAAACTCCACTTCATCATGGTGTATAATTTTGTTTATACATTTCTAGGTTTGGCTTGCTAATATTTTGTTGAGGATTTTTGTGCCTCTATTTATAAGAGATATTTGTTTTCTTGTGATATATAATTTTCTTGAGACATCTTTGTCTGGTTTTGAGGTTAGGGTAATACTGACCTCATAAAATGAATTGTGAAGTGTTTTCACCTCATTTTTTTTTTTTTTGTTGGAAGTGTTTGTGAAGAATTGGTATTAATTATTTAATGTTTCATAAAATTCACCAGTAAAGCCATCTAGCATAGACTTTTCTTTTTGAGTGGTTTCTTGATTATTGACTCAACATCTTAATTTGTTTTAGGTCTATTTAGATGGTCCATTTCTTCTTTTTAATTAAAAAATACTTATTGCTAAGAGATGATAATCATCATCCTTATTTTCAGTGAGTTGTAATCTTTCTGCTGGTGGAAGGTATAGCCTTGATCTGATAGATCCTGACTCACCGGCCAGTGGTTGAGTAAAGTTGGGCTAGCTGTGGCAGTTTATTCAAATTAGACAAGAATGAAGTTTGTTGTCTTGATCTACTCATGCTTTCACAAATGATTTCTCTAGCATGTGATGCTGTTTGATAGGACTTTACTCCTAGTAGAATTTCTTTCAAAATTGGAGTTAATCTTGTCACTAAGTCTATGTGATATTCTTTATCCCTTGTTGTCTTTTCAGAAAACTTCACAGCATTTTCACCAGGAGTATATTCCATTCTATTCTCAAGAAACCACTTTTTTTGTTCATCCATAAGAAGCAATTCCTCACCTGTTCAAATTTTCGTAGTTTTTTTTAAAATTCCAGTTAGTTAATATACAGTGTTATATTAGTTTTAGGTGTATGATATAGTGATTCTGTAATTACATACATCACCCAGTGTTCATCATGACAAGTGCACTCCTTAATCTCCATCACCTATTTCACTCATTCCCCTTACCCCCTACCCCTCTGGTAACCATCAGTTTGCTCTCTATAGTTGAGAGTGTTTTTATTACCTGTTTTATGGTTGTTTTGAAGATTTTCTCTGATACTATTTTGTTTTTCTCTTTCATGGTTTGCTGGTTTTGCTTGATGATACATTTGGATTTTTTTCTTTTTATTCATTGCATGTTTATTAGTGGTTTTTGATTTGTGGTTACCATTAGGTTTGTATATAACTTCTATATATAGCTGTCTATATTAAGTGGATGGTCATTTAAGTTTGAATACATTCTTTGCTTTTGTCCTCCCCATGTTTTATATATATGGTGTCATACTTCACATCCTTTTCTTTTGTGAGTTCCTTAATGGGTATTTTACAAAAATACTCATTTTTATTTGCTTTTATGTTGCCTACCTTCATGTTGTCACTTTTGATCTTTCCTTTCAACTAAAAAAAAAAACAACTCCCTTTAATATTTTTTGCAGGGCTAGTTTAGTGGTCATGAACTCCTTTAGTTTTCCTTTGGGAAGGTCTTTATCTCTCCTTCTATACTGAATGATAGCCTTGCTGGATAGAGTATTCTTGGCTGCAGATTTTTCCCATTCAGCATTTTGAATATATGATGCTACTCTCTTCTGTCTTGGAAAATTTCTGCTGAAAAATCCCCTGATAGCCTTATAATGTTTCCCTTGTATGTAACTGTCTTCTTTTGTATTGCTGCTTTAAAATCTTTTTCTTTATCACTATATTTTGCCATTTTAATTATAATATATCTTGGTATGGGCCTGTTTTTGTTGATTTTGGCGGGAGGGTTCTCTGTGCCTCCTGGACATGGATATTTGTTTCATTACCCAGATTACAGAAGTTTTTAGCTATTACCTCTTCAAATAAATTCACTGCCCCCTATTCACCCTCTTCTTTTTCTGGGACTCCTATAATTTGAGGGTTATTACGTTTGATCCAGTCACTGAGCTCCTTAAGTCTCCTCTTGCTTTGCATAATTCTTTTTTCTCTCTTTTGTTCAGTTTGATTACTTTCTATTACTCCGTCTTCTGTGTCATTAATTTGTTCCTCTGCTTCTTCCAGCCTGCTGTTCATTCCATCCAGCATGTTTCTCATTTCATTTACTGAGCCTTTTATCTCTGCTATGCTATTCCTTATCTCTGTTAAAGGTCTCACTGATGTCTTCCACTCTTTCTTGTATTCCAGTGAGTATCTTTGTGATCATTACTTTAAATTCTCTATCAGCCCTGTTACTTAGCTTTGTCCCTTTTTTTTTTTCACTTGGGACACAGTCCTCTCTCTTCTCATTTTGTCTAAGTCTCTGTGCCTGTTTCTCTGTGCCTGTGTTAGGAAGGTCAACTACTTTTCTATTCTTGAGGGTAATGGACTTATGAAGAGGTCCAGTAGTGCTCTGCAGTGTAGTGTCCCCAGGGCCTGGCACTTCCAAGAGTGTCTGCAGTGTGTGCAGTATGTGCTCTGCTATTGTCTTCTGGCTTCATTGTCCTTTAGACTAGTCATCTGCAGAGGCTCTCTTTGCTTGTTGTGGACAGTCTTGGTCCCTGACCTGAAAGTTTCAACAGGTGTGCTCTCATCTGCTTGTGAAATGAGACCTGTTGCCACTGCCATCAGAACCAAGGCCCTGTAAAACTCATGGGTTTGGAGATGTAGTGTGGGCAGGTCTTCAGGGGGAGGGGACCCAATATGCTGGGACTGAGGTAAGTGTGACAGGGAAGGGGAGTTCCATTGAAGCATAGGGGGGCACAGCTTGGTGTAAGCAAGTTAGATAGCAAGTGTTGGTGCTGTGCTGGTTCCCACAGGTGGCTCTGTGTATCTTGAGAGGTAGGGGAAGGAAATGGCACCAGCCAGTTCTTGTGTTCCTGTATTGGTCTCTCCATGAATGTTGCCTCTCTGAGACACATTCTGAGATGAGCAAATAGTCTCCCCATTGTGTGCCCCAAGTGTTCTTCAGATCACTGTCTCCATTCTGTATGTCCATGGGCTTGCCTTGCCTTCTGTCCAAGAGCAGCCCCACTGCTTCTGGGCTCTCCTCAGATGAGCCAAGCCTGCTGACTTAAAACTCCGGACTTTAGGGATGCCTGGGTGGCTCAGTTGGTTGGACAACTGCCTTCGGCTCAGGTCATGATCCTGGAGTCCGAGGATCGAGTCCTGCATCGGGCTCCCAGCTCCATGGGGAGTCTGCTTCTCTCTCTGACCTTCTCCTCGCTCATGCTCTCTCTCACTGTCTCTCTCTCAAATAAATAAATAAAATCTTTAAAAAAAAACCAAAAAACTCCGGGCTTTAAGTCCTGCTGGTTACAAGAACTCATGAAATTCAGCTCCTTTCAATTTCCAACCCAATTGTATGGGGATTTCAATTCCAAGCCATTGTTTCCCCCATGCACACTCCTGTGTGCTAGGCTCTCTCTCACCCTTCTCTGCAATTGTGGCTTCCTCTCTACCACAGCAGCCATAATCCATTTCTCTCTCAATCTGTCTCTCCAGATTTCCTGATTTCTTCACTGTGGCCTCTTCTTTAACTTTAGTTGTTGAATTTATCCTGCCAGTGTTCAGGTTGATTTCTGGAGTATTTAGGATGATTTGATAGTTATTGATTGTATTTGTGGGATGAGATGAGCCTAGGAGCTTTTCCTACTCCACTGCCATCTTCCCCTCCAAGTCCAGTCTATTTCTTCTTGAGTAAGTTTTGATAGTTGTATCTTTCTAGAAACTTGTCTATTTCATATGGATTATCCAGTTTTTGGTATATGGTTGTTTATAGTATTCTTTCATAATCCTTTTTTTTTTTTTTTTTTTTTTTTTTTTGAGTAAGGTCAGTAGTAATGTCCCTTCTTTCATTTTAGGTTCTATAATTTGACTCCTTTCATTTTTTCTTGATGAAACTAGATAAAGATTTATCAACTTTGCTGACTTTTTCAAATAATTGGCTTTTGGATTCATTGATTTACCTGTTGTTTTTAGTCTTGATTTCATTAATTTCTGCTGTAATATTTACTATTTCCTTTCTTCTGCTTACTTTACTGTGATCTTTTTTTAGTATCTTAAGGTAAAATGTTAGGTTATTGATTTGTGATCTTTCTTCTTTCTTAATATAGATATTTATAGATATTAATTTCACTCCAGGTCTTTCTTCAGCTACATCTCATGTTTTGATACATTGTGTATTCATTAGTATTCATCTCAAAGTATTTATAATTTCCTTTGATTTCTTCTTTAACTTGTGGGTTGTTTTAGCATGTGTTTTTACATTTCCACATTTTTTTCCTGTTACTGATTTCTACGTTCATTCCATTTTGGTCAGAGAACATACTTTCTATTATTTAAAATTTGTTTAGTTGTTTCATGACCTAGTATATTGTCTATCCTCTAGAATGTTCCAGGTGTCCTTGAGATGAATGTTTATTCTGTTATTGTTGAGAGGAGTGTTCTATGGTATATTTTAGGTATATTTGGTTTATAATGTTCAAGTTCCCTATTTCTTTGTTAATCTTCTGTCATTCTATCCATTATTGAAAGTGGAGTACTGAAGTCTCTATAATTGTTGGCTTGTTGGCTTGTTTATTTCTCCTTTCATTTGGGTCAGTTTTTGCTTCATTACTTTGGTGCTGTTACTGGTTCATATTAATTTATAATCATTGTATCTTTCTAATGGATTGATTCTTTTTGTCGTTATAAAAGGTTCTTCTTGTCTCTAGTATCACTTTTTGTTTTAAAGTCTATTTTGCCTGATATTAGTATAACCACTCAAACTTCCCTGTGGTTGCTATTTGTGTAATCCATCTTTTTCCATCCTTTCACTTTCAACCTATTTGTGTCTTTGAAATTAAAGGGTGTCTTCTGTAGGCAACATATAATTGGATCATGTTCTCCTATCCAATCTAGCATCTCTTTTTTGATAGTTTACTTCACTCACATTAAAAAAAATTTTTTTTTTTTAAGATTTTACTCATTTACTTGAGAGATAGAGCAGGCAAGAGAGAGGGTATGAACAGCAGGGAGAGGCAGAGGGAGAGAGAGAGAGAAGCAGACTCCCTGCTGAGCAAGGAGCTGGATGCGGGGCTTGATCCCAGGATCCCAGAATCATGACCTGAGCCAAAGGCGCCCTGAGTGAATATTTTTAATATAGCATTTTAATTTCATTGATGATGTTTTTCATTATGTTTTTGAAAAACTTTTAATGGTTGCTCTAGATTTACTATATACATTTAACTTGTTAGTATTAATTTCATATTTATAGGAGCTTAATTCTAGTAAAATATAGAAACGTTACTCTATAATAGAGTATAGCTCTCTAACTTCTCTCCCCTTTTGTGGTCATTGTTATTCATCTTACATATATTTGTGCTACAAACCCAAAAATATGTTGTTTTAATTATTACTTTGCCATCTGTAGTCATTTCCTTAGCCTATAACAGCTTTGCTCCTTGCTGCTATTAGCAAATATAATACTCATATATTATATTTGTACATATTATAGGTCCAACAGAACACATTAAATGCATGTTATGTCTATAATATCATATGTGACATATAATGTGTGTTATTTTATATAATTGTTTTAAAAATCAGGAGCCTGGGTGGCTCAGTTGTTTAAGCATTGGACTTTTGGTTTTAGCTCAGGTCGTGACTTCATGGGTCATGGGATCTAGACCATGTTGGGCTCTGCACTATGTAAGGAATCTTTTTGAAAGATTCTCTCCCTTCAGCCCCTCTCCACTTGTCTCTCTCTCTCTCTTTTTCTAAAAATAAATGAATAAATCTTTAAAATATATTGTTTTAAAAATCAGTTAAGAGGGGCGCCTGGGTGGCTCAGTGGGTTAAGCCGCTGCCTTCGGCTCGGGTCATGATCCCAGGTCCTGGGTTCAAGCCCCGCATCGGGCTTTCTGCTCAGCGGGGAGCCTGCTTCCTCCTCTCTCTGCCTGCCTCTCTGCCTGCTTGTGATTTCTCTCTGTCAAATAAATAAATTAAAAAAAATCAGTTAAGAGAAGACAAGAAAAAATTCATTTCTATTGTCTAATAATTATGTAATTATCTTCATTTTTTCAAGTGGCTTTTTAAAAACATGGATTTGAATTACTATATGGGGGTTCCTTGATTTCATCCTGTTAACTAAAAATCAGTTATCTCAGTTTTTGTTTATCTGGTAAAGTATATCACCTTCATTTTTGAAATACTGCTTTGCTGGATATAGGACTCTTGTTTGACATTTGTTGTTGTTGAGCTCTTTTTGGAAAAAGATAACCTTATTGGGTGTAGTGCTGCCAGGGCATAATCTTTCTGTGTAATTGTGTCCTTATTAATAATAAATAATAAATCAATAAATAAAATTAATAATCTATAATAACAACTAAAATGGTTTCTAAAATGGAGTCCTGAAAAATCCTGAAGAATAGATATTATTCACATTCTATAGATTAAAACTTGAATTCAGAGAGATTATAAGACTTACGTTAATTTGGGGCTCCTGGCTTAGCTGGTTAGGCATCTACCTTTAGCTCAGGTCATGATATCAGGGTCCTGGAATAAAGCCCCTTGTCAGGCTCCCTGCTCAGCAGAGTCTGCTTATCTCTCTCTATCTATCAAATGAATAAAATCTTAAAAAAAAAGTGAGTCTTTTGTAGACAGCATAAAGTTGGAACCCATTTTTAAATCAATTTCCTGATCTATATCTTTTGATTGGAGAGTTAATTAATTTTTTTTAATTTTTTTATTTTTTTCAGCATAACAGTATTCATTATTTTTGCACCACACCCAGTGCTCCATGCAATCCGTGCCCTCTACAATACCCACCACCTGGTGCCCCCAACCTCCCACCCCCCACCCCTTCAAAATTCTCAGATCGTTTTTCAGAGTCCATAGTCTCTCATGGTTCACCTCCCCTTCCAATTTCCCTCAACTCCCTTCTCCTCTCCATCTCCCCTTGTCCTCCATGCTATTTGTTATGCTCCACAAATAAGTGAAACCATATGATAATTGACTCTCTCTGCTTGACTTATTTCACTCAGCATAATCTCTTCCAGTCCCGTCCATGTTGCTACAAAACTTGGGGATTCATCCTTTCTTTCTTTCTTTTTTTTTTTTTTTTTTTACAGCTTTATAAACATATATTTTTATCCCCAGGGGTACAGGTCTGCGAATCGCCAGGTTTACACACTTCACAACACTCACCATAGCACATACCCTCCCCAATATCCATAACCCCACCCCCTCTCACAACCCCCTCCCCCCATCAACCCTCAGTTTGTTTTGTGAGATTAAGAGTCACTTATGGTTTGTCTCCCTCCCAATCCAATCTTGTTTCATTTACTCTTCTCCTACCCCCTCGACCCCCCATGTTGCATCTCCTCTCCCTCATATCAGGGAGATCATATGATAGTTGTCTTTCTCCGATTGACTTATTTCGCTAAGCATGATACCCTCTAGTTCCATCCACGTCGTCGCAAATGGCAAGATTTCATTTCTTTTGATGGCTGCATAGTATTCCATTGTGTATATATACCACATCTTCTTTATCCATTCGTCTGTAGATGGACATCTAGGTTCTTTCCATAGTTTGGCTATTGTAGACATTGCTGCTATAAACATTCGGGTGCACGTGCCCCTTCGGATCACTACGTTTGTATCTTTAGGGTAAATACCCAGCAGTGCAATTTCTGGGTCATAGGGTAGTTCTATTTTCAACATTTTGAGGAACCTCCATGCTGTTTTCCAGAGTGGTTGCACCAGCTTGCATTCCCACCAACAGTGTAGGAGGGTTCCCCTTTCTCCGCATCCTCGCCAGCATCTGTCATTTCCTGACTTGTTAATTTTAGCCATTCTGACTGGTGTGAGGTGATATCTCATGGTGGTTTTGATTTGTATTTCCCTGATGCCGAGTGATGTGGAGCACTTTTTCATGTGTCTGTTGGCCATCTGGATGTCTTCTTTGCAGAAATGTCTGTTCATGTCCTCTGCCCATTTCTTGATTGGATTCTTTGTTCTTTGGGTGTTGAGTTTGCTAAGTTCTTTATAGATTTTGGACACTAGCCCTTTATCTGATATGTCATTTGCAAATATCTTCTCCCATTCTGTCAGTTGTCTTTTGGTTTTGTTCACTGTTTCCTTTGCTGTGCAAAAGCTTTTGATCTTGATAAAATCCCAAAAGTTCATTTTTGCCCTTGCTTCCCTTGCCTTTGGGGATGTTCCTAGGAAGATGTTGCTGCGGCTGAGGTCGAAGAGGTTGCTGCCTGTGTTCTCCTCGAGGATTTTGATGGATTCCTTTCTCACATTGAGATCCTTCATCCATTTTGAGTCTATTTTCGTGTGTGGTGTAAGGAAATGATCCAATTTCATTTTTCTGCATGTGGCTGTCCAATTTTCCCAACACCATTTATTGAAGAGGCTGTCTTTTTTCCATTGGACATTCTTTCCTGCTTTGTCGAAGATGAGTTGACCATAGAGTTGAGGGTCCATTTCTGGGCTCTCTATTCTGTTCCATTGATCTATGTGTCTGTTTTTGTGCCAGTACCATGCTGTCTTGATGATGACAGCTTTGTAATAGAGCTTGAAGTCCGGAATTGTGATGCCACCAACTTTGGCTTTCTTTTTCAATATTCCTTTGGCTATTCGAGGTCTTTTCTGGTTCCATATAAATTTTAGGATTATTTGTTCCATGTCTTTGAAAAAAAATGGATGGTACTTTGATAGGAATTGCATTAAATGTGTAGATTGCTTTAGGTAGCATAGACATTTTCACAATATTTATTCTTCCAATCCAGGAGCATGGAACATTTTTCCATTTCTTTGTGTCTTCCTCAATTTCTTTCATGAGTACTTTATAGTTTTCTGAGTATAGATTCTTAGTCTCTTTGGTTAGGTTTATTCCTAGGTATCTTATAGTTTTGGGTGCAATTGTAAATGGGATGGACTCCTTAATTTCTCTTTCTTCTGTCTTGTTGTTGGTGTAGAGAAATGCAACTGATTTCTGTGCATTGATTTTATATCCTGACACTTTACTGAATTCCTGTACAAGTGCTAGCAGTTTTGGAGTGGAGTCTTTTGGGTTTTCCACATAGAGTATCATATCATCTGCGAAGAGTGAGAGTTTGACTTCTTCTTTGCCGCTTTGGATGCCTTTAATTTCCTTTTGTTGTCTGATTGCTGAGGCTAGGACTTCTAGTACTATGTTGAATAGCAGTGGTGATAACGGACATCCCTGCCGTGTTCCTGACCTTAGCGGAAAAGCTTTCAGTTTTTCTCCATTGAGAATGATATTTGCGGTTGGTTTTTCATAGATGGCTTTGATAATATTGAGGTATGTGCCGTCTATCCCTACACTTTGAAGAGTTTTGATCAGGAAGGGATGCTGTACTTTGTCAAATGCTTTTTCAGCATCTATGGAGAGTATCATATGGTTCTTGTTCTTTCTTTTATTAATGTGTTGTATCACATTGATTGATTTGCGGATGTCGAACCAGCCTTGCAGCCCTGGAATAAATCCCACTTGGTCGTGGTGAATAATCCTTTTAATGTACTGTTGAATCCTATTGGCTAGTATTTTGGCGAGAATTTTTGCATCTGTGTTCATCAAGGATATTGGTCTGTAGTTCTCTTTTTTGTTGGGATCCTTGTCTGGTTTTGGGATCAAGGTGATGCTGGCCTCATAAAATGAGTTTGGAAGTTTTCCTTCTATTGCTATTTTTTGGAACAGTTTCAGGAGAATAGGAATTAGTTCTTCTTTAAATGTTTGGTAGAATTCCCCCGGGAAGCCGTCTGGCCCTGGGCTTTTGTTTGTTTGGAGATTTTTTTTTTTTTTTTTTTTTTTTTTTTTTTTTTTGTTTGGAGATTTTTGATGACTGTTTCAATCTCCTTACTGGTTATGGGTCTGTTCAGGCTTTCTATTTCTTCCTGGTTCAGTTGTGGTAATTTATATGTCTCTAGGAATGCATCCATTTCTTCCAGATTGTCAAATTTGTTGGCGTAGAGTTGCTCATAGTATGTTCTTATAATTGTCTGTATTTCTTTGGTGTTCGTTGTGATCTCTCCTCTTTCATTCATGATTTTATTTATTTGGGTCCTCTCTCTTTTCTTTTTGATAAGTCTGGCCAGGGGTTTATCAATCTTATTAATTCTTTCAAAGAACCAGCTCCTAGTTTCGTTGATTTGTTCTATTATTTTTTTGGTTTCTATTTCATTGATTTCTGCTCTGATCTTTATGATTTCTCTTCTCCTGCTGGGTTTAGGGTTTCTTTCTTGTTCTTTCTCCAGCTGCTTTAGGTGTAGGGTTAGGTTGTGTACCTGAGACCTTTCTTGTTTCTTGAGAAAGGCTTGTACCGCTATATATTTTCCTCTCAAGACTGCCTTTGTTGTGTCCCACAGATTCTGAACCGTTGTGTTTTCATTATCATTTGTTTCCATAAATTTTTTCAATTCTTCTTTAATTTCCTGGTTGACCCATTCATTCTTTAGAAGGATGCTGTTTAGTCTCCATGTATTTGGGTTCTTTCCAAATTTCCTCTTGTGATTGAGTTCTAGCTTTAGAGCATTGTGGTCTGAAAATATGCAGGGAATGATCCCAATCTTTTGATACCGGTTGAGACTTGATTTAGGATCAAGAATGTGATCTATTCTGGAGAATGTTCCATGTGCACTAGAGAAGAATGTGTATTCTGTTGCTTTGGGATGAAATGTTCTGAATATATCTGTGATGTCCATCTGGTCCAGTGTGTCATTTTAGGCCTTGATTTCCTTGTTGATCTTTTGCTTGGATGATCTGTCCATTTCAGTGAGGGGAGTGTTAAAATCCCCTACTATTATTGTATTCTTGTCGATGTGTTTCTTTGATTTTGTTATTAATTGGTTTATATAGTTGGCTGCTCCCACGTTAGGGGCATAGATATTTAAAATTGTTAGATCTTCTTGTTGGACAGTTCCTTTGAGTATGATATAGTGTCCTTCCTCATCTCTTATTATAATCTTTGGCTTAAAATCTAATTGATCTGATATAAGGATTGCCACTCCTGCTTTCTTCTGATGTCCATTAGCATGGTAAATTCTTTTCCACCCCCTCACTTTAAACCTGGAGGTGTCTTCGGGTGTAAGATGAGTTTCTTGTAGGCAACATATAGATGGTTTTTGTTTTTTTATCCATTCTGATACCCTGTGTCTTTTGATTGGGGCATTTAGCCCATTCACATTCAGGGTAAGTATTGAGAGATATGAATTTAGTGCCATTGTATTGCCTGTAAGGTGACTGTTATTGTATATTGTCTCTGTTTCTTTCTGATCTACTACTTTTAGGGTCTCTCTTTGCTTAGAGGACCCCTTTCAATATTTCCTGTAGAGCTGGTTTGGTATTTGCAAATTCTTTCAGTTTTTGTTTGTCCTGGAAGCTTTTAATCTCTCCGTCTATTTTCAATGATAGCCTAGCTGGATATAGTATTCTTGGCTGCATGTTTTTCTCATTTAGTACTCTGAATATATCATGCCAGCTCTTTCTGGCCTGCCAGGTCTCTGTGGATAAGTCTGCTGCCAATCTAATATTTTTACCATTGTACGTTACAGACTTCTTTTCCCGGGCTGCTTTCAGGATCTTTTCTTTGTCACTAAGACTTGTCAATTTTACTATTAGGTGACGGGGTGTAGACCTATTCTTATTGATTTTGAGGGGGGTTCTCTGAACCTCCTGAATTTTGATGCTTGTTCCCTTTGCCATATTGGGGAAATTCTCTCCAATAATTCTCTCCAATATACCTTCTGCTCCCCTCTCTGTTTCCTCCTCTTCTGGAATCCCAATTATTCTAATGTTGTTTCGTCTTATGGTGTCACTTATCTCTCGAATTCTCCCCTCATGGTCCAGTAGCTGTTTGTCCCTCTTTTGCTCAGCTTCTTTATTCTCTGTCATTTGGTCTTCTATATCACTAATTCTTTCTTCTGCCTCATTTATCCTAGCAGTGAGAGGCTCCATTTTTGATTGCACCTCATTAATAGCTTTTTTTATTTCAACTTGGTTAGATTTTAGTTCTTTTATTTCTCCAGAAAGGGCTTTTATATCTCCTGAGAGGGTTGCTTTAATATCTTCCATGCATTTTTCAAGCCTGGCTAGAACCTTGAGAATCATCATTCTGAACTCTATATCTGACATATTACCAATGTCTGTATTGATTAGGTCCCTAGCCTTTGGTATTGCCTCTTGTTCTTTTTTTTGTTGTGAATTTTTCCGCCTTGTCATTTTGTCCAGATAAGAGTTTATGAAGGAGCAAGTAAAATACTAAAAGGGTGGCAACAACCCCAGGAAAATATGCTTTAGCCAGATCAGAAGAGATCCCGAATTGTGAGGGGGGAGAAAGGGGATAAAAAGGGGTTCAGAAAGAAAGAAAGAAAAAAAAAAGAAACTATTAAAAAAAAGCCGATAAAGAAAAAATATAAAAAGAGGAAAAAAATATATATATTAGATAAACTATTTAAAAAACGTTAAAAAAAGAAAACGGTAAAAGTTAAAAAAAATTCAGCAGAAGAAGAGAAAAAGAAAAAAAAATTAAATTAACTGCAAGGCTAAAAAATCATGGGGAGAAAGCCATGAGTTCCGTGCTTTGCTTTCTTCTCCTCTGGAATTCCGCCGCTCTCCTTGGTAGGTGAACTTGGTCCTGGCTGGGTTTCCCGTTGATCTTCTAGGGGAGGGGCCTGTTGTAGTGATTCTCAAGCGTCTTTGCCCCAGGCGGAGTTGCACCGCCCTTACCCGGGGCCGCGCTGAGTAATCCGCTCGGGTTCGCTTTCGGGAGCTTTTGTTCCCTGAGCGCTTTCCGTAGAGTTCCGGAGGACGGGAATGAAGATGGCGGCCTCCCGGTCTCCGGCCCGGAGGAGCCGAGAGCCCGGGGCCCCACTCCTCAGTGCGCCCTCAGAGAACAGCGCCCAATGTCTCCCGCCACCCTGGCCTCCGGCCACGCTCCGAGCTGACCGAGCCTGCGACCGGTTCAAGGCAACCCCGAGCTGAGAGTCACTCCTCGGCTCTGTCTCTGCAGCCGGCTTCCCCGTTCTAATACCGGTAAGCTCTGCGACACTCAGACACCCCCGATCCTTCTGCGACCCTGCGGGAGCTGAGGCCGCGCTGACCCCGCCTGGGCTTCCAGTTAAGCCTCTGGAGCGATGTCCCTCAGCGGAACAGACTTTTAAAAGTCCTGATTTTGCTCCGTTGCTCCGCTGCTCGCCGGGAGCCGGCCCCTCCCCCCGCGGTCTATCTTCCCGTCGCTTTGGATTCACTTCTCCGCCAGTCCTACCTTGCAGAAAGTGGTTGATTTTCTGTTTCTGGAATTGCTGTTCTTCTCTTCAATCTCCCGTTGGATTTGTAGGTGTTTGCAATCTTTAGATAAGCTATTTAGCTGATCTCCCGCTACCCGAAGTAGTCTCAGCCTGCTACTTCTCCGCCATCTTGACTCCTCCCCTCGGAGAGTTAATTAATTTATGTATAAATTAACTACTGACGGAAGGACTTACTCTTGCTTTTTAATAATTTTCTGTATGTCTTATAGGTTTTTGATTCTGATTTTCTCTGTTATTCTCTTATTTTGTGTTTTGCTGGTTCTTTTTTGTAGTGACATGCTTTGCTTCCCTTTTCATCTCCTGTGTACTTTCTATAGATATTTTCTATGTGGAGATGAGAGAGATCATGGAGCTTATGTAAGACAGTTTAAAATTTTAACTATCTGTTTTAAACTGATAACAATTTAACTTCAATTGCATGTAGACTCTATTCCTTTACAGCTCTGCCCCCACCTTATGTTACTGATGTCACAAATTATATCTTGATATATTGAGCAACCATTAACGTAGCTTTGTGGTTATCTTTATACCCTTCCCTTTTAAACACTGTGTAAGAATTGAAAGTGAATTTAAAAATACCAAAATTACATGATATAAGTCTCTACACATCCATATATTTATCTTTATGGGAGAATGTTATATTTTCACATGGCTTCATGTCACTGTGTAGCATCCATTTGTTACACCTTGAGGGTGTAACATTTTGGCATTTCCTTATAGAGCAGATTTCTTTAGCATTTCTTATAGAGCAGATCTAGTGGCAACGAGCGCCTTCAGTTTTTCTTCATCTAGGAAATTCTTATCTATTCTTAATTTTGAAGGATAGTTTTGCTGAATATAATTTTTTTGATTGCTCTTTCTTTCAGTACTGAGAAGATATCATACAAGTGCCTCTTAGCCCTATATAAGGTTTCTGCTGAGAAAACCACTGATAATCTTACAGATGTTTCCTAGAACATCACAAGTCACTTTTCTCCTGCTGCTTCTAAGACTCTTTTTTGGTCTTTGACTTTAAGCAGTTTGATTATAATGTGTCTCAGTATGAGTTTTTCTGCATTTATCCTTAAGTTATTTGAGCTTCTGGAATTTGTATGTCCATCTCTTTCCTTAACCTTGGGAAATTTTCATTCACTATTTAAAAAATGTGCTCTCTGCCCCTTTTTCTCTCTCTTGTTTTTCTGGGACTCCATAATGTGTTTGTCGGTCTGCTTTATGGTGATCTTTTAGTCCCTTAGGCTCTCTTTACTTTGTTTTCTTTCTTTTGTTGTTTTTGTTCCTCTAACTTGCTAATTTCAAATGACTTGTCTTCAAGTTTACTGGTTCTCTCTTCTGCCCTTTAAATTTCCAACCTGCATAGTGAATTTTTCAATTCACTTATTATATCCTTTAGCCTCAGAATTTATTTAGTTTTTATAGTTTTTGTCTCCTTGTTGAGAGTATCATTTTTTCTTTGTTTTCTTGATTTCATTTAATTGCCTTTGTGTTTCTTTTTTAGCTAATCATGTGTCTTTAAGGCAATTGTTTTAAATTACTTTCCAGGTAATCCACGGATATCTGTTATTTTTAGGGTCAGGTCCTGAAGATTTATTTTTGTCCTTTGATTGGGTCATATTTCCCTATTTCTTTATATCCCTTGTGATCTTTTGTTGAGATTTGGGCATTTGAAAAGCTGCTTTCTCCCATTGTTTATGTAGAAAACCTCTACCAAGTAGCCCAGTTAGAGGTTTTTGGACCTCTCAGTCTTTTTCTGGGGATGCATCTTCTCTAGGCTTTTGTGTGTGGTTTTCTTCCAAACCTACATAGTTTTTATCAGTCTTAATTTTCCTAAGACATTCCCTGCTTCTTGGAAGCTCTTGGTCTTGGCAGTCTGTGGAACATCAGATTCCTTGTGGCTCTAAATGTGCTGTGGCACCTGCCTCTGTTTTCAGTGACCTCTAAAATGGTGACAGATCGATGCTGCCATTCTCATTCATGTTCCTGATCAGCTGAGACAGAAACCAGTCCCTCAGGCAGCCCACCGACAAACCAAAACTCTGGACACAAGCCCCACTCTTTTCTGTCCATCCTAACTGATGGGGTGAAAATTGGGAGGTTTCCTCCTGTTTGAATTGCTCCATGCCAGATAAGGGAGGATGCAAAGGTGAGCAAAATGCTATGAACTTACCCTTTTATGAGCTTTCATTTCTTGACTGTGCATTCACTTGGGGACTGTAGGTTTTGAACTAGTTCCTGAAGTTCTCATAGAGGTATTTTGGTTTATATGTTGTTAATTCAGTGTCTTCCTGGGGGAAATGAAGGCCTGGAGCTTCCAGTTTACTCTCTTTCAGTTATCATCACTTCTGTTAAATTTTTTTAAATTCCATTTCTTTATTGGTATTCTCCATTTGGTATAACATTGTCATCATCCCTTTCTTTTTTTTTTTAAGATTTTATTCATCCATCTGACACAGAGAGAGAGATCACAAGTAGACAGAGAGGCAGGCAGAGAGAGAGGGGGAAGCAGGCTCCCCACCGAGCAGAGAGCCCGATGTGAGGCTAGATCCCAGGACCCTGAGACCATGATCTGAGCCAAAGGCAGAGGCCCAACCCTCTGAGCCACCCAGGTGCCCCTCATCATCCCTTTCTTATATGAAGATGTTTCTTTCTATGACCATAGTCGTAATGTCTGTTTGGAAATCTTTTTCTGTTAAATCTGACATCTGGTCGCGCTTGCAGGTAGTTTCTGTTGCCTACTTTTTCTGGTATGTGTGTCATATTTTTCTGTTTCTTGGTATGACTTGTAATTTTTTGTTGGGAACTCAACATTTTAGGTAATATATTGTATCAACTTGGGGACAGACTCCCCACCCCAGGACCTCCTATTCTTTGCTTGTTTATTTGTTCAGTGACTGACTGGATCATTTAGTGAGGTCTCTCTCCTTCCCCCAGTATGAAATATCTAATATAAGCCTTAGGAAGCCTAGCTTTGAGTATGTCCATAGTCATCCTGAGGCGACAGTGGCAATGGTAGGTCTTTTTTCCACTCTTTCCCCATCATACCCAGCTGTTCAATTTCACTAATTGCAAGATGATTGCTGTACTGTTTTCAACAATGCATGCCCTGGGGCATAAAAGGCTCTATGAATGAATTCAATGAAATTGCGGCTTCTTAGTAGAAATAATTTCTTTTTTAAAAAAATTAACATTTTGTTAGCTACCATACAGTGCGATATTGGTTTCTGGAGTAGAATTCAGTGGTTCATCACTTACATACAACACCAGGGCTCAGCACCAGTGCCCACTTTACTACCCATCATCCATCTAGCCCATCCCCCACCCAGCTCCCTCCATCAACCCTCAGTTTGTTCTCTATCATTAATAGTCTCTTATGGCTTGTTTCACTCTCTCCCTTTTTTCTGTTTCTCTTCCCATATGTTTGTCTGTTTTCTTTCTTAAATTCTGCATATGCGGGGGTGCCTGGGTGGCTCAGTGGGTTAAGCCGCTGCCTTCGGCTCAGGTCATGATCCCAGGTCCTGGGTTCGAGCCCCACGTCGGGCTTTCTGCTCAGCAGGGAGCCTGCTTCCTCCTCTCTCTCTGCCTGCCTCTCTGCCTACTTGTGATTTCTCTCTGTCAAATAAATAAATAAAATCTTTAAAAAAAAAATTCTGCATATGCGTAAGATCGTATGATATTTGTCATTCTCTGACAGACTTATTTCACTTAGCATAATACATTCTAGCTCTATGCACATCATCGCAAATGGCAAGATTTCATTCTTTTTGATGGCTGAATAATAATCCATTGTATGAGGTCAGTGTCTGATATTTGTTCTTAGCCTGGACGGTTTCTTCCAGCTATTTTACTTCTGGGTTCTCCCCTGTGAACTAGCTGCTAAGTCTAGGCTGTATCTTTATTTGATGCATGATTCTAAAGGTGGAATGTCTTTCCCCACAACTTCCACTGTTCTTAAGGGTGTCCTACACTTGAACTTCAGATTTAAATTTACTGTATTCTATTTGCTTTCGCTTTACCTCATCTACTTTTTGTACCTGTTTTCTTATTTTCTGCTTTCTTATGCATGACTATAGGTATATTTTATGATTCAATTTGATTTCTGTTTTGTTAACTATAACTCTGTGTTTAAGTTTAGTGGTCACTTTAGGGCTTATAGTATTCATCTTTAATTTATCACAGTGTATTTTAAGTGGTATTATATAATTTAATATATAGTATTAAGAATCTATGATAACATTATTTCATTTCTTTCCAGATGGCCTTTGTGTCACTGCCATCCTTTACTTCTGAATATATTATAAACCCCACAATATTGTTATGATTTTTCCTTAGGTAGTTTGTTATCTTTTAAATAGTTTTAAATGATAAATAAATATTGCATCTTTTCTAGAATTACCATTTCTGGTGTTCTTCATTCCTTTGAGTAAACCTAGATTTCCATCTGGTGTAATTTTCCTTTTCACTGAAGATTTCATTTAACTTTTCTTATATAGGTTTGCCGGGGATGAATTCCTTTTATATTTCTGAAATATTTTTCACCTTTTCTTTTGAAAGATTTTTTTTTTCCTGGATGTAAGATTCTACACTGACATTCCCTCCCCTCTTTTCTGTTCTTTAAATATGTTTCTTAACAGTCTTCTTTCTTGCATTGATTCTATAGAAGGTCTTCTGTATTTCTTGTCTTTTCTCTCTGCACTTAATGTGTCTTTTTTACTCTGTTTTTAGAGATTTTCTGCCTTGTGTGTCTTGGCGTGATTTTCTCAGTTTTTATTGTGCTTGGAGTGTATTGAATTTATTTCATCTGTGAGTTTATATTTTTTTTATTAAGTTTGGAAAAAAATTAGCCTTTTTTCATTTAGATATTTCTTACATTCTACCCCACTCCTTATCTCCTTATGGGGTTTAATCACACATGTATTAGGCTATTTGAAGTGGATTTATGGCTCACTGATGCACTATTCTTATGGTTTTTGTTTTCTTCTGTGTTTGACTTGGGTAGGTTGTATTGCTAGTTTCTCAAATTCACCAATTTTCTTTTTGCAATGTCTAATTTACTGTTAGTCCCATTAAGTGTATTATTAATTGAAGACATTGTAGTTTACATATCAGAAATTGTATTTGAATCTTTTAAATCTTCTATGTCCCCATTTATTATGTTTTTCTGTAGTTTTCTGAAGATTTAGAATATAGTTATAATATCTGTTTTAATGATCTTGTCTAATTTTATCATTTTTTGTCATTTCTGAGTTTTAACCCATTTTTCTCACTGCAAAATATGAGTATATTTCCTACTTTTTTGCATGTCTAGTATACAAATTATGCCTAGCATGAGAATCATTTTAAGATTCTATAGGTATCTTAAAGAAAATAATAATGTTTAACAGTTTAGGGAAAATGAGCTGTTCTTGGTTATTCTACGGGTTTCTCATAGAACTTTAACAGAGGACAGGAGTCAACAAAGACTGAGGATAAAGATGTAGAAAGATTGAGATGAGAAGGAACGAGATGAAGGAAGTCTGATAGGATGGTGTTTCCCTTTTCAGGAAGGTATGAGGCAAGGCTGGTACGTATGAGAAAGTTAGGCAGAAAAGGAAGGACTTGAAGAGTATGAAATACACTCAGGGCTACAGTTGGGAAATAAGGACTCAACCAAAAATTAATAATTAGATTGTTTTAACAGTTGGTCCTAGCTGAGGTTAGGGCATAGGGCCTGGGAAGAGTGGGCTATGGTATTGCCTAGGCAGGACTCCCCATGGCATTCGGTAGATCCCTAAGTTTACTACAATTTTCCAAACATCTCCTTGCTGAAAGGCCTCCCGTTTCTGCTCTGTCTCACAGCACAGTCCCTACTATCTTTCAGTCAGTCATTCTTCAACTCTGCCTGATACCCTTGTCTGTCAGATGGCAGCTTTTGTTGATTACACATAATTTTTCAGAGTCCTACCACTCTGGGACTCTTGATACTATATAAGAATGTTAGAACTCTTAAATTCACTTTCTTACTTTCTTCTTTGAACTTTCAGTGTAGATCATTTGCCTTTCTGTTTCTTTTACCTTCCGTTTACCTTTCCTTTCCTTCCTGTATTCTCCTTTCCTTTTTTTGAGTCTCTGTTTAAAGGAGTAGAATAAATTTCACTCTGACTTGCCAGTCTTTTTTTGTAAATTGTCCTATTTAGTTTCTTCTTGTCTATCTATGGAAATAGTTATTTTCTTCCCCAAAGATTTACTCTCCCTTTTTCCTATATGACTTCCCAGATTGACTACATTTCCCTTGTAGCTAAATAGGCAATATAATTAAATTTTTGCCCATAGACTGTGAGCAGAAGTTATGTGTGCAAATATGCCTCACTTGCTTGAAATAAATTGCTTTTCTAAGGCTTCCTGTCACTTTTCTTCCAAAAGCTGAAATATAGAGATTGTGGAATCTTTCATGAAGTTGAAGACAATAATGGCCTAGGAAATCAAGAATAATTGACTTGGAAGGAATTGGATCCCTTAATGAGATGGGGCAAGTTTACTCCATCAGTCTGGAAACTACCCCACCATTCATACACATTTCAGATTATTGAGAAAAGAGAAAATATTAAGCCACCATATATTTGGGTTTCTTCATTATAGCAGTTCATTATAACAGTTGAGTCTTTAATTTAACTAAATTTAACACATTTAATTTAACTTTAACACATTTATTCATGAATGGTGACATATCATTAACATACATAATATCCCAGGAAGGAAATTTTTATGTATCTTTTATTTTGTTGGAAAAAGTATAACCTTATTGGGTGTAGTGCTGTCAGGGTACAATATTTCTGTGTAATTGTTTCCATATTAATAATAGATAATAAATTAAATAAAATATCCAAATTAATAATCCATAAAAACAACAAAAATGGAGTCCTGAAAAATCCTGAAGGTAGATATTATTATTCACATTCTATAGATTAAAAAATTGAATTCGGAGAGATTAGAAGACTTACATAAATTCAGGGTACCTGGGTGGCTCAGTTGGTTAAGCATGTTTGCCTTTGGCTGAGGTCATGATCTCAGGGTCCTGGAATTAACCCCCCTCATTGGTCTCCCTGCTCAGCAGGGAGTTTGCTTCTTCCTCTCCCTCTGCACATCCTCCCCACTTGTGCATGCACACATGCTAGCATGGTCTCTCTTTCTCTTAAATAAATAAATAAATCTTTAAAAAAAAGACTTACATTAATTTACACAACTACTCAAGTAACAGGTCTCAAAGCCATTTGTGAACTATTTACTTTAGTGTTTATTCTAAGTACTTCACACAGCTTAGTAAAATTAGAAGTGATTGAAGTACCTTAAATGCAAGCTGGTGCAGCCACTCTGGAAAACAGCATGGAGGCTCCTCAAAAAGTTGAAAATAGAA
Source organism: Lutra lutra (assembly GCF_902655055.1). Classification (NCBI taxonomy): domain Eukaryota; kingdom Metazoa; phylum Chordata; class Mammalia; order Carnivora; family Mustelidae; genus Lutra; species Lutra lutra. The sequence goes on from NC_062291.1 coordinate 49,462,914, forward strand.
CTACCCTATGACCCAGCAATCACACTACTGGGTCTTTACCCTAAAGATACAAATGTAGTGATCTGAAGGGCACGTGCACCCGAATGTTTAATAGCAGCAATGTCCACAATAGCCAAACTATGGAAAGAACCTAGATTTCCATCAACAGATGAATGGGTAAAGAAGAGTGGTATATGTATACAAAGGAATACTATGCAGCCATCAAAAGAAATGAAATCTTGCCATTGGCAGCGATGTGGATGGAACTAGAGGGTATTATGCTGAGCAAAATAAGTCAATGAGAGAAAGACAATTATCATATGATCTCCCTGATATGAGGAAGTTGAGAGGCAACGTTGGGGGCTTGGGGCTAGGAAAGGAATAAATGAAACAAGATAGGATCAGGAGGGAGACAAACCATAAGAGACTCTTAATCTTAGAAAAAAACTGAGGGTTGCTGGGGGTAGGGAGCTAGGGAGAGCGTGGTGGGGTTATGGACATTGGGGAAGGTATGTGCTATAGTGAATGCTGTGAAGTGGAAACCTGGCAATTCACATACCTGTACCTCTGGGACTAATAATACATTACATGTTAATTTAAAAATTAAAAATAAATAAATAAATAATAAAATAAAAAGGGATTACTTAAAAGAAAAATAACAAACCCACTTAAGTCTCCACCCAAACTAATCAGTCACTTAATCAACAACTCTGCATTGTCAGCGATATTCAGGACCTCTTCATAGGGAAGAAGGTAATAGTCCTTTCTAGCCTGTTCTCCACTCATATAGAAGAACATGTATATGTAAACAGGTGCCACACTGGGGAAAGAGGAAGTACAATATGACCAAGCCCTTTTTATGTTTTAGATACTGCAATAATGAGGTAAGTCTTATTACTATAATTGAAAGTCCTGGAGAGGTTAAGAGACTTGCGCTAAGTCACACAACCAGTAGCTTTCAGGCTTGGGATTTGACCCTAGGTCTGTGAAGACTCCAAAACTCATGTTATTATCACTAAAGTTTGTGGGGGAGTCCCTAGATGTGACTGAAGTTTACCAGAGGGTAATTATTTCCCTTCAAGAAGTCAAAGAAACCTTGGTAGAGTTGTTAGAGTTAGATCTGGTTGGGATTTAGATAGGGAGAGAAAATATGAACACAGAGAAAGGGAAGATAGCTTGCTAAGGGAGCCAAGGTGTGAGTGAAAGATGGAGAGGGGTCCAGCGCTGTTGGTAGGGAAGGTTTATGCTGGCGAACATGGGGACATTTACTTCATGGCTCTAGATTTCCATGAAGGGAGTCTGGAAATGCCAACTGCCTTCTTGATACCCCTCCCTTCCCCAGCCCAGTCCATATCTGTGAGGTCATTATTCTGGGCACCTGAACCTGGGTTTGGACTGCCCCAGGTTCCGTGAACTAGGACAAAGTTTTGGTCCTGCTCTCTGTCTAAACTCACACCCTTTTATATACATTTGGATCAGAAATCTGAACTGGCCTTTGTCTGAACACCAGTGACAGCCAGGCACCCAGCAAAAAAAGGTACTTAATTGCTCCTTCAGGGTCCACTTAGAATAATAGCTGAGAATGGGTGTCCCCAGGTGTCTCCCATTGGTAGTGACAAACTTTGCTGAAGATGAGTCATAAGTTCTTGGCAGGATTAGCTTAAATAGGGGAAGAAAGCTTTTATCTAGACTGATCTTGTCCTAGATTGCATACTGCTTCAGTGTCACCATGCTTCCAACCTCAGTCATGACTGATGGCGAAAGGATGGCTATACATAAAATCCATTAGCTCCACAAAGGTGAAGAATTTTTTTCAAGGTAATAAAGAGTATTGTGAAGATGGCTCCTTCTTTTGGGTAATATAAATGGATGAGAAACATTCTGCTCATAATTCTAAGTATGCTTAATTTTTATCATTAACTATTTATAAAACCTGATATTTTTCATTTAGCTGACCTATAACCATTAACATTTACAGATTTATCACTCTGTATTATTACTGTTTTTTTTTTTGCCTAAAACCATTTTTTAAAATTTCTTTTCAGTGTAACAGTATTCATTGTTTTTGCACCATACCCAGTGCTCCATGCAATCCGTGCCCTCTCTAATACCCACCACCTGGATCCCCCAACCTCCCACCCCCCTGCCCCTTCAAAACCCTGATTGTTTTTCAGAGTCCATAGTCTCTCATGGTTCACCTCCCCTTCCAATTTCCCTCAACTCCCTTCTCCTCTCCATCTCCCCTTGTCCTCCATGCTATTTGTTATGCTCCACAAATAAGTGAAACCATATGGTAATTGACTGATCACTAAATGAATAGACTAACTAAGATGCAAAGACTGGCTGAGAGTTAGGGTTTGCATTCATACCTCAATAATAATAGTAATCATATAAATTCTTTGTTGATTTTTCTTTTTCTTGACTTTCTTTGGACATTCAATAAAGTGAGATTTAGTGGGACAACTAGCAAATTACATAGCAAAGAATTCTAGGCTGGAATCCCAAAGTCCTGGGACTAGATACTAGCTTTGTCACTAATAGTCTGTGTGATTAGGGTAAATCACTTGGATGCCTCTGTGACTTTACAAAAAATGGGTTGGACTAGGTAGTCTTCAAAGCATCTTTCAGATTTAAGCCCAAACATTTGAGAATTTGGCATTTTCTTATTTTTATTTTTCTGTTCTTAAACTATTTTTGCAATAGGAATATTTATCTTCATATGTAACAGATGAACATTGGATTTATTATATGGTGTCTGAAAATTCTCAAACTTCTTTAGAGATAAAATTAATAGAAGTAGTCAACTTCCTCATTATTAATTGAATACCTTACAATAGCAACAATTCTTCACTTTTGAAATTATGAACAATAAATTGGAACTAAGATAAAATTTCATTAAAAATCATCTTTCACATAAAATCTAACCTATCTTTATGAAAAATGAAGTGAAATGAACATTTTAATTTCAGGGATTTGAGGACACTTTGTGTTGTTTCTTTAAAGTAATCAAGTCGGGCACCTGGGTGGCTCAGTGGGTTAAGCCGCTGCCTTCGGCTCAGGTCATGGTCTCAGCGTCCTGGGATCGAGTCCCGCATCGGGTTCTCTGCTCGGCAGAGATCCTGCTTCCCTCTCTCTCTCTCTGCCTGCCTCTCCATCTACTTGTGATCTCTCTCTGTCAAATAAATAAATAAAATCTTTAAAAAAAAATAAAGTAATCAAGTCATCCAAGATGCATTATTATTTTTTTTGAAACTTTAGGGCTGGAGGGTCTGATAAGCGTGGAAAATTATCACTGTTTAAATGTCCTGTCACCCCACGTGTGGAAAATCATGTAGTTTGCATGTAGTACATGTTTAAACTTGACAATTGGTACCTGAAATCTTTTCCTTTTCCTTCATACCTTTGGTAATAATTCTGTAATGCTTGATGAGGATAAAAGACAATGTCCTATGGATCTCAGGAGAGAAAGTTTTTTTGTTATTTTCAGAAGAGGAAGTGACTGGCTGAAGTCCAACAGAGATTTATGGTCATTCTCACAGAAAGAATCTTGGCTTCCAAATTCTTTGATCTTCCTGTTGACCAGTTGGATGAGGAGACTGTCCACCTGCTGTGGAAATTATAGTGAGAGGGTAATTATCAGGGGGAAATTTGTTCCCTGAATGTGAATCAGTTTGTTGACACTTCCTTGTGCTGAGCACCTGTTCAAAACTTCCATTTAGGTTTCAGTTATTTATTTTTCTGTCCTCACTCTGGAGTTAAGAGAAAGACTGGGTATAAGGTTTCCTTCCTAATAGTTTCTTTTGGTACTCCAGTCATGCTGTGTGATCGACCCACACACTGCTGCTCAGTGTTTGGTGATGGAGGTATCTGTCTCCTCTTAGGTGTGGCTACAGCCTTAAGAGTCTCTGGCTTATAATCTGTGTGGTGGAGTGGACTGAGGGATGACTGGGGGGTGTCAGGTGGTTAGAATCCTAGGGAGGAAATCAGCGGTAAGTGGAGAAACCTTACAGGGGGGCATACATGGGGCAAATCCAACTCTGTCCCCTTTTCAGCCTGCTTCAGCTTTTCTGTCTCTAGTGGTCTCTGGAGTTAAACAGGAGTCACCCATCAGACTATGTTGAGGAGCCAGTAAAGTTCCAGGAGAGCAAATAAAATCTCCAGATCTACAACCCGAGCTGTACAAAAATAACATTCACTAATTTTGTCCCGAACATATATGAAATAAGTTTAAGACATATTGCATTTGTTATCTCCGGCAATGTGATGGGGCTGACCCGATACCTTGCTGCTGGGAAGATGCAGATGGAGTTCTGTCATTTGCATCAGCTTTGAACAGAATTTATACTAAAACAGCCTATTGCTCTGAGTCAGAGAGATTTTATGCTCTTCTATTCAAAGAATCATCTTCACCTTACAAAGTGGTGACATGACTTGATTGTAGGTATTTAGTCTTCTTGTATAAACCTTTTAACACTTCAGTGGCAAATATATTTATTGAAGTTTGACAAAAAACAGAATTCTTAATTGAAAATGAGCATCTTCCTTAAATGGACCCTTTTAATGAATAGAGAGTTGAAAAGAAGGGAAAAGCAAATGTGGTACCATGCTGATTTCATCTTAATACAGAATGTGCACTGTGTTGAGAATAGAAATCACTCTGCTTTTATTGCTACTGGACTGTTTCTTACTATTATTTCAACAAACATATCTGGAGACAAAGTGGTGTTCAGAGATGAATGAGGCAAATGCCTCAGTCTTAGAGGACCATACCGTGAAGTGATGTGCAATGGGTTCTAGGATAGGAGTCAGTACAGAATCCTGAGGGGTCACAAAGGAGAGAGCTTTATCTTTATCTCTAGGGAAGGGATGTTAGAAGAGGTTGGAGATGATGATAGACCTGGTTCATGAGAAAGAGAGCATTTCTGGCTGAGGGAGCTGCAAGAACAAAGCCCCAAATCTGGCCAGACTGGGGGGTCTTGGGTGTGGCTGGAGCTTGGGCTTTGAGGAATGAGATGAGAGGGAAGACATTGTCTGGAGAGGAGGTGGATCCAAGGTACCAGCTGGGGGCATTTATATTGTCAGACCTGACTTTTAGAAAGGTTATTAAATGGAAAAATCAGAAAATACAGAGAAGCAAAGACAAAGAAATGAAATCAAGTACAATTTATCCCCACTATTCAAATTCTGTACTGTCATTCACCTGTTGTTTTTTCTCCAGGTGTATATACAAACATAAGTTTTTTTTCTTAAACTCAAAATGAGATCCCTTTGTATACACTAGTTTTGGAATTTTCTTTCTTTTACTTTTGTATTTCTTCATTCTATTTTTATAAGCATCAGTAAACCCTTCTAAAGCATCATTTTGATAGGTATAGAGCATTACACTATATTAATACATCATAATACACTGACCTTTAAAAGTATAGTTGTTTTTGCATTTTCAGTATTATAAATAATGCTGTGATGACACCTTGAAGATGCTCTTAATTATTTCCTTAGGCTAAATTCTAGAATGGAGGTTCTGGCTCATATTGAGTATGAATTTGAAAAGGCCTGCCTCTTGGCACCCATCCTATTGTTCATCAAAACCAGGCTTTTCAAACTTTGCCAAATTATGGTTCATAAAGATTGGATTGTTGATTTAACTTGCATTTCTTTGAGGTTTAATGATGCTTTATGAATTTAATTGGCCATTTATACTTAGTTTTTATGAGCTAAATGTTCATGCCCTTTGCCTGATGTCCTACTGGAATGTTTCTCTTCCTTAATAAATCCCAGTATATCTGTATAATATTGCTCATGGCATGATGTCAAGTATGAATGAAACGATAGGAGCCTGCTTTAGAATACCTCTCATTTCTCTCTCTAGCCCAGAAATCACACGAAGCTGTGGGTAGAGATTCACCTGCTAGTCCTGGAAACCCCTCTCACCCCAAGAACCATGAGTAACCAGACACTAGTAACAGAATTTATCCTGCAGGGCTTTTCCGAACAGCCAGAATACCATGTGCTCTTATTCAGCTGTTTCCTCTCCCTCTACTCTGTGGCTCTCATAGGTAATATCCTCATCATTTTGGCCATCACCTTTAACCCTGGGCTTCATATCCCCATGTACTTTTTTCTGTTCAACTTGGCTACTATGGATATTATCTGCACCTCTTCCATCATGCCCAAAGCCCTGGAGGATTTGATGTCAAAGGACAGCTCCATCTCTTATGGGGGCTGCATGGCCCAGCTCTATTTCCTCACATGGTCTGCATCCTCTGAGCTGCTGCTCCTCACGGTCATGGCCTATGACCGGTACGCAGCCATCTGCCATCCTCTGCATTACAGCACCACAATGAGCAAGGCATTCTGCTGCAAGCTGGCTACAGGTGTATGGGTGCTCTGTGCCTTCAACACGGCCATCCACACAGGGCTGATGCTACGGTTAAATTTCTGTGGCCCCAATGTCATTACCCATTTTTTCTGTGAGGTCCCTCCTCTGCTGCTTCTCTCCTGTAGCTCCACGTATGTGAACAGCATCATGATTGTCCTGGCTGATGCATTTTATGGCATATTGAACTTCCTGATGACCATCATGTCATACAGCTTTATCATCTCTAGCATCCTCAAGATGCGGACTGCAGAGGGGAAGAAGAAAGCCTTTTCCACCTGCTCCTCCCATCTCATTGTGGTGTGCATGTATTATACTGCTGTCTTCTATGCCTACATAAGCCCAGTCTCCAGCTATAGTGCAGAGAAAAGCAAGTTGGCTGGCGTACTCTATACTATGGTGAGCCCTACACTGAACCCCCTCATCTATACTTTGAGAAACACGGAAGTCAAGGCAGCCCTCAGGAAGCTTTTCTCATTCTCCAGAAATTAATTTCTGTCTTCTGAAGCTGTTGTTGGAGACTACATGTTGAAGTCCACAGTGGTTTCAGAGACTCTCCAATGAGTAAGGTTTTGGAAACTACTACTAATGAATCAGTGTGTTTACTAATAGATTCTCTAATGACTTGAAGAGCCATTATTGTTATTCATCTTGCTTTCTTTTAATCTTGTAATTTTTATATTTTCTACCTTTTTTAATGATTTAAAAAAATAAAAAACATTTAATGAGCATTAAGTGTTTAAAAGCACATTACTCATTTGATAAAACAGAGCTCATTTGATCTATATCCTTAAGAGGACATGGGGAGTTGGGAGAAGGGAGCTGGGGGAAATTGGAAGGGGAGGTGAACAATGAGAGACTATGGACTCTGAAAAACAATCTGAAGGGTTTGAAGAGGTGGGGGGGGGGTGGGGGGAACCAGGTGGGTGGGTATTTGAGAGGGCACGGATTGCATGGAGCACTGGGTGTGGTACAAAAACAATGAATACTGTTATGCTGAAAAAAAAAAAGTTTAAAAAAAAAGAAAGAAAACTCGGTTTAAGTGGTGCCTGGGTGGCTCAGTCATTAAGCGTCTACCTTTGGCTCAGGTCATGATCCCAAGGTCCTGGGATCGATCCCCACATCGGGCTCCCTGATTGACAGGAAGCCTGCTTCTCCCTCTCTACTCCCCCTGTTTGAATTCTCTCTCTGATATTTCTCTCTGTCAAATAAATAAAATATTTTTTCTAATTATAATAATTTTTAAATTAATATATAATGTATTATTAGCCCCAGGGGTAAAGTCTGTGAATGGCCAGGTTTACACACTTCACCATAGTACATACTTTCCTCAATGTCCCTAACCCCACCACCCTGTCCTTACCCACCTCCCCCAAGCAACCCTCAGTTTGTTTTGTGAGATTAAGAGTCTCTTGTGGTTTGTCTCCCTCACGATCCCATCTTGTTTCTTTTATTCTTTTCTTACCCACCAAACCCCCAATATTGCCTCTCAACTTCCTCATATCAGGGAGATCATATAATAAAATCTTTTAAAAATTCAATTTAAGAATATAGCAGTATCCATGATGGTGAATATAAAAAGAAAAGACATAAAGACTGTTGCGTTCCAGGGTGTGGTGTGGATGTACAAAGATGAATGCAATGTGGAAGGAGCCCTGCACTGGTTGGGGAGAAGATCTGGATTCATATTCAGACTTTCAGAGCACTCAACTCACTTCAGCTGTAGTTTCCTTCTAAGTGTGATGAGGAAAATAAATAACCCAGAGGTGCTGTCAAGACCGAACAAGAGAACTGAAGACAATGCTGTCAAGTGCTGTCTAAGCGTAAGATTTTATTGTGTTGGGTTATTACTGAGGGCAGGAACAGCCCAGGAAGTCTGGATGTCACAGCCCCTCACCTCTGCCTGCATCAGGGTGACGTTTGTGGTGGCTAGCTGGAAAGGGTAGGTGGGGGTTAAGATGATCCAACCACACAGGAAGAGGCTGCAGGGATGGCAGTGGATTCAGCTAAGACGCAGTGAGAAGCAGCATTGAGATAGGTAAATGAAAAGCCATTCTGGTGGTTTCTGATGTAGAGTGGATCCTGTTTATCTCAGGGATCCTCAGGCTCATGAGTGAGACCAGCTCTGCTCAGGAAAGGCCAGATGGGGTTCCTGATAGATCATCCATATTTACTTAGTGGATTCTCTCCCAGCTTCCTAAAGCCTTTCATATTTCAGGCCCCAAACTTTTTCCCCAAAATTTCAAATGCAAACAGTCCATTTTAGTTTTCAGGTCACTTTCTTCCCTGTTCAGTGGAGCCCTGTGTCAGGTTCTGTCCCTCTGAGCCCTATGTGAGTAACTGGTCCTTCTCTCTGTGACCTCTATGTTCAGGTCAGCACCCTTCCCTGCCAGAGTACTGTCTTGCTTGGAGTTTATCTTCTCTAGATCATTCCTTTCTCTAGAACATCTCTAGATGCCTTCCTTTCCTTCAACAGACTTGATACCTGATTATTTTTTTTGATGGCTCCTTTTTACAGCAGCAAATTTGCTTTTCTTAGCTGAGACAGAGATGTAGCTCTTGCTTCTCGGATGTTATCTCTTAAAATTAGTCCTTGTGATTTCGTGTAGACAAACTCATGATGCCACAGGCATCCAGCAGGCAGCATTTTCTATGATCGGCTGATATGACTTCACATTATCAGTTCTTTGGCAAGCCACAGAAGGGAACTGTTAGAACTTCTGATTTACCCATTTCTCTGCTTTTTGTCTTTGATAGTGTCTATCAGTCAAGGGAGGCTCACCCTTTCTTCAGATGTTTCTCCAACCACAAGCCCTTACCCCTTTAGCCTCCCTGACTCAAGCAGATCCTCTGTAAGTGTTCCACCAGATTATTTCAACAGCCATATTTTGATAAAGGGTCTGGATGATGGAGATAAGATACGGGCTGTGGTACAGCCATCTCCTCCTCCATGGAGGCTGCTTTATTTATTTATTTATTTTTAAAGATTTTATTTATTCATTTTTCAGAGAGATCACAAGCAGGCAGAGCAGCAGGCAGAGAGAGTAGGGGGGAAGCAGGCTCCCTGCTTAGCAGAGAGCCTGATGCAGGGCTCAATCCCAGGACCCTGAGATCATGACCTGAGCTGAAGGCAGAGGTTTAACCCTCTGAGCCACTCAGGCACCCCTGGAGGCTGCTTTATGAACTGAAGTCTTAGCCACATTCCTGTCCTTTGGTTCCAGACAAGGAGGTACTTCTAGTCTTGTATTTTATATTGGCTTTCCTTTTTCTTCAGTTTAGGATTGACCTTTGGTTACCACTATACCAGAGTTTGTCACCTTTGACCTTGTTGATTATGGCAGGTGCCGTCCTGTACATCTAGTAAATAAGCGGCATCCTTGGCCTCTACCAACTAGATGTCAGTAGAACCACTCCAGACAAGAATGTCTCTAGACATTGCCAGATCTCCTTGGAGGTGAGGAGAGAGCAAAATCATCTCTGGGTGAGAACCACTGAGGTCCAACCAACCAGTCTCTCTCACTTTTGGGATTTGTAGTCACTGGTGTGCCACTTCCACCACTGACTACCTCTAGTCAAGGTAGCTTCTGTGTGTCAGGTCTGAGACTAAGTACTGCCACAATTTATCTTTGGTTTTCCAGGAACACTGTAAGAGGCTAGGTGATACACCCAAGTTCTACAATGAGTGTGAGGTGGGGATAGGATTTCAGCTCTAGCTCCATGAATCCAGAGCATATGCTCTTATCCACCAAAGCATATTAGAGCCTGTCATGGACTCCACCTTCTGCCGCTGTCCACGGTTGGGACAAGGGACTTTGTTAACAAGCAGCAAACCTGCTGCAGCTCCTGTCCGACCAGTGGGTTTGGAAGAGCAATCTTTTGAAAGTGTTTTGAAATGGAGCAACTGGCCTCAGCAGAGGACACAGATTTACATCCTAATAACATTTTTGGAGGAATACTGAATTTGTGTGATGATGTCTATTACATACTTAACAGAGATGAGAGATCTGAGCCAGTTCCCCAGATGTGATTTCTCAGAGGCCCGTTTGGCAGGGGCAGGCATTTATTCCAAGAGAAAGGGATGTGTAAGATTACAGAAGCCTTGTCCCATTTAATTTCCCATTGCATGGAACAGATTCTTATTCTATCTTTTTAAATTTAATCTAAGATTCTCCTTTCTCTTAGGAGATTGGAGGGGTTGCTTTCATCAAATACAAGCAAAAGGTTATTTGGCCCACGTCATCTGGGAGCTACAGAGCCCAGAGGCAGGGCTAGTCCTTTGTTTTCCATCACCCACTGGAGTGAGCCCAGTAGCCTCCTTAGATTGATCAGCTAGGCACCATATTTTGGTCATACTATGTTGACAGCTCAGCTAGAGAGTACACCTGGCATTCTCTTAGAGAAACATGAGATGAAGAGAGGGTCTGGGCTTTTGAAGACAGTGCTTCCTTACATTGGCTTCGTGTCAGATTTGAGGACCAAGTCATGATTAGTTCTTGCTTTGTCTTCTTTTGGGGGCGGATAAAGCAAACCTCAGGACTTCAGTGGGCTGGGATTTCCCATACATCGGCGTCTGAATCTATTGGTAGTGTGATGCTGAGTTGATCTACTGTCCTGTCCTCCCACATGTTGCCTTTTCCACCTTCAACACTTGTACTCTTGTACAGGCCATGGTAGACTTGTACAGGTTATGATATGCTTATGAGAAGAATGAGACCCATCAGAATACTTCATTTTTCTGGATTAGAATGAATTATGATAATTAAGTAGCCCCATAAATGTGTGTTTTCTAAAACAAAACTGTCATCCATGTTTCCTGTATTGGACAGTGGAAAAACTCAGAGACCGAATTATAATCCATTCTCCACTCAGATTCCTTGGGATGCTAATTAATCTACACAGCGTCACTTTTGTGTGGGTATACATGCCAGGAAACACAACCACATTCTTCTGCTTCCCTCTGTGCTGGGATAGCTGCTTGAGCTAGTCTAGATGGGGAGGTCTTGAGTTGCTTGGGCAACAGCTGGCTCATTATTAACCTATTATCTCTCAGCGCCAACCCCAGCTCTGGAACTCTGAGCCAGGGGTTCTGCAAACCATGTTTCAGCTTTGCAGAAGGATTTCTGTTAGTCTCTGCCCAGAGGTAGCTCCAGAGAAAGACTGAGCTGCTAGAGGCAGAAAGGACTTGTTCTGTTCCACTTGCTTCCTGTTTTTGTCAGCATTGCTGTAATACTCTTTCTTAACTCTGCAGCAGTCATTGGGCCCAGGAGCAGCAGCTGGCTGCAGTTTTCACACTTGCAGGAGTACCGTTATTAGCCCCACAGAAACAGTGTCCTGTGGTCACAAGTTTTGCCTTCTTAGAGGTTTGAATCCCAGCTCAGCAGGAGCTCTCTCCTTCAAGATCCTGAGGAAGCAGCACTCTCTGAGGAGTGCCTATGCCTCAGGGGCCTGAGACCTAGCTCCATAGAATCTCTTCACACCACAGGAAGACCAGGGCTACCCAGGAAACACACACCCAACAGAGATCTCTTACCTAGCTCAGTGGCATTCCTTCTCTGGGCTTCTCAGTTACAACAGCCTTAATCTTTGTCTTGGTTTCTCCAGTCCTAGGAGATGAAGCTTTCTTCTGCACTTGCTGTCTCTGTATCACCTCAGTGTTTGCTTCATGCCCTTTTGGTCCACCAAAACTTGTCTAACCAGTTCCTACATTAAATCTTCTCTGTAAAGTTGTGTGATACTGTTTCTGTTTCCCAACTTGGACATTGATGGAGGCTTCCATTCAGTGGATGTTTGCTTTAATGTTGTTGCTGCTGCTGCTCCTATGGTCTCCAGCAGGAATGCTTCAGACTCTGACAGATCTAAGCCATACTCCATCAATTTCTGTCTCAGACATTTGATAGATGATCAAGGGCCAGAGCCTATCCTGCTCCAGGAGCTAGGAGACCATAATTCTGATTTTGTTGACATTTCTGATGACCTTAGGTGGTATTTATTATAAGAGTTAAGAATTTTTTCAGGCTTTCTCTTACAGATTTAAGGATCTTTAAAAAAAAAAAAAAGTCTACATGTTCCTCATTGCACAACTGGGCTGGAGAGAAATCTCTTTGAATGCTCTAGAGGACTTTCTCCTGACCTCATTCATAGTTTCAGAGCTTTTATTTTATTCTTTGTTCTTGGTGGAGTGTTCTATAATTGTTGGCTAGAACCTGATAGCTGATGGTCTTGAGTTCTACATCTTAGTGATTTTTTTGGCTACTTGTTTTTATGAATTGTTGAGAGAGGGACAGTGAAGTATCCAAATGTAATTGTTGAATATCTTTTTTTGCCTTTTAGTTCTATCAGTTTTTACTTTACATATTTTGCAGGTCTCTTGTTTGGTGCACATATCTAGGATCACTCTATCTTCTTGGTGGATTGATGCTCTCATCATTGTTTAATGTCTCTTTCTGATTTTGGTTATTTTTATTGCTCTGAAGTCCTCTTAGTCTGATATTAATATAGCCACTCCTGCCTTCATTTGATAAATATTTGCGTGAAAATCTTTTCCCATCCACTTACTTTCAAACAGCCTCTATTGCTATATCCAAAGTGAGGGTTTGTAGACATCATATAGTTGGGTTGTGATTTTCAGTCTATTTTATCTATGTTTCTTTCAATTGGTATAGCTAGACCATTCACATTTTGATGTCTTAGGGGTTAAGTCCATCATTTTACATTTTGTTTTCTGTTTGTTTTTCATTTCCATATTTTCTTTTTCCTGCCTTCATATGGGTTACTTGAACATTGTACAATAATTCAATTTTGATTTATCTATAATGCTTTTAAGTGTATGTATTTGCACAGCAGTTTTAGTGGTTGCTCTGCATATCATTTCCTTTATGTTCAGAGAACTTCTGTCCATTCTTTTAGGATAGGTATGCTGGTGAGAAATTCTTACAGTTTTCCTTCATCTGAGAGTGTCTTTATTTCCCCTTCATTCCTGAAGGATATTTTTACTAGATGTAGGATTCTATATATTGGCAATACTCTTATTTCAGTGCTTGAAAAAATATTGTGCTACTTCTTTCTGGCCCCCATGGTTTCTGATGAGAAATTTACTGTCATTTGAATTGTTCTTTCCCGTGGGTAATATGTTGTTTCTTTCTTGCTGCTTTAAATTTTTCTTTCTCTTCAATTACCAGAGGTTTGAATATGTGTCTTGATGTGGATATCTTTGGATTTATACTATTTAGAATTTATTCAGCTCCTTGGATTTGTAAGTTATATTGTTTGCCAAATTTGAGAAGTTTTCAGCCTTTGTTTTTTCCAAGTCCCTTTTCAGCCCCAGTCTTTTTCTTTTCTTTTTCAGACTCTAGTGATACAAATGTTAGATCTTTTGTTATAGTTCCACAGATCCATGAGGCTGTATCTGTTTTTTTTTTTTTTTCAGTTTGTTTTCTTTTTGTTGTTCATTTGGGTAATTTCTGTTATTCTTTCTTCAGTTCATTGATTTTTCCCTTTATCTCCTGCATTCTGCTGTTGACCCCATCCATTGAATTTAAGGAAAAAGTTAATTATGATATTTTTGAGTTCCAAAATTTCCACGTGGTTCTTCTTTATGCCTTTTATTTCTTAGTTGGAAATTTCTATTTTTAAATTTGTTCCAAGCATGCTTGTAATTGGTCATTGAAGCATTTTGTGATGGCTACTTCAAACTCTGCCAAATAATTGTAATATATCTTGCATCTTGATGTTGGTGTCCATTGATTGTCTTTTTTTCATTCAAGTTGAACTCTTCCTTGTTCTTGGTGTGAAAGGTTATTATCATCTGAAAGCTGGGCATTTAGCTCTTTTTTGAACCTGGTGTTTTGTCTGGTATTCTTTGACACTGCTCTTGGAGATTAAGGGAGAGCTTTCCTTTATTACCACAGGCGGGGCTATAATTCCCCCACTTGAGCTTTCAACTCCACCTTAGTAGCACTATGAAGTTGGGACTTTATAAAATCTGGGAGGATTATATGCAGTCTATTTTTGAAGACTTTTATGGAGGACAATAGACATTTGGGAGTCCATATTATTGTATTTGCGTATATAATGAAAAGGTAGGTATGATTTTTGTATTACAATTTTCTGTTTCCAACAATGCCCAATTAGTAGCCACCAGGGATCCTAGAGGGACATTGATCTCTAACTAGCTATGTTCTATATTTTAATGAGGTCTTGTGTGTCTGGGGTTTGCCCACTGGTCCTGATGGATCCTGAGTGGTGTCAAGAGACTCCTATGCTAAGAATATGATGGGCAGAATTAATTTCACTTTTATCTAAGCTTCCAATGACATGCATATTCTCCTCAACCTAGAGAAGTCAGGAGATGGAAATGCATTTTACCTACCCTGGAATGCATTTAAGAAGCGTACTATTAGAAGGGACCAATTTGAGTGAGGAAGTTAATGTCTTCCACTATGCCCTGGAGCATTTGCCAACAAGCAGGGTCTCTTTCTGGTGGTGGCTAATGCAGGAGCAGAATGGGAGTTTGGGGAACCTAGAGCCTGCAAGGAAGGTATAAAAGTTTTTGGAATTCCAGATTAACTTACCCCCAGATTCCAGTAGAGCACTAGGGACTATATGTATGTATGTAATCCTTTCTTTTCCAGGATTTCCAGGATTTCATCAGGCCAGATTCCCATGGAACTTTCACTTTACCCCAATTTTGGAAAGTTTTGATTTCATATGAAGAAGCATGTTTGGGACACATGATGCACATTTTGAACATTTCTCTAGGACAAATTAGGGTCATTTCAAATGCAAGTGCTCTCCTCGACCCCCCCAACACACACATTTCTAAGTGCCTAGATCAGCATTTTGGTTTATTGAAAGAGTGAAAGAGAGGGAGACTGAGTTCTGCTTATTGTGAGCTACGTTTGGGTGAGTACATGACTGTAGTGTGATTGGCTTATTTTGCTGTTTGTTTATTGTGATTTGAAGCAGAGTCTGTTCCTCTTCAAGCTGATTTAACATACTTAAAAGAGTGGGGCTTGACTAAGTCACCCAGCCAGTTTAGAGATCTGAGATGAACACTAGTTGACCAGAGTGACAAAAGCTCACATAGAGAAGTTTATGGATTTAAACGGTAACAGAGAATATTTTATTTAAGTGGACAATATAAGAGAGAATGAATCAGAAAACAATTGCTGGGGCACCTGGGTGGCTCAGTTGTTAAGTGTCTGCCTTCAGCTCAGGTCATGATTCCAGGGTCCTGGGATGGAGCCCCTTGTCAGGCTCCCGGCTCTGCAGGTAGCCTTCTCCCTCCCTCACTCCCTCTGCTTGTGTTTCCTCTCTGGCTGTCTCTCTCTCTGTCAAAGAAATAAATAAAATCTTAAAAAAAAAAAAGAATCGCCAGAGTCAAGGCATACAATTTCTCTATCATCATGCTAGTACCTCCTAAATGTACGGACTGAAAGGGTCAGAAGATATTCTACCTTAGATAGATGACTTAACACAGGAGGAAGGGAAAACTCTCCTCTTTTACTGACTAGTCTCAAGCTCTGTGGGAAAATGGCTGATGTGTGTCTCCAACAATATAATTAGTGTCCATCTGCTACTGTAGCACTCTCTCACTTTAGAGGGCAGCACCTGGAACCAAAGGAAGTTTTCCTATAGGTGATGTTATGACTTCAAATATGGATGACAAATCCTAAGGATATCATTGGGGAATATTTTTTTGTGGGATGACCTACTCATGACAAGTTTTTTTTTAAAGGTTACAATTTTCCTTTTATAATATTTACCCTGTGAATGCATGATATGAATGGTACCTTATAACTAATAATCAGATATATTACTAAAAGAAGGATTTTTTTCTGCTTGCCAATAGACTGTAGAAGAATGACTAACACTTTTAAAATTACATTATTTTTTATGAAAACTTACAGCCACATGCACAGTTCTTTTTTTGTAATTTAACATAAATATATTCATAGATAAAAATTTACTTTTACTTAAGTGCAACAATTAGACATAAGATATAATGCTTAAAATAGTAGAAAAATCCAGTCACCGTGACTACACTATTTTATTTTATTTTTAATTTTTCCATTCTGAAAAAAAGTTTTTTGATTAAAGTATAGTTGACACAAAATGTTACTTTAGTTTCAGGTATACAATCTAGTGATTTAACAACTCTATATGTTATTCTATGCTCCCCACAAGTATAGCAACGTCTGTCACCATACAACACTATTAAAATACCATTGATTGTATTTTCTATATTATACCTTTGATCCCTGTGACTTATTCATTCCATAACTGGAAGCCTGTACCTGCCCTCCACCATTTGCCTACACTGTTTGATGTGTTTAATAAAACAAAGTTCTTCATTCTTTAGTTATGAAACTCTACAACATAGCTCATAGAATTGAAGAAATGGAAAGTCAGTGATGGAGCATGCAAGAAACCAGACAGAAGTTCAGGAATTCATCCTGGAGGGCTTTCCTAATGTCCAGCACCTTGGGAAGGTTCTCTTCATGGTGCATCTGTTGGCATACCTGACCTCCGTCATGGGAAACATACTCATAATCACCATCACCTGGGTTGACCATTGTCTCCAGACACCCATGTACTTCTTCCTTAGCAGTTTCTCCTTTTTTGAATGCTGTTTTATAACCACTGTTATTCCAAAATTGCTGGCCATCTTTCTGTCAGGGAAGCAATCAATTTCCTTTGCTGCCTGCTTCACACAAGCCTTTGTCTTTCTTTTCCTGGGAACAACTGTTTTCTTCCTTATGGCTGTATTATCCCTAGATCGGTACTTGGCCATTTGCAAACCTCTGTATTACCCAACCATCATGAACCAAAGGATATGTTTCCTTCTAGTCATGGCCTGTTTAGCTTTGGGCTTTGTCCTCATGGTGGTTCCAGTTATAATGCTTTCCCAATCATCCTTCTGTGGCCCCCATGTCATCCCTCACTTCTTCTGTGATTTTGGGCCCCTGATTCATCTCTCTTGTTCTGATACCAGATCTACTGAATTGTTGGCCTTTGTCCTTGCTTTGGTTATCCTTTTGACATCCCTTATCATAACCATCATTGCATACAGCAACATAGTAGTGACAATCATGCGACTACCATCAGCCAAGGAGCAGCAGAGAGCTTTCTCTACCTGTTCCTCTCACCTCATAGTTCTCTCACTGATGTATGGCAGCTGTGTGTTTATATATGTGAAACCAAAGCAAACAAACAGGCTGGACTCCAACAGGGAGGCTGCCCTTGTGAACACGGTGGTGACCCCATTGCTCAACCCTGTCATCTACACTCTGCGGAACAAGCAGGTCCACCAGGCTCTGAGGAATGCTCTGTCCAGGGTTAGATTGCAAAAATAGAACAAGAGACTGTCAGAGGAGAATGCCCTTTCTCCATCTAATTCAATCTCCCTCCTATTTCTGGTATCTCCTATATAGACTTGCAAATGTGTTTTTAGAGGTTCTGCTTGTTTATTCTTAGAATAGGGGCCAATTTATCTTGTAATCCAATATACTCCCCTATTTGAAAACTCTAACTTTCTTTTTTATGTTGAAATGAAATTATCTTCCCAGATCTGTTCACTAGTTTTAGCTCAATAGGATTAAACAAATTTTAATGAGTAGCTTCATATACATGATACTGTTTGATGCATGTGGAATCTCAAAGTTGGAAAGGTGTGTTTTCAAGTGTCTACTTGTGGTAAGTGCATGGAGATGAAAAATGAATTCACAAGAATTAAGATTATCAAACTGGTTCAAGGATAGATGCAACATGGTCTCACTATAATGATTTTTGAAGGACATATATGTATATGTATCTGTCATGATATTAAAACATTACTCGAAATGACTCAATGCAATTGTTTTCAATGGTGCATAGTTTTTTTTTTAAACAATTTTATTTATTTACTTGACAGACAGAGATCACAAGTAGCAGAGAGGCAGGTAGAAAGAGATGGAGAAGCAGGCTCCCTGCTGAGCAGAGAGCCAGATGTAGGGCTCGATCCCAGGACCCTGGGATCATGACCTGAGCCAAAGGCAGAGGCTTTAACCCACTGAGCCACTCAGGTGCCCTGGTGCATAGTTTTTATATAAATAGAATATAAATCTTTATGATTCTAGTTCCCACTATAATGAAGACACATAAGTGTGTTGAAATCAAAAGTTCCCATTGGTTTTACTGGTTTGCCAGGTTGATGTGTCAGTACTAAAGACCTGATGACGAGTACCACAGGAAAGGAAGCATTATTAGTTCTAGGACAAGAAATTGAGTAGTTAAGATTGTCTCTCTACTATAGGAAATTTAAAGGAACTGGGATGAATCTATTCATAGGTAGAAAGGAGTCTAATGGTGACTGTAGGGTCTTTCCAAATAAATCTATAAACAAGTATCTTTATTTGTGGAATGAGAAGTTTGATGTGATAATCTCTGAGTGTCCATTGTTAGTACTAGTGTGAAATAACTCCATTGCTGCCAAACATGACATGGAGACACACTGTAATAGAAATACAATTTGAGCCCAGAAGAGAGAACATGATATGTTTTTGTTTGTTTGTTTTAGTCCTTTTTAAAATTTTGAGTGCGTTCACACATGACATTTTTTAAAACTTAAATTCAAGTTAGTTAACACATAGTGTATTATTAGTTTCAGGAGTAGACTTTAGTGATTCATCAGTTCACTGTAACACCCAGTGCTCATTACATCAAGTGCCCTCCCTAATGCCCATCATCCATTTACCCCATCCCCCACTCACCTCCCCTCCTGCAACCCTCAGTTTTTTTCCCTCTAGTGAGAGTCTCATGGTTTGCCTCTCTCTCTTTCATGTGTTTGTTGGTCATGTATATGTCTTCCTCGGAAAATTGTTTATACAGGTCATGAATATTAAAATCAGATTATTTGAATTTTTTGGATGTTTAAGGTTTTTTTAAAAAAAGATTTTATTTATTTATTTGACAGACAGAGATCACAAGTAGGCAGAGAGGCAGGCAGAGAGAGAGAGAGAGGAGGAAGCAGGCTCCCTGCTGAGCAGAGAGCCCGATGCGGGATTTGATCTCAGGACCCTGAAATCATGACCTGAGCCGAAGGCAGAGGCTTAACCCACTAAACCACCGGGCGGCCCTAAGGTTTTTTTTTTTTTTTTTTAATTTGGATATTAACCCTTTATTAGATATATTAGATAGGTATTTGTGAATATCTTCTACTCAGTAGGTTGCCTTTTTGTTTGTTGATGGTTTCCTTCACTGTGCAAATGATATTTTAGTGGAATATTTAGTGGGATATTTTAGTGGGAGAATTACAACTGTAATTTAGTTATTCAAGATTTTCATAGGAATGGATAGATTTGGACACAAAATACTGTAAGAAAAATCCTGGAGCTGGTGTTTGTTGGCATGGGTTGCTTAATGGCCACTCTGATGGTTTGGTCTGAGTCTTCTGTGATTACAAGGATAATAATTGACTGTGTTATGAAGATTTCTGGCACGCAATTATGTAAGAATTTGAAGAATATATTTTACTCCACTAACAGAACATTGTGCATATATAAAGATTTCCATGTATTTTTTTGTGTAGGCTTATCTCTTTTTCTGACATTTGGGATATTCCCTTTGCTCAAGTTATCACATTGTCAATGATTTTTCCCAGAATGGACAATGAATAGTGCGGTTCTTGGCAGCAGGGTCTCCCTTTAGGAGTGTACATGGAGATGGAGACTTGTGACAGCAGTTGGGTTCGGGCCTGCGGGTGCACAGCTATGGGGGCGGCCTGAAGGTGAGCCCGGTGGTACAAGCTAGTGACAGGAGTCAGGGCCAAATCTGGGGCTACACACAGCTAATCCAAACTACATAAAGAACTGATACAAACCAATAATAAGAAACACAATCGAAATAAAATAATGGGCAAATGACCTGAATAGACATTTTTTCCAAAGACATACAAATAGCCAATAGGTATATGAAAAGATTTTCAGCATCATTAATCATCAGATAAATACAAATCAAAACCACAATGAGATGTTATCTCACACTTAGGTTAGGATGGCTATTATCCAAAAAATTAAAGGGTAAGAAGTATTGGTGAAGATGTGGAGAAAAGGGAAATTTTGTACGTTGTTGATGAGAATCTAAACTGATGCAGTCATTGTGGAAAACAATATGGAGTTTCCTCAAAGAATTAAAATATTAAAATTTTAATTTTAATTTAATTTAATTTTAATTAAAATTAAAATAGGAAGCAACCCAAGTGTCCATCTGTAGATGAATGGAAAAAGAAGATGTGATATAAAAAAAGAAGAAGAAGATGTGAGATCGATATACATATATCGATCTCACATACCACAAATGTATATACATACACACAATGGAATACTCAGCCACAAAAAAAGATTGAAATCTTGTCATTTGAGGCAGCAGGGATGAGGTAGGGGGTAGAATTTAGTGATTCATCAGTTGCATATAACACCCAGTGCTCATTACATCAACTGCCCTCCTTAGTGCCCATCACCCAGTTATGGGGGAGGTATAATGCTAAGTGAAATGAGTCATTCAAAGAAAGATAGGTACCATATGATTTCATTTATATGTGGAATTTAAGAAACAAAACAAATGAACAAAGAGACAAAAAACCCGACTTCTAAATATGGAGAACAAACTGGTGATTGCTGGTGGGGAGGTAGGTGGGGGGATTGGTGTAATAGGTGATGGGGATTAAGAGTACATTTTCATGACAAGCACTGAGTGATGTATAGAATTATTGAATCACTATATTGTATACCTGAAACTAATATAACACTGTATAAAATTATATTTGACTAAAAAATGGTTTAAAAGTTAGATATAAAAAAATAAAACTACCATATGATCCAACAATCCTATTTCTGGATATATATCCAAAGGAGTTGAAGTGAAGATATTGAAGAGATATCTGTACTCCTACATTCACTGCAGTGTTATTCACTATAGCCGAGATACAGAAACAACACAAGTGTCCACTGATGGATGAATGGATGAAGAAAATGTGGTATATACATAATGGACTATTATTATTTATCTTTCTCTGACTTATTTCACTTTGCATAATGTCCTCTAGGACCATCCATGTTGTCAGAAATGTCAGGATTTCCTTCTTTCTCATGGCTTAATAATAATACATTATATACATATATACACATAAACATATTATGTTATATATAATGTGCATGTATTATATATTTATTACATATACACTATATATATATATATATATACATAATGTATAATATATACATATTATATATAATATAAGCATATATACCTGTTACACACACACACACACACACACACACACACACACATAATGTACTTTTTACCCATTCATCCACTGATGGCTGTTTTTATATATTGGCTATTGTGACTAATGCTGTGATAAACATGGTAGTGCAGATATCCTTCAATGTCCTGTTTTCATTTCCTTTGGATATATGCTCAGAAGTAGAATTTCTGGATCATGTGGTAGTTCTATTTTTAATTTTTTGAGGAACCTCCATATTGTTTTCCATAGTGGCTGAACCAATTTACAGAGAATGTGTTCAATTAAAAATGACTTACAAGACCAATGTGATAATATGGAGCATTTTGAATTCTCATGCATTGCTATTGAGAGTCTAAATCCAATTTGGGAACTTGTTTTGCGATTTCTTATAGAGCTAAGACCTATTCTATAATGAATTCAGTACTTTTACTCCAAGCCGTATACTCAAGAGAAATGAATGCTGTCTTCAAAAAGACTTGTAGAAGAATATTCATAATGTCTTTATTCATAGTAGCCCTAAACTGGAGAGGACATAAATGTCCTTCAGTGGGAGAATGGAAAACGGTGATATACATAGATAATGACCTACTACAAAGCAATACAAAAGAATTAATCATTGGTTCATGTGACAGCATGGGTAACTCAGAGGAATCTGAGGAAAAATCAAACGAGACATATGCTGTGTTCCATTTAAATGAATTTCAAGAGGTGGCAAAAGTAAATTTCGATGACAGAAATAAAAGTAGTTATTTAGTTGTTTTCTCTTGATGGGGGCTATTGACTGGGATGGGGCACAAGGACACTTGTGATGAGGTGGGAATGTTCTATGGTTTGGGCAGTGGTTACTTGGATGTTTACATATGTAGAAAATCATCAACTTATAATTAAAATTTGTGCATTTTATAGTGTATAAATTATACCTCATTAAAGAAAATAACAGGTTAAAAAGGAAAAGAAGTGAGGGCAATTGTAAAACATTCTTTCTGATGCCTAAGCTTGTCTTTTTTGACATATGTAATTCAGGACTTTGTAAATTTTGTAACACTAGGGCACTCATGGCAAATAGACCTTTAAGGACTAGTGCAAAGGACTGCATAGGGTCTTGAGAATGGTGATAGTATGCCACCATATGCAGTGAAATGGTAATTAGGGTATGTTTCTGCTGAAATTTCTAATTTCCAAATATGAACAATTAAATGTCCTCTGGGACTCTGTTGTGATTTAAGTTTGTGTTCCCTTTTTTTGGTACTCCTCTAATGAATCTTGAATATTCCAGAGGTTTGTGCTTTTGGACCCTGTGTGTCCTCATGAGGGATGGTAAATAACTCTGTGGTAAATATATCATCAGAGCACTTGAATATATTCTCATTTACGGCTTCAATGATCTTCACCTACTCTGAAAGGTGGGAAGCAACTAGTTGATAAGAAAGTGACTAGCAACAGGGTCCAAAGGAAAGTAACATTTGTTGTTTCTACTTCCTGACTCTCTTCTGTTTTGGATGCACAACCCACCAGATTTGATGTTTGTGATGGATTATGTCATTGTATCCATAGAATGGATAGAAATTTGTTCAGGAATTTTAAATGGTTACATCAGCATATTATTGTGCATATTTACAGCAGTTTCTATTGTCTTGGTCTAGGATTTATCATTCCAATTGCCATAGGGGAAAACTATGACTGTTAATCTTCCAGAGTTTAGAAATCTCTGTCTTCCATGAAAAAAATTAGCCTTAATAATTTCCTATTAATTTAAAACATAGGCATTCATCAGTTTCTTTATAAGTTCCCAAAAGTTCACCTCCCCTTTCCATTAGCTTTGAAGAAAGAACCTGGTTTGTTGGAAGAAAAAAGCAGCACGTTGTCAAAGAAGCTGTTTCCTGTGAGCTGCGTCTTGGTGAGTACATGACCATGGGAATAACTTGCAATCTAACAAGTCAAATATTTAAAGCAGAGACTGGTTATGTTTAAGTTTGTATTGCGGATCATCGATAGTTAATGTAATAGTTTTAACTAAGTCAAAGAATTAAGTAAAACACAATTTATTTATGGAGACTTACTAGAGCACTGATTTCCAACACATGCCTGAATCCTTTCCCAAATATTACGTGACAATTCATTCAGCTTCCAGCTAGGCACTGGCATTTTTTTTTATTATAATTTTTTTTATTTTTTCAGCATAACAGTATTCATTATTTTTGCACCACACCCAGTGCTCCATGCAATCCGTGCCCTCTACAATACCCACCACCTGGTGCCCCCAACCACCCACCCCCGACCCCTTCAAAATTCTCAGATCGTTTTTCAGAGTCCATAGTCTCTCATGGTTCACCTCCCCTTCCAATTTCCCTCAACTCCCTTCTCCTCTCCATCTCCCCTTGTCCTCCATGCTATTTGTTATGCTCCACAAATAAGTGAAACCCTATGATAATTGACTCTCTCTGCTTGACTTATTTCACTCAGCATAATCTCTTCCAGTCCCGTCCATGTTGCTACAAAACTTGGGTATTCATCCTTTCTTTCTTTCTTTCTTTTTTTTTTTTTTACAGCTTTATAAACATATATTTTTATCCCCAGGGGTACAGGTCTGAGAATCGCCAGGTTTACACACTTCACAACACTCACCATAGCACATACCCTCCCCAATATCCATAACCCCACCCCCTCTCCCAACCCCCTCCCCCCATCAACCCTCAGTTTGTTTTGTGAGATTAAGAGTCACTTATGGTTTGTCTCCCTCCCAATCCCATCTTGTTTCATTTACTCTTCTCCTACCCCCTCAACCCCCCATGTTGCATCTCCTCTCCCTCATATCAGGGAGATCATATGATAGTTGTCTTTCTCCGATTGACTTATTTCGCTAAGCATGATACCCTCTAGTTCCATCCACGTTGTCGCAAATGGCAAGATTTCATTTCTTTTGATGGCTGCATAGTATTCCATTGTGTATATATACCACATCTTCTTTATCCATTCGTCTGTAGATGGACATCTAGGTTCTTTCCATAGTTTGGCTATTGTAGACATTGCTGCTATAAACATTCGGGTGCACGTGCCCCTTCGGATCACTATGTTTGTATCTTTAGGGTAAATACCCAGCAGTGCAATTGCTGGGTCATAGGGTAGTTCTATTTTCAACATTTTGAGGAACCTCCATGCTGTTTTCCAGAGTGGTTGCACCAGCTTGCATTCCCACCAACAGTGTAGGAGGGTTCCCCTTTCTCCGCATCCTCGCCAGCATCTGTCATTTCCTGACTTGTTAATTTTAGCCATTCTGACTGGTGTGAGGTGCTATCTCATGGTGGTTTTGATTTGTATTTCCCTGATGCCGAGTGATATGGAGCACTTTTTCATGTGTCTGTTGGCCATCTGGATGTCTTCTTTGCAGAAATGTCTGTTCATGTCCTCTGCCCATTTCTTGATTGGATTATTTGTTCTTTGGGTGTTGAGTTTGCTAAGTTCTTTATAGATTTTGGACACTAGCCCTTTATCTGATATGTCATTTGCAAATATCTTCTCCCATTCTGTCAGTTGTCTTTTGGTTTTGTTCACTGTTTCCTTTGCTGTGCAAAAGCTTTTGATCTTGATAAAATCCCAAAAGTTCATTTTTGCCCTTGCTTCCCTTGCCTTTGGCGATGTCCCTAGGAAGAAGTTGCTGCGGCTGAGGTCGAAGAGGTTGCTGCCTGTGTTCTCCTCGAGGATTTTGATGGATTCCTTTCTCACATTGAGATCCTTCATCCATTTTGAGTCTATTTTCGTGTGTGGTGTAAGGAAATGATCCAATTTCATTTTTCTGCATGTGGCTGTCCAATTCTCCCAACACCATTTATTGAAGAGGCTGTCTTTTTTCCATTGGACATTCTTTCCTGCTTTGTCGAAGATGAGTTGACCATAGAGTTGAGGGTCCATTTCTGGGCTCTCTATTCTGTTCCATTGATCTATGTGTCTGTTTTTGTGCCAGTACCATGCTGTCTTGATGATGACAGCTTTGTAATAGAGCTTGAAGTCCGGAATTGTGATGCCACCAACTTTGGCTTTCTTTTTCAATATTCCTTTGGCTATTCGAGGTCTTTTCTGGTTCCATATAAATTTTAGGATTATTTGTTCCATGTCTTTGAAAAAAATGGATGGCACTTTGATAGGAATTGCATTAAATGTGTAGATTGCTTTAGGTAGCATAGACATTTTCACAATATTTATTCTTCCAATCCAGGAGCATGGAACATTTTTCCATTTCTTTGTGTCTTCCTCAATTTCTTTCATGAGTACTTTATAGTTTTCTGAGTATAGATTCTTAGTCTCTTTGGTTAGGTTTATTCCTAGGTATCTTATAGTTTTGGGTGCAATTGTAAATGGGATGGACTCCTTAATTTCTCTTTCTTCTGTCTTGTTGTTGGTGTAGAGAAATGCAACTGATTTCTGTGCATTGATTTTATATCCTGACACTTTACTGAATTCCTGTACAAGTGCTAGCAGTTTTGGAGTGGAGTCTTTTGGGTTTTCCACATAGAGTATCATATCATCTGCAAAGAGTGATAGTTTGACTTCTTCTTTGCCGATTTGGATGCCTTTAATTTCCTTTTGTTGTCTGATTGCTGAGGCTAGGACTTCTAGTACTATGTTGAATAGCAGTGGTGATAATGGACATCCCTGCCGTGTTCCTGACCTTAGCGGAAAAGCTTTCAGTTTTTCTCTATTGAGAATGATATTTGCGGTGGGTTTTTCATAGATGGCTTGATAATATTGAGGTATGTGCCGTCTATCCCTACACTTTGAAGAGTTTTGATCAGGAAGGGATGCTGTACTTTGTCAAATGCTTTTTCAGCATCTATGGAGAGTATCATATGGTTCTTGTTCTTTCTTTTATTAATGTGTTGTATCACATTGATTGATTTGCGGATGTTGAACCAGCCTTGCAGCCCTGGAATAAATCCCACTTGGTCGTGGTGAATAATCCTTTTAATGTACTGTTGAATCCTATTGGCTAGTATTTTGGCGAGAATTTTTGCATCTGTGTTCATCAAGGATATTGGTCTGTAGTTCTCTTTTTTGTTGGGATCCTTGTCTGGTTTTGGGATCAAGGTGATGCTGGCCTCATAAAATGAGTTTGGAAGTTTTCCTTCTATTGCTATTTTTTGGAACAGTTTCAGGAGAATAGGAATTAGTTCTTCTTTAAATGTTTGGTAGAATTCCCCCGGGAAGCCGTCTGGCCCTGGGCTTTTGTTTGTTTGGAGATTTTTGATGACTGTTTCAATCTCCTTACTGGTTATGGGTCTGTTCAGGCTTTCTATTTCTTCCTGGTTCAGTTGTGGTAATTTATATGTCTCTAGGAATGCATCCATTTCTTCCAGATTGTCAAATTTGTTGGCGTAGAGTTGCTCATAGTATGTTCTTATAATTGTCTGTATTTCTTTGGTGTTCGTTGTGATCTCTCCTCTTTCATTCATGATTTTATTTATTTGGGTCCTCTCTCTTTTCTTTTTGATAAGTCTGGCCAGGGGTTTATCAATCTTATTAATTCTTTCAAAGAACCAGCTCCTAGTTTCGTTGATTTGTTCTATTGTTTTTTTAGTTTCTATTTCATTGATTTCTGCTCTGATCTTTATGATTTCTCTTCTCCTGCTGGGTTTAGGGTTTCTTTCTTGTTCTTTCTCCAGCTCCTTTAGGTGTAGGGTTAGGTTGTGTACCTGAGACCTTTCTTGTTTCTTGAGAAAGGCTTGTACCGCTATATATTTTCCTCTCAAGACTGCCTTTGTTGTGTCCCACAGATTCTGAACCGTTGTGTTTTCATTATCATTTGTTTCCATAAATTTTTTCAATTCTTCTTTAATTTCCTGGTTGACCCATTCATTCTTTAGAAGGATGCTGTTTAGTCTCCATGTATTTGGGTTCTTTCCAAATTTCCTCTTGTGATTGAGTTCTAGCTTTAGAGCATTGTGGTCTGAAAATATGCAGGGAATGATCCCAATCTTTTGATACCGGTTGAGACTTGATTTAGGACCAAGAATGTGATCTATTCTGGAGAATGTTCCATGTGCACTAGAGAAGAATGTGTATTCTGTTGCTTTGGGATGAAATGTTCTGAATATATCTGTGATGTCCATCTGGTCCAGTGTGTCATTTAAGGCCTTGATTTCCTTGTTGATCTTTTGCTTGGATGATCTGTCCATTTCAGTGAGGGGAGTGTTAAAATCCCCTACTATTATTGTATTCTTGTCGATGTGTTTCTTTGATTTTGTTATTAATTGGTTTATATAGTTGGCTGCTCCCACGTTAGGGGCATAGATATTTAAAATTGTTAGATCTTCTTGTTGGACAGTTCCTTTGAGTATGATATAGTGTCCTTCCTCATCTCTTATTATAGTCTTTGGCTTAAAATCTAATTGATCTGCATAAGGATTGCCACTCCTGCTTTCTTCTGATGTCCATTAGCATGGTAAATTCTTTTCCACCCCCTCACTTTAAACCTGGAGGTGTCTTCGGGTTTAAGATGAGTTTCTTGTAGGCAACATATAGATGGGTTTTGTTTTTTTATCCAGTCTGATACCCTGTGTCTTTTGATTGGGGCATTTAGCCCATTAACATTCAGGGTAAATATTGAGAGATATGAATTTAGTGCCATTGTATTGCCTGTAAGGTGACTGTTATTGTATATTGTCTCTGTTTCTTTCTGATCTACTACTTTTAGGGTCTCTCTTTGCTTAGAGGACCCCTTTCAATATTTCCTGTAGAGCTGGTTTGGTATTTGCAAATTCTTTCAGTTTTTGTTTGTCCTGGAAGCTTTTAATCTCTCCGTCTATTTTCAATGATAGCCTAGCTGGATATAGTATTCTTGGCTGCATGTTTTTCTCATTTAGTACTCTGAATATATCATGCCAGCTCTTTCTGGCCTGCCAGGTCTCTGTGGATAAGTCTGCTGCCAATCTAATATTTTTACCATTGTACGTTACAGACTTCTTTTCCCGGGCTGCTTTCAGGATCTTTTCTTTGTCACTAAGACTTGTCAATTTTACTATTAGGTGACGGGGTGTAGACCTATTCTTATTGATTTTGAGGGGGGTTCTCTGAACCTCCTGAATTTTGATGCTTGTTCCCTTTGCCATATTGGGGAAATTCTCTCCAATAATTCTCTCCAATATACCTTCTGCTCCCCTCTCTGTTTCCTCCTCTTCTGGAATCCCAATTATTCTAATGTTGTTTCGTCTTATGGTGTCACTTATCTCTCGAATTCTCCCCTCATGGTCCAGTAGCTGTTTGTCCCTCTTTTGCTCAGCTTCTTTATTCTCTGTCATTTGGTCTTCTATATCACTAATTCTTTCTTCTGCCTCATTTATCCTAGCAGTGAGAGGCTCCATTTTTGATTGCACCTCATTAATAGCTTTTTTGATTTCAACTTGGTTAGATTTTAGTTCTTTTATTTCTCCAGAAAGGGCTTTTATATCTCCCGAGAGGGTTGCTTTAATATCTTCCATGCATTTTTCAAGCCCGGCTAGAACCTTGAGAATCGTCATTCTGAACTCTATATCTGACATATTACCAATGTCTATATTGATTAGGTCCCTAGCCTTTGGTACTGCCTCTTGTTCTTTTTTTTGTTGTGAATTTTTCCGCCTTGTCATTTTGTCTAGATAAGAGTTTATGAAGGAGCAAGTAAAATACTAAAAGGGTGGCAACAACCCCAGGAAAATATGCTTTAGCCAAATCAGGTGATCCCAAATTGTGAGGGGGGAGAAAGGGAAAAAAAGGGGTTCAGAAAGAAAGAAAAAAAAAAAGAAAGAAACTATTAAAAAAAAGAAAGCCGATAAAGAAAAAATATAGAAAGAGGAAAAAATATATATATATTAGATAAACTATTTAAAAAACGTTAAAAAAAGAAAACGATAAAAGTTAAAAAAAATTTAGCAGAAGAAGAGAAAAAGAAAAAAAAATTGAAAAAGAAAAAAAAATTAAATTAACTGCAAGGTTAAAAAATCATGGGGAGAAAGCCATGAGTTCCGTGCTTTGCTTTCTTCTCCTCTGGAATTCCGCCGCTCTCCTTGGTAGGTGAACTTGGTCCTGGCTGGGTTTCCCGTTGATCTTCTGGGGGAGGGGCCTGTTGTAGTGATTCTCAAGCGTCTTTGCCCCAGGCAGAGTTGCACGGCCCTTACCCTGGGCCGTGCTGAGTAATCCGCTCGGGTTTGTTTTCGGGAGCTTTTGTTCCCTGAGCGCTTTCCGTAGAGTTCCAGAGGACGGGAATAAAGATGGCGGCCCTCCGGTCTCCGGCCCGGAGGAGCCAAGAGCCTGGGGCCCACTCCTCAGTTTGCCCTCAGAGAACAGCGCCCAATGACTCCCGCCACCCTGGCCTCCGGCCGCGCTCTGAGCTGACCGAGCCTGAGACCGGTTCAAGGCAACCCCGAGCTGAGAGTCACTCCTCGGCTCTGTCTCTGTAGCCGGCTTCCCCGTTCTAATACCGGTAAGCTCTGCGACACTCAGACACCCCCGATCCTTCTGCGACCCTGCGGGAGCTGAGGCCGCGCTGACCCCGCCTGGGCTTCACCCCAGTTAAGCCTCTGGAGCGATGTCCCTCAGCGGAACAGACTTTTAAAAGTCCTGATTTTGCTTGCTCCGTTGCTCCGCCGCTCGCCGGGAGCCGGCCCCTCCCCCCGCGGTCTATCTTCCCGTCGCTTTGGATTCACTTCTCCGCCAGTCCTACCTTGCAGAAAGTGGTTGATTTTCTGTTTCTGGAATTGCTGTTCTTCTTCTCTTCAATCTCCCATTGGATTTGTAGGTGTTTGCAATCTTTAGGTAAGCTATTTAGCTGATCTCCCGCTACCCGAAGTAGTCTCAGTCTGCAACTTCTCCGCCATCTTGACTCCTCCCCCCAAAATAAATTCAAAATGGTTGAAAAACCTGAGTATGAGACAAGAAAGCAACACAATCCCAGGAGAGCATAGGCAGTACCCTCTTAGACATTGACCATAGCAATTTCTTTCTAGATATGTCTCTGTGACAAGGGGAAAAAAAGCAAAAATAAACAATTACAACCACAGGGAAAAAAAAAAGGAAGAAATCCTAGGTATTGGCAAACCATGAAGGTACTGTCCAAGAAAGAGAAACTATAGGCCAAGGATAATTTGAAGCATATCTTGGTGCCAGCTCACCGCTGCTTATGGTAGATGCAGTGTAGAGTTACTTCAGCCCATTTCTTTGAGTGTCCACTTTGTAAGCCTTTCCATCAAACCACATGGAGTCCCTCTCCTCCCGCCTTCCCACCATGAACTTGGCATTGGGACTCACTCAGGTGTGATAGGTATTTCTGCTCCATGAAGCTAGCACTGAATAAAATTAAAACCCCATGCAAATGAGCCTTTATCTGAGCATTAAAATGTGTAGTCTCACATTGCTGGAGCTTCTGTAACTCATCTACCATTATTCTTTATTTTCCCTTGCTTCAACTGAGAATATGACCATGAGGTCCAGGTTTGGCCTGGAATGAAAGCACAGTGGTAGAAGGACAAATGTTATAAAAATGATTTAGTCTGTTTGTGGGAAGGTAGGACCCATATAAATACTTGTGAAATTTTCTATAATATTTGTGTTAACCTTGATGTAACATCCATTTTGATGAGGGCAGATTCAGGCAAAAACAAATTTCCAGCTACCATGTGCCTCAGGGTTGCCTACAAATACACTTAGGAGTTTAGTCCCCTTCTCTGAATTTGAGTGGAAGCCAGACTACAGAATAGTGGCTCACTCCTGCCACAGAAGCCCAGCAGAGATGCTGAGGAGAAGGAGAACTTTTTAAGCCAGTGGTTGCTAAGGACACAGCTTCTCCACATCTCTTACTTTTCTGCATCTAGAAAAAATCTGGGTATCCACTTCCCAGGTTCATTTAAAAAAAGAGGGGCCTTCCTGGTTAGTGATATTACAGAAACCACCTAGCATTCCTATTTACTCCATTCAGAAGAAAAACATTTGTGCTTTTCTTTTTCAAAGAGATTTGGGATCACAAAGAAAACATGCTTCACATACAAGTATGCAATGAAAGAATTATAACCTTGGTGGAGGCATGAAGAATGATTGACCAAGAAAGGTGGACTTCCTCAATATTTTCCCCAGGGCCTCATGAAAGCCAAGATCTAATCCAGCTCTTTCAAATGTAAATATTTATTCTTTCAACATTTATGCTCTGGTATCAGTGCATACATCACATAGAGAAAATTGTAGTCTGGACTTTTACCTCGAATCATTAGCAAGATTCCAGTTGGGATTTTAGAAACCCTTTGGAAATTGTCATATAATTTCCATGAAAAATCTTAGCAGAGAGCAGTGTGGACTTCTGGGAGTCAGTGTCACCACAGACAATGGGAGATAAATATAAGGATTGTACCAATAACTTGTTCTCAACAGTGACCAATTAGCTGCCCCCAGGAGACCAGCTGTGCTTTTACTTTCTGACCCTGTCTCTTCATCATCACAAAAGTTTGGGGGCCTGCATTTTCTGCTCCCTGGTTGCGTCCATTATGTTTGGTGACCAAAGAGTCTTCTGGGAAACATATCACAGAGCCTCAGACTTATGTATCAGCAGTGTCTTATTGTTGATGTGGCAGAACAAGGATGCTTCTCCACGTGGAAAGGTGAGGATGTGACAGAGGAGCATGGTGCAGTGCAAGGTGTCTTGGAGCAGGTGGGCCCATGACATGGAGCACTGCAGCAGGACCCTTGTCTCATAGCACTTAGGGCTGCACATGAATGAAGCTCCTTGTTCTCCTTAACTGGTGTACAAAGGTGGACAGCAATGTTGCATGGTAGGTGGGCTTCTACCCACTGGGTGAAGCAGAGCGAGATGACTCATCAGAACCCTATGTCGTCTGAGAGTCTGGCTGTAGCTCAGGACTGGGGACAGTGAAATGTGTTTGCTTAAATCTTTCTTTTCCTTTCTGGGATTTCAGTGGTCCAGGCTGCCACGTAGCCTTGCTGTGCTATAAAACCTTCAGTGCTATGGAAACAGTACTTCGTCATTCAGAGCACTGGCAGCATGAGAGGCATATTGGCTCCTCTCTGGGAAACAGGCTGTGACAAGTTAGTTTCCTTCTCCTCTCCTTTCCCCTCAGCCTAGAGCAAGCTCTTGATTTCTTAGAAGACTACAGCTGCAAGAGGAGGAAGTACTGCCCCCCCTGAGGTGATGCCTGGTGTGTGCCTGGCCTTGGTGTCCTGGTGAGTTGGTGGACTTACTGGTGTCAAGAGAAATAGGAGAGGCTTCTTCAGGCTGTGCCACTTAGGGGTGAGGAGTTTCGTTTCATGAGCAGCCCTTCAGAGGACCGGGCACAGGGTGGGTTAGTGAGAGAGACACATCCCACATAGCTGACCTTTAACCTAGCTTTGAGATGCTACAATCAAACAGCATCATTAGAGAAGTTACTCGTTGAGAGCACTGATGTAAGAGTGAGTGCATGAGTGCCCTTAAGTGGGTTAGTCCTATGAACTGTTGTCATTCCCACCTCCCTCACAAGACAGCATGAATCCTGGAGGGAGCACAGGGATGGTAAATCCTAACTTTAAAATTATGTCATGTTGTTAGGCAGCCCCTAACATCCTCTGGTCTCCAGTCTCTTCTAAAATGCTTGTGCTAAACTAGATCCTCTCTAAGCCTCATGTCATTCCACAGACCAATAACTCGTTAGTGATACTAAGTATGGATAGAAACAATTAAGATAAGTAAGACTCATCTTCACTTAAGGTTGAGAAATCATCAATGATAAATTTTATTCTATTTAAAAATATTTTATCACTGTTTTGTAAACAGCAGGGGCTCTGGATTGGGCTAAAGTCCTCGCTATGTGACCTAAAATTTCTGGAGCTCTCTAAGGCTCAGTTTCTGCTTCTGTAGAAAAGGGGTTCATGATTATTGTGATGAGTAATAGAAGTAATGAATATCAGTGACCAGCACAGTACCAAGCTTAAGTCCTCAATACAAAATGATGATGACTTGTACTATAGAATGTGTTGCATTATTAAAGGGAATATTCAAAAGGAATATTACTAACATTACCATTATGATTACTTAGAAATTGATAGTATTATTAAAAACCATATAATGTTATATAACTATGAAAATATCAACAACCCTGCCTACTGATGATACCCTATATAAGCATTACATTAATGATCACAACATCAAATTAGACTTTGAGGTACACATAGGAAACACTGGCATCATTTGCCAAGTGAGTTGCATGCTTTATCTTACTCTAACAAGAACATGAACAGTTAGATCCCATCATCTTCATTCTCCAGAGTGTGAACGTGAAGTTCACAAAGGCAACTAACTTTCCAAAGATGCCCCATCTCTCAGGAGTTAAAACACAGTATTGACCTGGTATTGAACTCAGGTCCTACTGACTCAAGAACCACCTAACCTTACAACTAAACCACTTTACTCTCAGCCTAGCCATCCTTTTGAATAATCAAATAACATAGTTGCTCCTCTAAAACCTTTGTGCATGCTGATTTTAGGTTAAGACCAGTAGTGATCCTGTTGTAGAATGAGTTTGGAAATGGGAATTGGGACAACTGTCCAAAAATTACCCTTGGAGGGGTTTCCTGCCATCCAACACCTGGGAAAGTTCCTCTTCCTGGTGCACCTGTTGGTGTACCTGGTGTCCATTGTAGGCAATGCGGTTGTAGTCACCATCACCTGTGTTGACTCCTGGCACCACACACCTATGTACTTGTTCCCCAGCACTTTCTCCTTCTTGGAGTCATAAGTGTGTGGTGTCATAAGTGCTGTTATTCCTAAATTGCTGGTCATCTTTTTGTCAGGCAGGCACGCCATTTCCTTTCCTGCCTGTTTCATACAAGCCTTTGTCTTTTTATTTCTTGGAGCAACAGGTTTCCTCATCATAGCAGTGATGTCTCTAGATTGGTATGTGGCCATTTGCAAGCCTCTGCATTACCCGACCATCATGAACCTGAAGACTTGCTTCCTCCTGGTCACTGCCTGCTTTGTTTTAGCCTTCCCTCTCATCACTGGTCTGTTAGTAAATGTTTTCCAGTTATCCTTCTGTGGCCCCCACATCATTCCCCCACTTTTTCTGTGCCATTGGCTTCCTGATTCGTCTCTCCTGTTCAGACACCAGGTCTGTTGAAATGTGGACTTTTGTCCTTGCTTTGTTTATCCTTTTGACATCCCTTATCATAATCATCATTGCATACAGCAACACAGTAATCACAATTCTTTGACTCCTCTCAGCCAGGGCGAAACAGAGAGCTTTCTCCACCTGCTCCTCTTACCTCGTAGTCCTCTCTCTGATGTACGACAGCTGTGTGTTTATGTAAGTGAAACCAAAGCAAGCGAACAGGCTGGACTCCAACAGGGAGGCTGCCCTTGTAAACACAGTGGTGACCCTGTTGCTCAACCCTGTCATCTATACTCTGCGGAACAAGCAGGTCCGCCAGGCTCTGAGGGAGACAGTGTGCAGAATGAAAATATCAAGGTAAAAAAATCACATGACCCTGTAGTGGAAGGCTTCAGAGAACCCTTTGTCCTCATTCTGGCCAGTGTAGCAGTCCACAGAGTTGTTGTGTAGGGTCTCTGGCAGACCTCACTGAACTCTGCACATTCCTGCCAAAATTGAAATCTGTTTTTTCAAGGCTACATTTTACCTTGATGTGCATAGGTATCATCTCCCCAAGTATTCTACATATTGATGACAACTGATTAATTGAAAAATCCTTTAGCGAATATAAATTTTTCCCTCTGATATAAACCATATGCTAGAAATTTCCAAAATTTAGTAACTTATATAATTTTTTCACTTCTCTCTACCTATGAACATGGCTAACAGAATTAATAAATATTTCCCAAAAGGCATTTAGATATCTAAAGGATAGAAAGTTGTATATTAGGTTCTGGAATGTATGAAGTAATGGAAATAGTACCAGTGCTTGTGTTCACATTCCCTCCATGCCTACACCAAGAAATTAATGGTCATAGTACTCTTCACCTTCAAATATATATGATTTTCATGGGGTGTGCTCATAAACGCTGATCTTGGCCCTAGCTTGGCTACATATGTATGCATCTATCCCTTGCTGGAGAATAACAGAATTATTCTTAGCCTTAGAGAATT
Organism: Lutra lutra; assembly: GCF_902655055.1. NCBI lineage: Eukaryota > Metazoa > Chordata > Mammalia > Carnivora > Mustelidae > Lutra > Lutra lutra. The sequence goes on from NC_062291.1 coordinate 49,498,663, forward strand.
CTCTAAGGAGAAGGAATAACCACAGCAGCCCATGTCTGAGCAATGCTCCTATTTCTTAATTTTTTTTCTAGCTCCAGTCCCTCAGATACATAATGCATACTTACGATTGGTTCCTATCCTAAAGCTATTACCACAGATGCTTGTGTATATCAGTGGAAGGGAGCACTTATGTATATTTCTATAATTTCTTACAGAATTTAGAGTTGGAAGAATCTAAGTTATTTGCTTATCTTCTTCACTTTACTAATGAAAATAAAACATCTTTCCTGGTTGACTTGTGTTGTTAGGGTTATTTTCTGTTTGATAACATATTTGAAAACCAACATTTCCATAATCTCAATCCTTAAACTTTGTATACTTTTTGCACCTATTTTTTAGCTAGAATGTGTCTTTTTTTGTTTTTTGTTTTTTTTTCCCCTCCAAAAGAACTTCTCTAAAAGGATTGACAACATAAGAAACAATAGGCACTGGCAAGGATGTGGGAAAAGGGAAACACTCTTATGCTGTTGGTGGGAATGCAAACTGGTGCAACCACTCTGCTGAACAGTTTATGGGTTCCTAAAAAGTTAAAAATAGAACTACTCCTACATATAGCTGTCCAGTTTTCCCAGCACCATTTATTGAAGAGACTGTCTTTTTTCCACTGTATATTTTTTCTGTTTTGTCGAAGATTATTTGACCATAGAGTTGAGGGTCCATATCTGGGCTTTCTACTCTGTTACACTGGTCTATGTGTCTGTTTTTATGCCAGTACCATGCTGTCTTGGTGATCACAGCTTTGTAGTAAATGAAATCAGGTATTGTGATGCCCCCAGTTTTATTTTATTTATTTATTTATTTATTTTTCTAAAGATTTTATTTATCTATCCGACAGAGAGAGAGAGATCATAAGTAGGCAGAGAGACAGAGAGAGGGGGAAGCAGGCTCCCTCCTGAGCAGAGAGCCCGATGTGGGGCTCGATCCCAGGACCCTGGGATCATGACCTGAGCTGAAGGCAGAGGCTTAACCCACTGAGCCACCGAGGCACCCTATTTTTGTTTTTCAACATTTCCTTAGCGATTTGGGGTTTCTTCTGATTCCATACAAATTTTTGGATTATTTGCTCCAGCTCTTTGAAAAATACTGGTGGAATTTTGATCGGAATGGCATTAAAAGTATAGATTGCTCTAGGCAGTATAGACACTTAACAATGTTTATTCTTCCGATCCAAGAGCATGGAATGGTCTTCCATCTATTTGTGTCTTCTTCAATTACTTTCATGAATGTTCTGTAGTTCCTTGAGTACAGTTCCTTTATCTCTTTGGTTAGGTTTATTCCCAGGTATCTTATGGTTCTCGGTGCTATAGTAAATGGAATCGATTCTCTAATTTCCTTTTCTGTATTTTCATTGTTAATGTATAAGAAAGCCACTGATTTCTGTACATTGACTTTGTATCCTGCCACGTTGCTGAATTGCTGTATGAGTTCTAGTAGTTTGGGGGGTGGAGTCTTTTGGGTTTTCCAGATAAAGAATCATGTCATCTGCGAAGAGAGAGAGTTTGACTTCTTCATTGCCAATTTGAATACCTTTTATTTCTCTTTGTTGTCTGATTGCTGTTGCTAGGACTTCTAATACTATGTTGAACAAGAGTGGTGAGAGTGGGCATCCTTGTCGTGTTCCTGATCTCAACGGGAAGGCTGCAAGCTTTTTCCCATTGAGGATGATATTTGCTGTGGGTCTTTCATAGATAGATTTTATGAAGTTCAGGAATATTCCCTCTATCCCTATATTTTGAAGTGTTTTAATCAGGAACGGATGCTGGATTTTGTCAAATGCTTTTTCTGCATCAATTGAGAGGACCATGTGGTTCTTCTCTCTTCTCATATTAATTTTGTTCTATCACATTGATTGATTTGCAAATGTTGAACCATCCTTGTAGCCCAGGAATGAATCCCACCTGGTCATGGTAGATAATCTTTTTAATGTGCTGTTGGATCCTGTTTGCTAGGATCTTGTTGAGAATCTTAGCATGCATATTCATCAGTGATATTGGTCTGAAATTCTCCTTTTTGGTAGGGTCTTTGCCTGGTTTGGGGATCAGGGTAATGCTGGCTTCATAGAAAGAGTCTGGAAGTTTTCCTTCCGCTTCAATTTTTTGAAACAGCTTCAGGAGAATAGGTGTTATTTCTTCTTTGAAAGTTTGATAGAATTCCCCAGGGAATCCGTCAGGTCCTGGGCTCTTGCTTTTTGGGAGGTTTTTGATCACTGCTCATTACTAGATATCGGTCTATTCACTATACACAAAGATAAACTCAAAATGGATAAAAGACCTCAACGTGAGACAGGAATTCCTCAGAATCCTAGAGGACAACATAGGCAGTAACCTCTTCGATATCAGCCACAGCAACTTCTTTCAAGATATGTCTCCAAAGGCAAAGGAAACAAAAGCGAAAATGAACTTTTGGGACTTCATCAAAATCAAAAGTTTCTGCACAGCAAAGGAAACAGTCAAGGAAACAACGAGGCAACCCATGGAATGGGAGAAGATATTTGCAAATGACAGTACAGACAAAAGGTTGATATCCAGGATCTATAAAGAACTCCTCAAACTCAACACACACAAAACAGATAATCGTATCAAAAAATGGGCAGAAGATATGAACAGACACTTCTCCAATGAAGACATACAAATGGCTATCAGACACATGAAAAAATGTTCATCATCACTAGCCATCAGGGAGATTCAAATTGAAACCACATTGAGATACCACCTTACACCAGTTAGAATGGCCAAAATTAGCAAGACAGGAAACAACATGTGTTGGAGAGGATGTGGAGAAAGGGGAACCCTCTTACACTGTTGGTGGGAATGCAAGTTGGTGCAGCCACTTTGGAGAACACTGTGGAGATTCCTCAAGAAATTAAAAATAGAGCTTCCCTATGACCCTGCAATGGCACTACTGGGTATTTACCCCAAAGATACAGATGTAGTGAAAAGAAGGGCCATCTGTACCCCAGTGTTTATAGCAGCAATGGCCACGGTCTCCAAACTGTGGAAAGAACAAGATGCCCTTCAACGGAAGAATGGATAAGGAAGATGTGGTCCATATAACACGATGGAGTATTATGCCTCCATCAGAGGATGAATCCCCAACTTTTGTAGCAACATGGACGGGACTGGAAGAGATTATGCTGAGTGAAATAAGTCAAGCAGAGAGAGTCAATTACCATATGGTTTCACTTATTTGTGGAGCATAGCAAATAGCATGGAGGACAAGGCGAGTTAGAGAGGAGAAGGGAGTTGAGGGAAATAGGAAGGGGAGGTGAACCATGAGAGTCTATGGACTCTGAAAAACAATCTGAGGGTTTTGAAGTGGGGGGTGGGAGGTTGGGGTAACCAGGTGGTGGGTATTGGAGAGGGCACGTATTGCATGGAGCACTGGGTGTGGTGCAAAAACAATGAATACTGTTACACTGAAAATAAATTAAAAAAATTAAAAAAAAAGAATCTATGATAACATTATTTCATTTCTTTCCAAATGGCCTTTGTGTCACTGTCATCCTTTCCTTCTGATTATATTATAAACCCCACAATACTGTTATGATTTTTCTTTAGGCAATTTATTATCTTTTAAATAGTTTTAATGATAAATAAAATATTGCATCTTTTCTAGAATTATCATTTCTGATGTTCTTCATTCCTTTGAGTAAACCTAGATTTCCATCTGGTGTAATTTTCCTTTTCACTGAAGATTTCGTTTAACTTTTCTTATATAGGTTTGCTGGTGATGAATTCCTTTTATATTTCTGAAATATTTTTCACCTTTTCTTTTGAAAGATTTTTTTTTCCTGGATGTAAGATTCTACACTGACATTCCCTCCCCTCTTTTCTGTGCTTTAAATATGTTTCTTAACATTCTTCTTTCTTGCATTGATTCTGTAGAAGTTCTTCTGTATTTCTTGTCTTTTCTCTCTGCACTTAATGTGTCTTTTTTACTCTGTTTTTAGAGGTTTTCTGCCATTGGTTTTAAGCATGTGTCTTGGTGTGATTTTCTCAGTTTTTATTGTGCTTGGAGTGTATTGAATTTATTACATCTGTGAGTTTATATTTTTTAAATTAAATTTGAAAAAATTAGCCTTTTTTCATTTAGATATTTCTTACATTCTACCCCACTCCTTATCTCCTTATGGGGTTTAATCACACATGTATTAGGCTATTTGAAGTGGATTTATGGCTCACTGATGCACTATTCTTATGGTTTTTGTTTTCTTCTGTGTTTGACTTGGGTAGGTTGTATTGCTAGTTTCTCAAATTCACCAATTTTCTTTTTGCAATGTCTAATTTACTGTTAATTCCATTAAGTGTATTATTAATTGAAGGCATTGCAGTTTACATATCAGAAATTGTATTTGAATCTTTTAAATCTTCTATGTCCCCATTTATTATGTTTTTCTGTAGTTTTCTGAAGATTTAGAATATAGTTATAGTATCTGTCTTAATGATCTTGTCTACTAATTTTATCATTTTTGTCATTTCTGAGTTTTGATTCATTTTTCTCACTACAAAATATGAGTATATTTTCCTTCTTCTCTGCATGTCTTGTATACAAATTATGCCTAGCATGAGAATCATTTTAAGATTCTATAGGTATCTTAAAGAAAATAATAATGTTCAACAGTTTTTAGGGAAAATGAGCTGTTCTTGGTTATTCTATTGGTTTCTCATAGAACTTTAACAGAGAACAGGAGTAAACAAAGACCGAGGATAAAGATGTGGAAAGATTGGGATGAGAAGGAATGAGGTGAAGGAAGTCTGATAGGATGGTGTTTCCCTTTTCAGGAAGGTATGAGGCAAGGCTGGTAGGTAGGAGAAAAAGGCAGAAAAGGAAAGACTTGAAGAGTATGAAATACACTCAGGGCTATAGCTGGGAAATATGGAATCAACCAAAAATTAATAAGTAAATTAAAAAAAAAGATGTTATTTATTTGATAGAAAGAGACACATCAAGAGAGGGAGCACAAGTAGAAGGAGTGGGAGAGGGAAAAGCAGGCTACCGCTGAGGAGGAAGCCCAATGCAAGGCTCTATCCCAGCACCCTGGAATCATAACCTGAGCCAAAGGCAGATGCTTAATGACTGAGCCACCCAGGTGCCCCAATAATTAGATAGTTTTAACAGGTGGTCCTAGCTGAGGTTAGGGCATAGGCCCTGGGAAGAGTGGACTATGGTATTGCCTAGGTAGGACTCCCCATGGCATTCTGTAGATCCCTAAGTTTGCACAAGTTTCCAAACATCTCCTCATTGGAAGGCCTTCCCTTCTGCTCTGTCTCACAGCACAGGCCCTACTGTCTTTCAGTCAGTCATTTTTTAACTCTGCCTGGTACTCTTGTCTGTGAAATGGCAGCTTTGGGGGGTTACACATAATTTTTCTGAGTCCCACCACTATGGGACTCTTGATACTATATAAGAATGTTAGAACTCTTAAATTCATTTTCTCACTTTCTCCTTTGAACTTTCAGTGCACATCATTTGCCTCTCTCTTCCTTTTACCTTCTCTTTAACTTTCTTTTCCTTCCTGTGTAACTATATGATCATTTTCCTTTCCTTTTTTGAGTCTTTGTTTAAAAGAGTAGAATAAATTTCACTCTGACTTACCAGTATTTTTTTTATTTCTTTTCAGCGTAACAGTATTCATTGTTTTTGCACCACGCCCCAGTGCTCCATGCAATACATGCCCTCCTTAATACCCACCACCTGGCTCCCCCAACCTCCCCCCCCCCCCCCGCCCCTTCAAAACCCTCAGGTTGTTTTTCCAAGTCGATAGTCTCTCATGGTTCACCTCCCCATTGTAAATTCTCCTATCTTTAGTTTTTTCTTGTATATCTATAGAAATAGTTATTTCTTTCCCAAAGATTTACTCTCCCTTTTTCCTATATGACTTCCCAGCTTGACTACATTTCCCTTGTAGCTAAATAGGAAATATAATTAAATTTTCACCATAGACTGTGAGCAGAAGTTATGTATACAAATATGCCTCACTTGCTTGAAATAAATTGCTTTCCTAGGGCTTCCTGTCACTTTTCTTCCTAAAAGCTGAAATGTGAAGGTTGTGGAATCTTTCATGAAGTTGAAGACAATAATTGCTTAGGAGATCAAGAATCATTGATTTGGGAGGAAATGGATCCCTTAATGAGATGGGGCAAGTCTATCCCATCTGGAAACTACCCCACCACACATACACACTTCAGATTATTTAGTAAAAGAGAAAATATTAAGCCACAGTATATTTGAGTTTCTTCATTATAGCAGTTCATTATAACACTTGAGTTTTTAACTAATACACATTTTTTTCATGAATGGTGACATATCATTAACATCCCAGGAAGGAAATTTTTGTTTATGTATCTTTTATTTTGTTGGAAAAAATATAACCTTATTGGGTATAGTGCTGTCAGGGCACAATCTTTCCGTGTAATTGTTTCCATATTAATAATAGATAATAAATTAAATAAAACAACCAATTTAATAATCCATAATAAAAACTAAAATGGAGTCCTGAAAAATCCTGAAGGTAGATATTATTCACATTCTATAGATTAAAAAATTGAATTCAGAGAAACTAGAAGACTTCCATAAATTCAGGGTGGCTCAGTTTGTTGAGCATGTCTGCCTTTGGCTGAGATCATGATCTCAGGGTCCTGGAAATGAGCCCCTTCATAGGGATCCCTGCTCAGCAGGGAGCTTGCTTCTCCCTCTCCATCTGCCCCTCCTCCCCACTTGTACATGCACACATGCATGTGTGGTCTCTCTTTCTCTCAAATAAATAAATAAATAAATAAATAAATAAATAAATAAATCTTTAAAAAAAGGACTTACATTAGTTTACACAGCTACTTAATTAACAGATCTCAAAGACATTTGTGAACTATTTACTTTAGTGCTTGTCCTAAGTACTTCACACTGCTTAGTAAAATTAGAAGTGATTGAAGTGCCTTTTAATAACAAACCCACTTAAGTCTCCAAGCAAACTAATCAGTCCCTTAATCAACAGCTATGCATTGTCAGCGATATTCAGTTCCTTTTCATAGGGAAGAAGGTTATAGATATTTCTAGCCTGTTCTCTGCACATACAGAAGAACATGTATATGTATAAACAGGTGCCACACTGGGGAAAGAGGAAATAAAATATTACCAAGCCCTTTTCATGTTTTAAATACTGCAATAATGAGGTAAGTCTTATTATTATAATTAAGTTTAGAGAGGTGAAGAGACTTGTGCTAAGTCACACAGCAAGTAGCTTTCAGGCTTGGGATTTGACCCTGGGTCTGTAAAGACTGCAAAGGTCAAGTTATTATCACTAAAGCATGGTGCGGGAGTCCCTGGATGTGACCGAAATTTACCAGAGGGTAATTATTTCCCTCCAGGAAGTCAAAGAAGACTTGTTTGAGCTGTTAGAGTTAGATCTAGATAGGATTTAGATAGGGAGAGAACATATGAGGACAGGGGAAGGGAAGATAGCTTGGTAAGGGAGCCAAGGTATGAGTGAAAGATGGTGAGGGGCCAGCACTGTTGGTAGGGAAGGTTTATCCTGGTGAACACGGGGGCATTTGCTTCATGGCTCTAGACTTCATGAAAGGCAGTCTAGAAATGCCAGCTGCCTTCCTGATATCCCTGCCCCCCCCCAGCTCTGTCCATATCTGTAAGGTCATTATTCTTGGCACCTGAACCTGGGTTTGCCCTGCCCCAGGTTCTGTGAACTAGGACAAAGTTTTGGTCCTGCTTTCTGTCCAAGCTCACACCCTTTTATATACATTTGGATCAGAAATCTGAACTGTCCTTTGTCTGAACACCAGTGACAGCCAAGCACCCAGCAAAGTGGTACTTAATTGCTCCTTCAGGGTCCACTTAGAATAACAGCTGAGAATGGGTGTCCCCAGGTGTCTCCCATTGGCAGCGACAAACTTTGCTGAAGATGAGTCACAAGTTCTTGGCAGGATTAGCTTAAATAGGGGAAGAAAGCTTTTATCTAGACTGATCTTGTCCTAGATTGCATACTGCTTCAGTGTCACCATGCTTCCAACCTCAGTCATGACTGATGGCGAAAGGATGGCTATACATAAAATCCATTAGCTCCACAAAGGTGAAGAATTTTTTTCAAGGTAATGAAGATGGCTCCTTCTTTTGGGTAATATAAATGGATGAGAAACATTCTGCTCATAATTCTAAGTATGCTTAATTTTTATCATTAACTATTTATAAAACCTGATATTTTTCATTTAGCTGACCTAAAACCATTAACATTTATAGATTTGTCACTCTGTATTATTACTGTTTGATCACTAAATGAATAGACTAACTAAGAGGCAAAGACTGGCTGAGAGTTAGGGTTTGCATTCATACCTCAATCATAATAGTAATCATATAAATTCTTTGTTGATTTTTCTTTTTCTTGACTTTCTTTGGACATTCAATGAGGTGAGATTTAGTGGGGCAACTAGCAAATTATATAGCAAAGAATTCTAGCCTGGAATCCCAAAGTCCTGGGACTAGGTATTAGTTTTGTCATTAATACTCTGAGTGACTAGGATAAGTCACTTGGATGCCTCTGTGACTTTACAATAAATGGGTTGGACTAGGTTGTCTTCAAAGCGTCTTTCAGATTTAAACCCAAACATTTGAGATATTGGCATTTTCTTATTTTTATTTTTCTGTTCTTAAACTATTTTTGTAATAGGAATATTTATCTTCATATGTAATAGATGAACATTGGATTAATTATATGGTGTCTGAAAATTCTCAAACTTCTTTAGAGATAAAAATAATAGAAGTAGTCAACTTCTCCATTATTAATTGAGTACCTTACAATAACAATAATTCTACAGTTTTGATATTATGAACAATAAATTGGAGCTAAGATAAAATTTCATTAAAAATAAAACATATTTCACATAAAATCCAACCTATCTTTATAAAAAACTAAGTAAAATGAACATTTTAATTTCAGGGATTTGAGGACACTTTGTGTTGTTTCTTTAAAGTAATCAAGTCATCCAAGATGCATTTTTATTTTTTTTTGAAACTTGAGGGCTGGAGGGTCTGGTAAGCGTGGAAAATTATCACTGTTTGAATGTCCTATCACCCCACATGTGGAGAGTCATGTAGTCTGCATGTAGTACATGTTTAAACTTGGCAATTGGTACCTGAAATCTTTTCCTTTTCTTTCACACCTTTGGTAATAATTTTGTAATGCTTGATGAGGATAAAAGCCAATGCTCTATGGACCTCAGGAGAGAAAGGTTTTTTGTTATTTTCAGAAGAGGAAGTGACTGGCTGAAGTCCAATAGAGATTTATGGTCATTCTCACAGAAAGAATCTTGGCTTCCAAATTCTTTGATCTTCCTGTTGACCAGTTGGATGAGGAGACTGTCCACCTGCCGTGGAAATTATAGTGAGAGGGTAATTATCTGAGGGGTAATTTGTTCCCTGAATGTGAATCAGTTTGTTGACACTTCCTTGTGTTGAGCACCTGTTCAAAACTTCCACTTAGGTTTCAGTTGTTTATTTTTCTGTCCTCACTCTGGAGTTAAGAGAAAGATTGGATATAAGGTTTCCTTCCTAATAGGTTCTTTTGGTACTCCAGTCATGCTGTATGATTGACCAACACACTGCTGCTCAGTGTTTGGTGATGGAGGTGTCTGTCTCCTCTTAGGTGTGGCTACAGCCTTAAGGGTCTCTGGCTTATAATCTGTGTGGCGGAGTGGACTGTGAGGGATGACTGGGGGGTGTTAGGTGGTTAGAATCCTAGGGAGGAAATCAGCGGAAAGTGGAGGGCCTTACAGGGGGACATCCATGGGGCAAATCCAACTCTGTCCCTTTTCAGCCTGCTTCAGCTTTTCAATCTCACATTGATCCCTGGAGTTAAACAGGAGTCACCCACCAGACTATGTTGAGGAGCCAGTAAAGTTCCAGGAGAGCATATAAAACCTCCAGATCTCCAACCGAGTTGAACTACTTTTGTCCCAAACAAATATGAAATAAGTTAAAGCATATTACATTTGTCATCTCTGGCAAAGTGATAGGGCTGACCTGATACCTTGCTGCTGGGAAGATGCAGATGGAGCTCCATCAATTGTATCAGCTTTTTTATTTATTTATTTATTTATTTATTTATTTATTTATTTATTTTTTAATTGTATCAGCTTTAAACAGAATTTATACTCACACAGCCTATTGCTCTGAGTCAGAGAAATTTTATGCTCTTCTATTCAAAGAATCATCTTCACCTTACAAAGTGGTGACATGACTTGATCATAGGTGTTTAGTCATTTTGTATAAACCTTTTAACACTTCAGTGGTAAATATATTTACTGAAGTTTGACAAAAAGCAGAATTTTTTAAAAAGATTTTATTTATTTATTTGACAGACAGAGATCACAAGTAGGCAGAGAGATAGGTCGAGAGAGAGAGTGGGGAAGCAGGCTCCCCGCCGAGCAGAGAGCCTGATGTGGGGCTAAATCCCAGGGCCCTGGGATCATGACCTGAGCCGAAGGCAGAGGCTTTAACCCACTGAGCCACCCAGGGCCCCCAAAAGCAGAATTCTTAATTGAAAATGAGCATCTTCCTTAAATGAACCCTTTTAATGAATAGAGAGTTGAAAAGAAGGGAAAAGCAAATGTGGTACCATGCTGATTTCATCTTAATACAGAATGTGCACTGTGTTGAGAATAGAAATCACTCTGCTTTTATTGCTACTGGACTGTTCCTTATTATTATTTCAACATGCATATCTGGAGAACAAGAAGTGGTGCTCGGAGATGAATGAGGCAAATGCCTCAGTCTTAGAGGACCATACCGTGAAGTGATGTGTAATGGGTTCTAGGATAGAAGTCAGTACGGAATCCTGAGGGGTCACAAAGGAGAGAGCTTTATCTTTATCTCTAGGGAAGGGATGTTAGAAGAGGTTGGAGATGATGATAGACCTGGTTCATGAGAAAGAGAGCATTTCTGGCTGAGGGAGCTGCAAGAACAAAGCCCCAAATCTGGCCAGACTGGGGGGTCCTGGGTGTGGCTGGAGCTTGGGCTTTGAGGAGTGAGATGAGAGGGAAGACATTGTCTGGAGAGGAGGTAGATCCAAGGTACCAGCTGGGGGCATTTATTCTGTCAGACCTGACTTTTCGAAAGGTTATTAAATGGAAAAATCAGAAAATACAGAGAAGCAAAGACAAAGAAATGAAATCAAGTACAATTTATCCCCACTATTCAAATTCTGTACTGTCATTCACCTGTTGTTTTTTTCTCCAGGTATATATACAAACATAAGTTTTTCTTCTTAAACTCAAAATGAGATCCCTTTGTATACACTAGTTTTGAATTTTCTTTCTTTTTACTTTTGTATTTTCTTCATTCTATTTTTATAAGCATCAGTAAACCCTTCTAAAGCATCATTTTGATAGGTATAGAGCATTATGCTATATTAATACATGATAATACACTGACCTTTAAAAGTATACTTGCTTTTGTATTTTCAGTATTATAAATAATGCTGTGATGACACCTTGAAGATGCTCTTAATTATTTCCTTAGGCTAAATTCCTAGAAGTGGAGGTTCTGACTCATACTGAGTATGAATTTGAAAAGGCCTGCCTCTTGGCCCCCATCCTATTGTTCGTCAAAACCAGGCTTTTCAAACTTTGCAAAATTATGGTTCATAAAGATTGGATTGTTGATTTAACTTGCATTTCTTTGAGGTTGAATGATGCTTTATGAATTTTTTTTTAATTTTTTTTATTTTTTCAGCATAACAGTATTCATTATTTTTGCACCACACCCAGTGCTCCATGCAATCCGTGTCCTCTAGCTTTATGAATTTAATTGGCCATTTATACTTAGTTTTTATGAGCTAAATGTTCATGCCCTTTGCCTGATGTCCTACTGGCATGTTTCTCTTCCTTAATAAATCCCAGTATATCTGTATAATATTGCTCATGGCATGATGTCAAGTATGAATGAAACGATAGGAGCCTGCTTTAGAATACCTCTCATTTCTCTCTCTAGCCCAGAAATCACACGAAGCTGTGGGTAGAGATTCACCTGCTAGTCCTGGAAACCCCTCTCACCCCAAGAACCATGAGTAACCAGACACTAGTAACAGAATTTATCCTGCAGGGCTTTTCCGAACAGCCAGAATACCATGTGCTCTTATTCAGCTGTTTCCTCTCCCTCTACTCTGTGGCTCTCATAGGTAATATCCTCATCACTTTGGCCATCACCTTTAACCCTGGGCTTCATATCCCCATGTACTTTTTTCTGTTCAACTTGGCTACTATGGATATTATCTGCACCTCTTCCATCATGCCTAAAGCCCTGGAGGGTTTGATGTCAAAGGACAGCTCCATCTCTTATGGGGGCTGCATGGCCCAGCTCTATTTCCTCACATGGTCTGCATCCTCTGAGCTGCTGCTCCTCAGGGTCATGGCCTATGACCGGTACGCAGCCATCTGCCATCCTCTGCATTACAGCACCACAATGAGCAAGGCATTCTGCTGCAAGCTGGCTACAGGTGTATGGGTGCTCTGTGCCTTCAATGCAGCCATCCACACAGGGCTGATGCTACGGTTAAATTTCTGTGGCCCCAATGTCATTACCCACTTTTTCTGTGAGGCCCCTCCTCTGCTGCTTCTCTCCTGTAGCTCCACGTATGTGAACAGCATCATGATTGTCCTGGCTGATGCATTTTATGGCATATTGAACTTCCTGATGACCATCGTGTCATACGGCTTTATCATCTCTAGCATCCTCAAGATGCGGACTGCAGAGGGGAAGAAGAAAGCCTTTTCCACCTGCTTCTCCCACCTCATTGTGGTGTGCATGTATTATATTGCTGTCTTCTATGCCTACATAAGCCCAGTCTCCAGCTATAGTGCAGAGAAAAGCAAGTTGGCTGGCGTACTCTATACTATGGTGAGCCCTACACTGAACCCCCTCATCTATACTTTGAGAAACAAGGAGGTCAAGGCAGCCCTCGGGAAGCTTTTCGCCTTCTCCAGAAATTAATTTCTGTCTTCTGAAGCTTTTGTTGGAGACTACATGTTGAAGTCCACAGTGGTTTCAGAGACTCTCCAATGAGTAAGGTTTTGGAAACTACTACTAATGAATCAGTGTGTTTACTAATAGATTCTCTAATGACTTGAAGAGCCATTATTGTTATTCATCTTGCTTTCTTGTAATCTTGTAATTTTTATATTTTCTACATTTTTAATGATTTAAAAAATTAAGAAAAAACCATTTTAATGAGTTTGAGTGATTAAAAACACATTACTCATTTGATAAAACAATGCTCATTTGATTATATCCTTAGAAAATTCAGTTTAAGGGGCCCCTGGGTGGCTCAGTTGTTAAGTGTCTGCCTTTGGCTCAGGTCATGATCCCAGGGTCCTGGGATTGAGCCCGACATGGGGTTTCTTGCTCAGTGGGAAGCCTGCTTCTCTCTCTCCACTCCCCTGCTTGTGATCCCTCACTGGCTGTCTCTTTCTGTCAAATAAATAAATAAAATCTTTTAAAAAAATCATTTTAAGAATATAGCAGTATCCATGATGGTGAATATAAAAAGAAAAGACATAAAGACTGTTGCATTCCAGGGTGTGGTGTTTATGTACAAAGATGAATGCAATGTGGAAGGAGCCCTGCACTGGTTGGGGAGAAGATCTGGATTCGTATTCAGACTCCCAGAGCTATAGTTTCCTTCTAAGTGTAATGAGGAAAATAAACACCCAGAGGTGCTGTCAAGACTGAACAAGAGAACTGAAGACAATGCTATCAAGTGCTGTCTAAGTGTATGATATTGTTGTGGTGGGTGATTGCTGAGGACAGGAGCTACCCAATAGTCTGGATATCACAGCCCCTCACCACTGCCTGCTTCAGGGTGGTGTTTGTGGTGACTAGCTGGAAAGGGTAGGTGGGGGTTAAGATGATCCAACAACATAGGAAGAGACTGCAGGGATGGCAGTGGATTCAGCTATCTAAGAATGACATAGTGAGAAGCAGCATTGAGATGGGTAAATGAAAAGCCATTCTGGTGGTTTCTGATGTAGAGTGGATCCTGTTTATCTCAGGGATCCTCAGGCTCATGAGTGAGACCAGCTCTGCTCAGGAAAGGCCAAATGGAGTTCCTGATAGATCATCCATATTTCCTTAGTGGATTCTCTCCCAGCTTTCTAAAGCCTTTCATATTTCAGGCCGCAAACTTTTTTCCCAAATTTCAAATGCAAACAGTCCATTTTAGTTTTCAGATTACTTTTCTTCCCTGTTCAGTGGAGCCCTGTGTCAGGTTCTGTCCTTCTGAGCTCTATGTGAGTAACTGGTCCTTCTCTCTGTGACCTATATGTCCAGGTGGAGAACATCTCCCTGCCAGAGTACTGTCTTGCTTGGAGTTTGTCTTCTCTAGATCATTCCTTTCTCTAGAACATCTCTAGATGCCTTCCATTACTTCAATAGACTTGCTACCTGACACTGTTTTGGTGGCTCCTTTATACAGGAACAGATTTGCTTTTCTTCGCTGAGACAGAGATGCAGGTCTTGCTTCTCAGATGTTATCTCTTAAAATTAGTCCTTGTGATTTCATGTAGACAAACTCATGACTCCACAGGCATCCAGCAGGCAGCATTTTCTGTGACTGGTTAATATGACTTCACATTATCAGTTCTTTGACGAACCACAGAAGGGAACTGTGAAACTTCCAATTTACCCATTTCTCTGCTTTTTGTCTTTGATAATGTCTATCAGTCAAGGGAGGCTCACCTTTCTTCAGATGTTTCTCTAACCACAAGCACTTACCATTTTAGCCTCCCTGACTCAAGCCAATCTTCTGTAAGAGTTCCACCAGATTAGTCTGGCAGCACCAATAGCCATATGATAAGAGGTCTGGATGATGGAGATAAGATACAAGCCTATGGTATATCCAGCGCCTCCTCTATGGAGGCTGCTTTATGAACTGAAGTCTTAGCCACATTCCTGTCCTTTGGCTCCAGACAATGAGGTACTTCTAGTCTTGTATTTTATATTGGCTTTCCTTTTTCTTCAGTTTAGGATTGACTTTTGGGTACCACTATACCAGAGTTTGTCACCTTTGACCTTGTTGATCATGGCAGGTGCCGTCCTGTACATCTAGTAAATTTAGCGGCATCCTTGGCCTCTACCAACTAGATGTCAGTAGAACCACTCCAGACAAGAATGTCTCTAGACATTGCCAGATCTCCTTGGAGGTGAGGAGAGAGCAAAATCATCTCTGGGTGAGAACCACTGAGGTCCAACCAACCAGTCTCTCTCACTTTTGGGATTTGTAGTCACTGGTGTGCTACTTCCACCACTGACTACTGCCTTTAGCCAAGGTAGCTTCTGTGTGTCAGGTCTGAGACTAAGTACTGCCACAATTTATCTTTGGTTTTCCAGGAACACTGTAAGAGGCTAGGTGATACATCCAAGTTCTATAGTGAGTGGGAGGTGGAGATAGGATTTCAGCTCTAGCTCCATGAATCCAGAGCATATGCTCTTATCCACCAAAGCATATTAGAGCCTGTCATGGACTCCACCTTCTGCCATTGTCCACGGTTGGGACAGGGGAGTTTGTTAACAAGCAGCAAACCTGCTGCAGCTCCTGTCTGACCAGAGGGTTTGGAAGAGCAATCTTTTTGAAAGTGTTTTGAAATGGAGCAACTGGCCTCAGCAGAGGACACAGATTTACATCCTAATAACATTTTTGGAGGAATACTGAATTTGTGTGATGATGTCTATCACTTACTTAACAGAGATGAGAGACCTGAGCCAGTTCCCCAGATGTGATTTCTCAGAGGCCCGTTTGGCAGGGGCAGGCATTTATTCCAAGAGAAAGGGATGTGTAAGATTACAGAAGCCTTGTCCCATTTAATTTCCCATTGCATGGAACAGATTCTTATTCTATCTTTTTAAATTTAATCTAAGATTCTCCTTTCTCTTAGGAGATTGGAGGGGTTGCTTTCATCAAATACAAGCAAAAGGTTATTTGGCCCACGTCATCTGGGAGCTACAGAGCCCAGAGGCAGGGCTAGTCCTTTGTTTTCCATCACCCACTGGAGTGAGCCCAGTAGCCTCCTTAGATTGATCAGCTAGGCACCATATTTTGGTCATACTATGTTGACAGCTCAGCTAGAGAGTACACCTGGCATTCTCTTAGAGAAACATGAGATGAAGAGAGGGTCTGGGCTTTTGAAGACAGTGCTTCCTTACATTGGCTTCGTGTCAGATTTGAGGACCAAGTCATGATTAGTTCTTGCTTTGTCTTCTTTTGGGGGCGGATAAAGCAAACCTCAGGACTTCAGTGGGCTGGGATTTCCCATACATCGGCGTCTGAATCTATTGGTAGTGTGATGCTGAGTTGATCTACTGTCCTGTCCTCCCACATGTTGCCTTTTCCACCTTCAACACTTGTACTCTTGTACAGGCCATGGTAGACTTGTACAGGTTATGATATGCTTATGAGAAGAATGAGACCCATCAGAATACTTCATTTTTCTGGATTAGAATGAATTATGATAATTAAGTAGCCCCATAAATGTGTGTTTTCTAAAACAAAACTGTCATCCATGTTTCCTGTATTGGACAGTGGAAAAACTCAGAGACCGAATTATAATCCATTCTCCACTCAGATTCCTTGGGATGCTAATTAATCTACACAGCGTCACTTTTGTGTGGGTATACATGCCAGGAAACACAACCACATTCTTCTGCTTCCCTCTGTGCTGGGATAGCTGCTTGAGCTAGTCTAGATGGGGAGGTCTTGAGTTGCTTGGGCAACAGCTGGCTCATTATTAACCTATTATCTCTCAGCGCCAACCCCAGCTCTGGAACTCTGAGCCAGGGGTTCTGCAAACCATGTTTCAGCTTTGCAGAAGGATTTCTGTTAGTCTCTGCCCAGAGGTAGCTCCAGAGAAAGACTGAGCTGCTAGAGGCAGAAAGGACTTGTTCTGTTCCACTTGCTTCCTGTTTTTGTCAGCATTGCTGTAATACTCTTTCTTAACTCTGCAGCAGTCATTGGGCCCAGGAGCAGCAGCTGGCTGCAGTTTTCACACTTGCAGGAGTACCGTTATTAGCCCCACAGAAACAGTGTCCTGTGGTCACAAGTTTTGCCTTCTTAGAGGTTTGAATCCCAGCTCAGCAGGAGCTCTCTCCTTCAAGATCCTGAGGAAGCAGCACTCTCTGAGGAGTGCCTATGCCTCAGGGGCCTGAGACCTAGCTCCATAGAATCTCTTCACACCACAGGAAGACCAGGGCTACCCAGGAAACACACACCCAACAGAGATCTCTTACCTAGCTCAGTGGCATTCCTTCTCTGGGCTTCTCAGTTACAACAGCCTTAATCTTTGTCTTGGTTTCTCCAGTCCTAGGAGATGAAGCTTTCTTCTGCACTTGCTGTCTCTGTATCACCTCAGTGTTTGCTTCATGCCCTTTTGGTCCACCAAAACTTGTCTAACCAGTTCCTACATTAAATCTTCTCTGTAAAGTTGTGTGATACTGTTTCTGTTTCCCAACTTGGACATTGATGGAGGCTTCCATTCAGTGGATGTTTGCTTTAATGTTGTTGCTGCTGCTGCTCCTATGGTCTCCAGCAGGAATGCTTCAGACTCTGACAGATCTAAGCCATACTCCATCAATTTCTGTCTCAGACATTTGATAGATGATCAAGGGCCAGAGCCTATCCTGCTCCAGGAGCTAGGAGACCATAATTCTGATTTTGTTGACATTTCTGATGACCTTAGGTGGTATTTATTATAAGAGTTAAGAATTTTTTCAGGCTTTCTCTTACAGATTTAAGGATCTTTAAAAAAAAAAAAAAGTCTACATGTTCCTCATTGCACAACTGGGCTGGAGAGAAATCTCTTTGAATGCTCTAGAGGACTTTCTCCTGACCTCATTCATAGTTTCAGAGCTTTTATTTTATTCTTTGTTCTTGGTGGAGTGTTCTATAATTGTTGGCTAGAACCTGATAGCTGATGGTCTTGAGTTCTACATCTTAGTGATTTTTTTGGCTACTTGTTTTTATGAATTGTTGAGAGAGGGACAGTGAAGTATCCAAATGTAATTGTTGAATATCTTTTTTTGCCTTTTAGTTCTATCAGTTTTTACTTTACATATTTTGCAGGTCTCTTGTTTGGTGCACATATCTAGGATCACTCTATCTTCTTGGTGGATTGATGCTCTCATCATTGTTTAATGTCTCTTTCTGATTTTGGTTATTTTTATTGCTCTGAAGTCCTCTTAGTCTGATATTAATATAGCCACTCCTGCCTTCATTTGATAAATATTTGCGTGAAAATCTTTTCCCATCCACTTACTTTCAAACAGCCTCTATTGCTATATCCAAAGTGAGTGTTTGTAGACATCATATAGTTGGGTTGTGATTTTCAGTCTATTTTATCTATGTTTCTTTCAATTGGTATAGCTAGACCATTCACATTTTGATGTCTTAGGGGTTAAGTCCATCATTTTACATTTTGTTTTCTGTTTGTTTTTCATTTCCATATTTTCTTTTTCCTGCCTTCATATGGGTTACTTGAACATTGTACAATAATTCAATTTTGATTTATCTATAATGCTTTTAAGTGTATGTATTTGCACAGCAGTTTTAGTGGTTGCTCTGCATATCATTTCCTTTATGTTCAGAGAACTTCTGTCCATTCTTTTAGGATAGGTATGCTGGTGAGAAATTCTTACAGTTTTCCTTCATCTGAGAGTGTCTTTATTTCCCCTTCATTCCTGAAGGATATTTTTACTAGATGTAGGATTCTATATATTGGCAATACTCTTATTTCAGTGCTTGAAAAAATATTGTGCTACTTCTTTCTGGCCCCCATGGTTTCTGATGAGAAATTTACTGTCATTTGAATTGTTCTTTCCCGTGGGTAATATGTTGTTTCTTTCTTGCTGTTTTTAAACTTTTTCTTTCTCTTCAATTACCAGAAGTTTGAATATGACGTGTCTTGATGTGGATTTCTTTAGATTTATACTATTTAGAATTTATTTGGCTCTTTGGATTTGTAAGTTATATTGCTTGCTAAATTTGAGAAGTTTTCAGCCTTTGTTTTTTCCAAGTCCTTTTTCAGTCCCACTCTTTTTCTTTTCTTTTGCAGACTCTAGTGACATGAATGTTAGATCTTTTGCTATAGTTCCACAGATCCATGAGGCTGTATCTGTTTTTTTTTTTTTTTTTCAGTTTGTTTTCTTTTTGTTGTTCATTTGGGTAATTTCTTTTATTCTTTCTTCAATTCATTGATTTTTTTCCTTTATCTCCTGCATTCTGTTGTTGACCCCATCCACTGAATTTAAAAAAATTATGATATTTTTCAGTTCCAAAATTTCCATTCGGTTCCTCTTTATGTCTTTTATTTCTTAGCTGAAAATTTCTGTTTTTAAATTTGTTTCAAGCATGCTTGTAATTGGTCATTGAAGTGTTTTGTGATGGCTACTTCAAACTCTGTCAAATAATTCTAACATCTCTCACATCTTGGTGTTGGTGTTCATTGATTGTCTTTTTTCATTCAAGTTGAACTCTTCCTTGTTCTTGGTGTGACAAGTTCTTATCAACTGAAACCTGGGCATTTAGCTCTTGTGTAAACTTGGTGTTTTGTCTGGTGTTCTTTGACACTTCTCTGGGAGATTAAAGGGAGCTTTCCTTTATTACCACAGGCGGGGCTATAATTCCCCCACTTGAGCTTTCAACTCCACCTTAGTAGCACTATGAATTTGGGACTTTATAAATTCTGGAGGATTATATGCAGTCTATCTTTGAAGATTTTCATGGAGGACAATAGACATTTGGGAGTCCATATTATTGTATTTGCATATGTAATGAAAGGGTAGGTTTGATTTTTGTATGATAATTTTCTGTTTCCAACAATGCCCAGTTAGTAGCCACCGGGGATCCTAGAGGGACATTGATCTCTAAATAGTTTTGTTCTACATTCTAATGAAGTCTGGTGTGTCTGAGCTTTGCCCAGTGGTCCTGGTGGATCCTGAGTGGTGTCAAGAGAGTCCAATGCTAAGAATATGATGGGGAAAATTAATTTCACTTTTATCTCAGCTTCCAATGACATGTGTATTCTACTCAACCTAGAGAAGTCAAGAAGTAAAAATGCATTTTACCTGCCCTGGAATGCATTTAATAAGAATACTATTAGAAGGGAGGAGTTTGAATGAGGAGTTTAATGCCTTCCACTATGCCCTGGAGCATTTGCCAACAAGAGGGTCTCTTGCTGGTGGTGACTAATGCAGGAGCAGAATGGGAGTTTGGGGAACCTAGAGCCTGCAAGGAAGGTATAAAAGTTTTTTGGAATTCCAGGTTAACTTATTCTCAGATTCCAGTGGAGCACTAGGGACTGTATGTATGTGCTCTTCTTTCTTTTCCAGGATTTCATCAGGCCAGATTGCCATGGAACTTTCACTTTCATTTACCCCAACTTTGGAAAGTTCTGATTTCATATGAAGAAGCATGCTTAGGACACATGATGCACATTTTGAGCATTTCTCTAGGACAAATTAGGGTCATTTCAAATGCAAGTGCGCTCTCTCTCTCTCTCTCTCTCTCACACACACACACACACACACACACACATTTTTAAGTGCCTACATCAGCATTTTGGTTTGTTGAAAGAGTGAAAGAGAGGGAGACTGAGTTCTGCTTATCGTGAGCTATATTTGGGTGAGTACATGGCTGTAGTGTGATTGGCTTATTTTGCTGTTTGTTTATTGTGAATTGAAGCAGGGGTTGTTCCTCTTCAAGCTGATTTACCACATTAAAAGAGTGGGGCTTGACTAAGTCACACAGCCAGTTTAGAGATCTGAGATGAACACTAGCTGACCAGAGTGACAAGGCTCATATAGAGAAGTTTAAGGATTTAAATGGTAACATAGGATATTTTATTTAAGTGGACAATAGAAGAGAGAAAGAATCAGAAAATAATTGCTTAAGCACCTGGGTAGCTCAGTTGTCTGCCTTCAGTTCTGATCATGATTCCAGTGTCCTAGGATCGAGCCCTTCGTCAGGCTCCCTGCTGCATGGATAGCCTGCTTCTCCCTCTCCCACTCCCCCTGCTTGTGTTCCCTCTCTCATTGTCTCTCTCTCTGTCAAAGAAATAAATAAAATCTTAAAAAAAAGAATTGCTGGAGTCAAGGCATGCAATTTCTCTTTCTATCGTCATGTTAGTATCCCCTAAATATATGGACTGAAAGAGTCAGACGATAGAGATTCTCCCTTAGATGGATGACTTAACACAGGAGGAAGGGAAAACTCTCCTCTCTTACTGAGTAGTCTCAAGCTCCAGGAAAATGGCCTGATGTGTGTCTCCAACAATATAATTAGTGTCCATCTGCTACTCTAGTGCTCTCTCACTTTAGAGGGCAGCACCGGAACCAAAGGAAGTTTTCCTACAGGTGATGTTATGAGTTCAAATATGGATGACAAATCCTAAGGATATTATTGGGGAATATTTTTTTGTGGAATGACCTACTCATGACAAAAAGTTTTTTTTTTAAGGCTACAATTTTTCCTTTTACAATATTTACCATGTGAATGCATGATATGAATGGTACCTATCTCTAATGATCAGATATATAACTAAAAGAAGGATTTTTTTGTTTCTCAATAGACTATAGAAGAATGACTAACACTGTTAAAATTACATTATTCTTTATGAAAACTTACAGCCACATGCACAGTTCTTTTTTTGTAATTTAACATAAATATATTCAGAGATAAAAATTTACTTTTACTTAAGTGCAACAATTAGACATAAAATATAATGCTTAAAATAGTAGAAAAATCCAGTCACCATGATTACACTATTTTATTTTATTTTTATTTTTTCCATTCTGAAAAAAGTTTTTTGATTAAAGTATCATTGACACACAATGTTACTTAGTTTCAGATATACAATCTAGTGATTTAACAACTCTATATGTTATGTTATGCTCCCCCAAGTATAGTGACTCTCTGTCACCATACAACACTATTAAAATACCATTGATTGTATTTCCTATGCTAAACTTTTCATTCCTGTGACTTATTCGTTCCATAACTGGAAGTCTGGACCTGTTACTTCACCATTTGCCTACACTGTTTTATGTGTTTAGTAAAACAAACTTCTTCATTCTTTAGTCATAAAACTCTACAACATAGCTCATAGAATTGAAGAAATGGAAAGTCAGTGATGGAGGATGCAAGAATCTAGACAGAAGTTCAGGAATTCACTCTGGAGGGGTTTCCTAATGTCCAGGAACTTGGGATGGTTCTCTTCATGGTGCATCTGTTGGCATACCTGACCTCCATCATGGGAAACATACTCATTATCACCATCACCTGGGTTGACCATCATCTCCAGACACCCATGTACTTCTTCCTTAGCAGTTTCCCCTTTTTTGAATGCTGTTTTATAACCACTGTTATTCCAAAATTGCTGGCCATCTTTCTGTCAGGGAAGCAATCAATTTCCTTTGCTGCCTGCTTCACACAAGCCTTTGTCTTTATTTTCCTGGGAACAGCTGTTTTCTTGTTCACTGAAGGATTATTCACTATAGCCAAGATACAGAAACAACACAAGTGTTCATTGATGGGTGAATGGATAAAGGATGTGGTGTATACAAAGTGGACTATTACTGACCCTTTAAAAAAAGAAACCGTGAAATATGTGACAACATGGATGAACCTGGTAGACCTTGTACTATGTGAAATAAGTCAGACACAGAAAGACAAATACTACGTGATCTCACTTTTATGAGGAATCCAAAATATTCAAACTCATAGGACTAGAGAGTATAGTCGTTGCTACTAGGGGCTGAGGTGAGACAGAGAGGGGAAGGTGTCAACATATACTAAATTTCAGTACTGTAAGGTAAATAAGTTCTACATATCAATGGTACAACATAGGGTCTGTTGTTATAGGACTGTATAGTTAAAAATTTGTTATGAGGGTAGATCTTACTCATGTTAAATGCTCTTACCACAAAAGAAAACAAAAATAAAGGGGTTGAAGGAAAGGTGTTTTGGAGGTGTTGTATATGTTTACAGCTTCAATTATGAGGATGGTTTAATGAGTGTATACTTTTCTTTAATATCATCAAGTTGTGTACATCAAATATGCACAGCTTTCTTTTTTTTTTTAAGCACTCAAACTTTTAATCTCCCTTTACACATTATATTAACATTCATATTGCAAGGCATTCCATTCACAAATATTACAGTTTGATAAAAAACTTCACACACATACCCCCAAAAGTCTATACCAGATTCAGTCACTTCACTAAATCATTAAAATAATAAAAGTAATGAAAACATTATCATAATTCTTTTAAAGCAATAAAGGTCTGAGGCACTCTGGGAAAGATGTTTTCATATTAACATGTCAGTGGTATCAAATTATCTTAAAGAAAGTTACCAGATACCCAGTAATCAAGTACGCTCCAATGACAGTAACTTCGACCTGATATGTGTTCACTGGATACACTCCCATTTGGACTGAACTACTGAAAGGAACACAGATATTGGGCAGCTGAGGTCATTTCTAAGGAGGTTCCCAACTATGTAAAGGTAAAGTGTGTTTTCAACACACCAAGGACAGCTGCACTTCTACCGCAAGGGAACAGTCCAGTCTCGAAAGAAGTTCCTTTTTCATCAGTACCAGGTTTACTAAATGTCAGAAGCTAATAGTCCACCAGACTTAACTCTGCTCGCTGCTAAAGAGATTTCAGAACTGTCTCTTCCCATCAACCTCCACAGTATGCACAGCTTTCTGTATGTCAATCATAACGGAATAAAGTGGCTTTAAAAAAGAAAATTGCACTTATTTGTGTCAGAATTTTACTGAACAATTTTAATAGATGGATGAATAGAATATTAGACATTGCATATGAAAGATTAGCAAATTTGAAGATATAGAAACTTAAACACAAAGTAATCCACCTAAAATTGAAAAGAGCATCAGTGAAGTATGGGACAACTTTAGGTAATCCAACATGCATATAATTAAATTTCTGGAGGAGAAGTTTATGTGTGGAGGGGGATGACAAAAAAAAAAAAGATTCAAGGAAATGATGGCCAAAATTTTCTAAATTTTATGAAAACAGAGCCAAAAATCTCAGTAAAACCCAAACATTAAGAAAATGAAAAAATCCACAACAAGGCACATAATAAATTGCCCAAAATCAGTGATAAACAGAACATCTTAAAAGCAACCAGAAGGAAAAATTACATGTTTCATGTTGAGGAACAAAGATAAAGATAACATAGAATTTTCTTCGGAAAGATGTCCATTGACAGATGAATGGATAAAGAAGATGTGATATATATATCACATGTATGTATGGGTGTATATATATACACATGTTTGTATATATATTCCACTGCATGTATGTATATATATATATGTACATACATACATATATGCAGTGGAATATTAGTCATCAAAAAAGATGAAATCTAATAATTTACAAGGACATGGATGGAACTGGAGGGTATTACGGTAAGTGAAATAAGTCAACCAGAGAAAGACAATGATCACATGGTTTCACTCATGTGTGGAATTTTTATTTTATTTTATTTTATTTTTTTAAAGATTTTATTTATTTATTTGACAAAGAAATCACAAGTAGGCAGAGAGGCAGGCAGAGAGAGAGAGGAGGAAGCAGGCTCCCCGCCGAGCAGAGAGCCCGATGCAGGGCTCGATCCCAGGACTCTGAGATCATGACCTGAGCCGAAGGCAGCGGCTTAACCCACTGAGCCACCCAGGCGCCCCTCATGTGTGGAATTTAAGAAACAAAACAGAGGATCATAGGGGAAAGGAGGGAAAAATAAGATGAAATCAGAGAGGGAGACAAACTCTAAGAGACTCTTAACTGTAGGGAACAAACTGAGGGTTGCTGGAGGGGAGGCGTGTTGGGGGGTGGGATAAGTGGGTGATGGGCATTAAGGAGGGCACATGATGTAATGAGTACTGGGTGTTATATGCAACTGATGGATAACTGAAATCTACATCTGAAATTAATGATACACTATGTTAACTAACTGAATTTAAATAAAATAAGATGTAAGAAAAGAAGATGTTAGTTGAAAAAAAATTAAAAAACAATGAGAATACGATGATACAAGGACTTTGAAAGAACCATGAATAAAAATCTGCCAACCTAGAATTCTATACCTGTGAAAATGTCTTTCAAAAATGGAGACATACATTGGTTGTGGCTGACACCGCGAGGAATGGCGGTACCAGTAAGGGGAAATCAGTGCTTGAACAGGTGGACTTCCGAGGCGTTTATTTGAGAGTGGTGAGGACTTTGTGGATGTGGGTTGGGGAGGTGGGAGTGGGCCAACGTCCCCGGAGCATTGGGCTCCTTTTCTTGTCGGACTGCCCCACCCCGATGACCGCAAATCCCGAAGCACCCCTGCTCAGGCTTCCTGGCTCTGGAAACTCCCCCACTGCGCTCCCAACAGCTAAGCAGTGACGCGTAGTGGGATCCCGAAGTCCTGGTCCTTGGGCATCTTCATCCCTCACCTGCCAACAGAGAAGAGTACTAATAATGGCTGACAATAGTGTCTTAACATCTACTACTGGGAGGACAAGCTTGGCAGACTCCTCTATTTTTGATTCTAAAGTTACTGAAATTTCTAAGGAAAATGTATTTATTGGATCTGCTTCATATGTTGAAGAAGAAATGCCTCAAATTGAAACGAGAATGATATTGGTTCAGGAAGCTGGAAAACAAGAAGAACTTATAAAAGCTTTAAAGGAAATTAAAGTGCCCTTTGTAAAGATGGAATCACTGGAAGAATTTGAAAGTTTGGATTCTCCAGAATTTGAAAATGTATTCATAGTCATGGACTTCCAGGATTCCATTTTTGATGAGTTACACAAGACTGATTGTAGAATTATTGGACCACCAGTTATCCTAAACTGTGCCCAAAAAGGAGAGCCTTTGCCTTTTTCATGTCGCCCACTCTATTGTACAAGCATGATGAATCTAGTACTATGCTTTACTGGATTTAGGAAGAAAGAGGAACTAGTCAGATTGGTGACATTGGTTCATCACATGGGTGGAGTTATTCGAAAAGATTTTAATTCAAAAGTTACACACTTGGTGACAAATTGTACACAAGGAGAAAAGTTCAGGATTGCTGTGAGTCTGGGCACTCCAATTATGAAGTCAGAATGGATTTATAAAGCTTGGGAAAGGCGGAATGAACAGGATTTCTGTGCTTCAGTTGATGACTTTAGAAATGAATTTAAAGTTCCTCCTTTTCAAGATTGCATTTTAAGTTTCTTAGGATTTTCAGATGAAAAAACCAATATGGAAGAAATGACTAAAATGCAAGGAGGTAACTGTTTACCTGTTGGAGATGAAAGATGCACTCACCTTGTAGTTGAAGAGAATGTAGTAAAAGAACTTCCATTTGAACCTTCGAAAAAACTTTATGTGGTCAAGCAGGAGTGGTTCTGGGGGAGCATTCAAATGGATGCCCGAGCTGGAGAAACTATGTATTTATATGAAAAGGCTAATACTCCTGAGCTCAAGAAATCAGTGTCACTGCTTTCTCTAAATACCCCAAACAGCAATCGCAAAAGACGTCGTTTAAAAGAGACCCTTGCTCAGCTTTCAAGAGAGACAGACATGTCACCTTTTCCTCCCCATAAGCGCCCGTCAGCTGAACATTCCCTTTCTATAGGGTCACTCCTAGATATCTCCAACACACCAGAGTTTAGCATTAACTATGGAGAAACACCAAAGTCTTGTACTAAGTCTTCTAAAAATACTCCTAGATATCTCCAACACACCAGAGTTTAGCATTAACTATGGAGAAACACCAAAGTCTTGTACTAAGTCTTCTAAAAATTCCACTCCAGTTCCTTCGAAGCAGTCAGCCAGATGGCAAGTTGCAAAAGAACTTTATCAGACTGAAAGTAATTATGTAAATATATTGGCTACAATTATTCAGTTATTTCAAGTACCTTTGGAAGAGGAAGGACAACGTGGTGGGCCTATCCTTGCACCAGAAGAGATTAAGACTATTTTTGGTAGTATCCGTGATATCTTTGATGTGCACATGAAGATAAAGGATGATCTTGAAGACCTTATTGTTAATTGGGATGAGAGCAAAAGCATTGGTGACATCTTTCTTAAATATTCGAAAGATTTGGTAAAAACCTACCCTCCCTTTGTAAACTTCTTTGAAATGAGCAAGGAAACAATTATTATATGTGAAAAACAGAAACCAAGATTTCATGCTTTTCTGAAGATAAACCAAGCTAAACCAGAATGTGGACGGCAAAGCCTTGTTGAACTTCTCATTCGACCGGTACAGAGGTTACCCAGTGTTGCGTTACTTTTAAATGATCTTAAGAAGCATACAGCTGAAGAAAATCCTGACAAAAGCACTCTAGAAAAAGCTATTGGATCACTAAAGGAAGTAATGACCCATATTAACGAGGATAAGAGAAAAACAGAAGCCCAAAAGCAAATTTTTGATGTTGTTTATGAAGTAGATGGATGCCCAGCTAATCTTTTGTCTTCTCACCAAAGCTTAGTCCAGCGAGTTGAAACAATTTCTCTAGGTGAACACCCCTGTGACAGAGGAGAGCAAGTAACTCTCTTTCTCTTCAATGACTGCCTGGAGATAGCAAGAAAACGACACAAGGTTATTGGCACTTTTAGGAGTCCTCCTGGCCATACCCGACCCCCAGCTTCTCTTAAGCATATTCATCTAATGCCTCTTTCTCAAATTAAGAAGGTACTGGACATAAGAGAAACAGAAGATTGCCATAATGCTTTTGCCTTGCTTGTGAGGCCACCAACAGAGCGGGCAAATGTGCTGCTCAGTTTCCAGATGACATCAGAGGAACTTCCAAAAGAAAACTGGTTAAAGATGCTATGTCGACATGTAGCCAATACCATTTGTAAAGCGGACGCTGAGAATCTTATCTATAGTGCTGATCCAGAATCCTTTGAAGTAAATACTAAAGATATGGACAGTACATTGAGTAGAGCATCTAGAGCAATTAAAAAGACTTCAAAAAAGGTTACAAGAGCATTCTCTTTTTCAAAAACTCCAAAAAGAGCTCTGCGAAGGGCCCTTATGACATCCCAAAGCTCAGTGGAGGGAAGAAGTCCTTCCAGCAAAGACCAGCATGTAATGAGTCGTCTGACTAGCACATCATCATTAGCAGGTATCCCATCTCCCTCCCTTGTCAGCCTGCCTTCCTTCTTTGAAAGAAGAAGTCATACTTTAAGCAGATCTACAACTCATTTGATATGAAGCTTAAAAAATGTTAATTTATAGCAACTTATAAACACTTCATACTCAAGAAACTGACTTAAATGGTACTTGTCATAAGCACTTGGTGAAAGCTGGAAAGAATATATAGGTAACACTAAAACTATGTCATTTGATTTTCTTCTTGAAAGAGTAAGATTAACCTCTTACATTATTTTGAGTTAATTCATGTAAAAAATTATATTGATTTTGATGTAATTTTTCTCTTTGCTCAAATCTTTCATTTAAAGACCAATAATTTAAGTTATTCATGATATTAGTAGCTTTGCAACTTGACAATAGTAAATAAATTTTATTGGTGTTTGCCAAATACTGCTGTGAATCTCTCTGTATATTGTCCATGAATGAATTTTTGGAAATACCTATTTGTGTATCTCAGTTTGTAAAGAAATTAAGTAATATCACAGAACTTACTAGATAAAACACCTGCACAGATTCCTGGTTAATAGTGGGGACTTGTTTCACCTGTACTGTTTGAAGTAGTTATTTAACTGCTCCTGTTGCAGTTTCTTTTATTCTCAAATGTTTTCAAGATCTAGAGTGTGGATTTTAAAAGATTTGCCCTCATTAACAAGAATAATAGTTAAAGGAGATGGTTTCAAAATGTTTTTGCAAATTGAGATAAGAAAAGAAAGATTAAAAAATAACATATATTTTGACAAATATGGTATTATTGGTATATACTTGTTACTTTTTCAGGGACCATATGTTTTGTGTGATTTTAGCCACTAGCAAATCTTCATTTAGTTTGATAGTGTGAGGAATTTTATTTTGAAGTGTAAGACCATGGGGAAATTGTGGTATAGACTGTTACACATTTTATGAAATAATTCTAAAATTGACATCAGTTTTACCAATCTGCAGTAAAATACATAGGTATTTGTATGGTCTGCCTTTTATTTTGGTCCCATAATTAAATGTAAAATCAAAATACATTTATTTGCTGTTGTAAAATATCTTTCAAACCTGATGTTAATTTTCACAATAGGTTTTTTTTAATAGTCAGTGATACAAAATAATCAAGTTTCTATGAATTTTTAATTTTTATTTCCTATCTGTTTAGGGAGTACTGTAAACACTTAATTGTCATTTAACAATTTCCAGTCATCTGCTTTAATAGTTTAACTGACTATATAGATTTTTTTCTATACCACATATTTGCCATTTTTAAATAGTAAATCACTCTACTGATAGATTTTAAAAGCAGTTGTATTAGTAAGAACTTTTTAAATAAATAATTAAAACTAAAAAAAAAATGGAGACATACAAAAGATAAAAAAATTAATCACCAGAAAACCTACAGAATAGTAAGAGGTAGTTAGTCTTTCCAAGGAAAAGAAAATTATACCAGATGGAAATATGGATCTATGGAAAGGAAGGAAAAGTACCAGAAATAGTAACTATATGGGCATATAAGATGCTTTGTTTTAATTATTTAAATGTTGTTGAAAGGTAATTGACTCTTGCAACAAAAATAGTAACAATGCACTGTGGTGTTTATAACATATGTATAAGGAAAATGTATGACAATATAAAAGCTGAGGTGGTAGAAATAGAAGTATGTTATTTTAAGTTTCTTATATGTGAAGTGGAAACTATCACTGGGAGGTAGACAGTGACAAGTTAAAGATGTATACTATAATACTAAAGCACCTACTAAAATAAAAATCAAAAGTTGTATTTAAGTAGCCAACAAAAAGAGATAAAATGGAATCATCACAATTGGGCAGTAGGAAACTGGGTTGATGTATATTTTTATTATATTCATTACAGTGGTGATTTCACAAATATTTAAATGTTAAAACATATCAAATTATATACCTTAGATATAGCCATTGTATATCAGGGATAACTCAAGAAATCTGTAGAGCTGATTGTAATGGAATACTAAAAATGCTTGGTTAATTCAAAAGAAGACAGGAAAGGAGAATAAGAAATACATAAGAGAGGGGACAAATAAAAGGAAATATCAAGATGGTAGAGTTAAATCTAACCTTACAATAATGACATTCATATAAATGGACTAAGTATTCTAATTAAAAGAGAGAGAGAGACACACACACATACACATAGTGACAGAGACAGATAGAGATTACCATATTAGGTCAAAAAGAAGGTGTTACTACATGCTGGTCATAAGAATAACATTTAAATACACAGAGTAAGAAATTCTAAGCAAATATCAAGCTAAAGAAAGCTTGTGTGACCATAGTAATACACATTTAAAAAACAGACTTCAAAAAACAAAACAAAACAAAACAAAACAAAAAAACCCAGACTCCACAAGTGAAGTATATTTCAGAAATAAAGAGGTAAATTTATAATGATAAAGGAATGAAATAATTAGGGAGACACAATTCTGTATGGATATGCACACAATGATAGAGCTTAAAGTTCATAAAAGAAAACTTGGAAGAAGTAAAAGGAGAAGTAAAAAAAAAAAATCCACAATCATAGAGGTTTTAACACCATGATTTAAATAATTAATACAGCAAAAAGACAAAAAAAATCAGTAAGTGTGTAGGATTTGCATGAATATCAACTAAGTGGACTTAATTCATAATTGTGGATTATTGTACATTAATTGTACATATAATTGTACATTGTTACATATAGTACCTGAAGAATACACATTATTTTCATGTGCACATGAAAGTTGCACTACTAGGTATTTACCCAAAAGATACAAGAATAGTGATCTGAAGGGATACATTTGCCCCGATGATTATGGCAGCATTATCAGCAATAGTCATATTATGGAGAGAGCCAAATGTCCATCAGCTGAACAAATAGATACAGACGATGTGTTGTACACACACACACACACACACACACACACACACACACACACACACACGCAGAGAATGGAATATTAGCCATAAAGAAGAAATATTCTTTTTTTTTTTGAATTTGCAATGTCATGTCATTTTGGACTTGGAATGTCATTTGCAATGACATAGATGGAGCTAGAGTATGTGATGCTAAGCAAAATAAGTCAATCAGAAAAAGACAAATTCCATATGCTTTCACTTGTATGTGGAATTTAAGAAACAGAGCAAATGAATAAGAGGGAAAGGAAAAAAGAGAGGCAAAACATAAGAGAGACTTCACTATAGAGAACAAAATGACGATTGCTGGAGGGGAGGTGGATGGAGGATGGGATAAATGGGTGATGGATATTAAGGAGGGCACTTGTGATAAGCACTGGGTGTTATGTGTAAGTGATGAATCACAGTTCTCCTAAAACTAGTATTACACTATATGTCAACTAACTGGACTTTAAATAAAAAGTTGAAACTACAAAAAGAAATTTCAAGATATGTTTTATGCTAGGTTTTAAAATAAATTTCAAAACATGTTAAAGGGGTGGAGGAGTCAAGATGGCAGAGAAGTAGCAGGCTGAGATGACATCAGGTAGCAGGAGATCAGCTAAATAGTTTATCAAACCATTCTGAACACCTACAGTTCCTACAGGTGATCAAAGAGAAGAAGAGCAGCAATTCTAGAAACAGAAAATTGACCACTTTCTGAAAGGTAGGACCTGTGGAGAAGTGGATCCAAAGTGACAGGAAGATAGACCGTGAGGAGAAGGGGGAGGGGGTGGCTCCTGGCAAGTGGCAGAGCAATGCAGCACAAAATCAGAACTCTTAAAAGTCTGCTCCACTGAGGGACATCTCTCCAGAGGCTAAGCTGGGGACAAGGTGGTTTCAGGTCCCATGGGGTTACAGAAGGATTGGGGGTGTCTGAGTGTCACAGAGCTCACAGGTATTAATTAGAGCAGGGAAGCCAAGATGGAGCCGAGGAGTGAGCTCTCAACTCTGGGTTAACTTAAACTGTGATCTGTGGCACTGTCAGACCACTGCTTTGTGAGCAGAGACCCCACAAGATCCAGGGAAACCCCCCACCCCCGGAAGAGCGCAGGGATCTGCTGGGTTTGGAGACTCCAGGCAGGGCTGTGTGCCAGAGACAGAGATGCTTGGTCACAGGCTGGATGAGCTCGGAGTGTGGCTGGAGGCCAGGGAGATGGGAGTGATTGAGCATTTTTCTCCAAGGGCGCACTGAGGAGTGGGGCCCCAAGCTCTCAGCTCCTCCGGGCCAGAGATTGGGAGGCTGCCATTTTGATTCGCGTCCTCCAGGGCTCTATGGAAAGCATTCAGGAAACAAAAGCTCCCAAAAGTGAACCCGAATGGATTACTTAGTCTGGCCTATGGTAAGGGTGGTGCAATTCCGCCTTGGGCAAAGACACTTGAGAATCACTACAACAGGCCGCTCCCCCAAATGATCAGCAAGAAATCCAGCCAAGACCAAGATCACTTACCAAGGAGAACAGAGGAATTCCAGAGGAGGAGAAAGCAAAGGATGGAATTCATGGCTTTCTCTGAATGATTCTTTAGTCTTGCAAAGTTAATTATTTTATTTTATTTTTTCTTATGCTAAATTTTTTTAACGTTTACTCTTTCCTCTTTTATCATTTTTAACTAGTTTATCTTAACAATACTGTTATAAAAAATCTTTTTTGAATCTTTATTATTATCTAATTTTACTTTTTGTATACTTTTTTTCTTCTAAAAAAATTTGGGTTACAACTTCTTCTAGTAGATCAAAATATACCCTAGATCTAGCACAGGGCTTTGTTCTAGTCTCCAGCCTGAGCAAATTCCCTCCACTTTCTTTTTCTTTATTCTCCCAACCAACTTATCTTATCAACTCCTTTCTTAGAAATTAAAATTTTTTTTCATCTTTATAGTCATATTCCATTCCTTCATCGTGTTTACCCTTACTTTGTGTATAGGTATATATATATAATATATAATATTTTCTATTTTTTTCTTCCATTCTTTAAAATTTTGGGAGTAGTTTATTCTAAGAGACCAAAATACTCCCTAAATTAAGTGGGCAACTCTGTTCTTTTCACCATCTAATATATGTATTTTCTTTTTATATTTTCTCTATTTTTTCTTAAAATTTCTTTTTTTCTGAACTTCTTTTTACCTCCTATCTTCCCCCCCCACGATTTAGGGTCTCTTCTGATTTGGTTAAAGCACATTTTCCTGGGGTCTTTGCCACACTTTTAGCATTTTATTTGCTCCTTTATATATTCTTATCTGGATAAAATGACAAGGCAGAAAAACTCACCGCAAAAAAAAAAAAAAAAAAAAAAAAAAAGGAACAAGAGGCAGTACCAAAGGCTAGAGACCTAATTGATACAGACATTGGTATTATGTCAGATCTAGAGTCCAGAATGACAGTTCTCAAGGTGCTAGCTGGGCTCAAAAAGGCATGGAAGATATTAGAGAAACGCTGTCTGGAGAAATAAAAGCCTCTTCTGGAGAAATAAAAGAACTAAAATCTAACCAAGTTGAAATTAAAAAAAGCTATTAATGAGGTGCAATAAAAATGGAGGCTCTTACTGCTAGGATAAATGAGGCAGAAGACAGAATTGGTGATATAGAAGACCAAATGATGGAGAATAAAGAAGTTGAGCAAAAGAGAGACAAAGAACTACTGGACCACAAGGGGAGAATTTGAGAAATAAGTGATACTATAAAATGAAACACCATTAGAATCATTGGGATTCCAGAAGAAGAAGAGAGAGAGGGGAGCAGAAGGTATATTGGAGCGAATTATTGTAGAGAATTACCCTAATATGACAAAGGGAACAAGCATCAAAATCCAGGAGGTGCAGAGAACCCCCCCTCAAAATCAATAAGAATAGGTCCACACCCCATCATCTAATAGTAAAGTTTACAAGTCTTAGTGACAAAGAGAAAATCCTGAAAGAACAGGACAAGAAGTCTGTAACATACAATGGTAAAATATTAGATGGGCAGCAGACTTATTCACAGAGACCTGGCAGGCCAGAAAGAACTGGCATGATATATTCAGAGAACTAAATGAAAAAACATGCAGCCATGAATACTATATCCAGCTAGGCTATCACTGAAAATAGAAGGAGGAAAAAAAAAAAAAAAGAAAATAGAAGGAGAGATAAAAGCTTCCAGGACATTGGGGTGCCTGGGTGGCTCAGTGGGTTAAAGCCTCTGCCTTCAGCTCAGGTCATGATCCCAGAGTCCTGGGATTGAGCCCCGCATCAATATATATATAGATTTTTATCCCCAGGGGTTCAGGTCTGTGAATCACCAGGTTTACACACTTCATAGCACTCACCATAGCACATACCCTCCCCAATGTCCATAACCCCACCCCCCCAACCCCCCTCCCCCCATCAACCCTCAGTTTATTTTGTGAGATTAAGAGTCAGTTATGGTTTGTCTCCCTCCCAATCCCATCTTGTTACATTTACTCTTCTCCTATCCCCTTAACCCCCCATGTTGCATCTCCTCTCCCTCATATCAGGGAGATCATATGATAGTTGTCTTTCTCCGAGTGACTTATTTCGCTAAGCATGATACCCTCTAGTTCCATCCATGTCATCGCAAATGGCAAGATTTCATTTCTTTTGATGGCTGCATAGTATTCCATTGTGTATATATACCACATCTTCTTTATCCATTCATCTGTTGATGGACATCTAGGTTCTTTCCATAGTTTGGCTATTGTAGACATTGCTGCTGTAAACATT
The DNA here is from genome assembly GCF_902655055.1 of Lutra lutra. NCBI lineage: Eukaryota > Metazoa > Chordata > Mammalia > Carnivora > Mustelidae > Lutra > Lutra lutra. The sequence goes on from NC_062291.1 coordinate 49,533,570, forward strand.
CAGGTGCACGTGCCCCTTTGGATCACTACATTTCTATCTTTTTTAAAAAAAATTATTTATTTATTTATTTATTTATTTATTTATTTATTTGACAGAGAGAGATCACAAGTAGGCAGAGAGGCAGGCAGAGAGAGAGGAGGAAGCAGGCTCCCTGCTGAGCAGAGAGCCCGATGTGGGGCTGGATCCCAGGATGCTGGGATCATGACCTGAGCCGAAGGCAGAGGATTCAACCCACTGAGCCACCCAGGCGCCCTACTACGTTTCTATCTTTAGGGTAAATACCCAGCAGTGCAATTGCTGGGTCATAGGGTAGTTCTATTTTCAACATTTTGAGGAACCTCCATGCTGTTTTCCAGAGTGGTTGCACCAGCTTGCATTCCCACCAACAGTGTAGGAGGGTTCCCCTTTCTCTGCATCCTCGCCAGCATCTGTCATTTCCTGACTTGTTCATTTTAGCCATTCTGACTGGTGTGAGGTGATATCTCATGGTGGTTTTGATTTGTATTTCCCTGATGCCGAGTGATATGGAGCACTTTTTCATGTGTCTGTTGGCCATCTGGATGTCTTCTTTGCAGAAATGTCTGTTCATGTCCTCTGCCCATTTCTTGATTGGATTATTTGTTCTTTGGGTGTTGAGTTTGCTAAGTTCTTTATAGATTTTGGACACTAGCCCTTTATCTGATATGTCATTTGCAAATATCTTCTCCCATTCTGTCAGTTGTCTTTTGGTTTTGTTCACTGTTTCCTTTGCTGTGCAAAAGCTTTTGATCTTGATAAAATCCCAATAGTTCATTTTTGCCCTTGCTTCCCTTGCCTTTGGTGATGTTCCTAGGAAGATGTTGTTGCAGCTGAGGTCGAAGAGGTTGCTGCCTGTGTTCTCCTCGAGGATTTTGATGGATTCCTTTCTCACATTGAGATCCTTCATCCATTTTGAGTCTATTTTCGTGTGTGGTGTAAGGAAATGATCCAATTTCATTTTTCTGCATGTGGCTGTCCAATTTTCCCAACACCATTTATTGAAGAGGCTGTCTTTTTTCCATTGGACATTCTTTCCTGCTTTGTCGAAGATGAGTTGACCATAGAGTTGAGGGTCTATTTCTGGGCTCTCTATTCTGTTCCATTGATCTATGTGTCTGTTTTTGTGCCAGTACCAGGCTGTCTTGATGATGACAGCTTTGTAATAGAGCTTGAAGTCCGGAATTGTGATGCCACCAACTTTGGCTTTCTTTTTCAATATTCCTTTGGCTATTCGAGGTCTTTTCTGGTTCCATATGAATTTTAGGATTATTTGTTCCATGTCTTTGAAAAAAATGGATGGCACTTTGATAGGAATTGCATTAAATGGGTAGATTGCTTTAGGTAGCATAGACATTTTCACAATATTTATTCTTCCAATCCAGGAGCATGGAACATTTTTCCATTTCTTTGTGTCTTCCTCAATTTCTTTCATGAGTACTTTATAGTTTTCTGTGTATAGATTCTTAGTCTCTTTGGTTAGGTTTATTCCTAGGTATCTTATAGTTTTGGGTGCAATTGTAAATGGGATGGACTCCTTAATTTCTCTTTCTTCTGTCTTGTTGTTGGTGTAGAGAAATGCAACTGATTTCTGTGCATTGATATTATATCCTGACACTTTACTGAATTCCTGTACAAGTTCTAGCAGTTTTGGAGTGGAGTCTTTTGGGTTTTCCACATATAGTATCATATCATCTGCGAAGAGTGATAGTTTGACTTCTTCTTTGCCGATTTGGATGCCTTTAATTTCCTTTTGTTGTCTGATTGCTGAGGCTAGGACTTCTAGTACTATGTTGAATAGCAGTGGTGATAATGGACATCCCTGCCGTGTTCCTGACCTTAGCGGAAAAGCTTTCAGTTTTTCTCCATTGAGAATGATATTTGCGGTTGGTTTTTCATAGATGGCTTTGATAATATTGAAGTATGTGCCGTCTATCCCTACACTTTGAAGAGTTTTGATCAGGAAGGGATGCTGTACTTTGTCAAATGCTTTTTCAGCATCTATGGAGAGTATCATATGATTCTTGTTCTTTCTTTTATTAATGTGTTGTATTACATTGATTGATTTGTGGATGTTGAACCAACCTTGCAGCCCTGGAATAAATCCCACTTGGTCGTGGTGAATAATCCTTATAATGTACTGTTGAATCCTATTGGCTAGTATTTTGGCGAGAATTTTTGCATCTGTGTTCATCAAGGATATTGGTCTGTAGTTCTCTTTTTTGTTGGGATCTTTGTTTGGTTTTGGGATCAAGGTGATGCTGGCCTCATAAAATGAGTTTGGAAGTTTTCCTTCCGTTTCTATTTTTTGGAACAGTTTCAGGAGAATAGGAATTAGTTCTTCTTTAAATGTTTGGTAGAATTCCCCCGGGAAGCCATCTGGCCCTGGGCTTTTGTTTGTTTGGAGATTTTTGATGACTGTTTCAATTTCCTTACTGGTTATGGGTCTGTTGAGGCTTTCCATTTCTTCCTGGTTCAGTTGTGGTAGTTTATATGTCTCTAGGAATGCATCCATTTCTTCCAGATTGTCAAATTTGTTGGCGTAGATTTCCTCATAGTATGTTCTTATAATTGTCTGTATTTCTTTGGTGTTCGTTGTGATCTCTCCTCTTTCATTCATGATTTTATTTATTTGGGTCCTTTCTCTTTTCTTTTTGATAAGTCTGGCCAGGGGTTTATCAATCTTATTAATTCTTTCAAAGAACCAGCTCCTAGTTTCGTTGATTTGTTCTATTGGTTTTTTTGGTTTCTATTTCATTGATTTCTGCTCTGATCTTTATGATTTCTCTTCTCCTGCTGGGTTTAGGGTTTCTTTCTTGTTCTTTCTCCAGCTCCTTTAGGTGTAGGGTTAGGTTGTGTACCTGAGACCTTTCTTGTTTCTTGAGAAAGGATTGTACTGCTATATATTTTCCTCTCAGGACTGCCTTTGTTGTGTCCCACAGATTCTGAACCATTGTGTTTTCATTATCATTTGTTTCCCTAAATTTTTTCAATTCTTCTTTAATTTCCTGATTGACCCATTCATTCTTTAGAAGGATGCTGTTTAGTCTCCATGTATTTGGGTTCTTTCCAAATTTCCTCTTGTTATTGAGTTCTAGCTTCAGAGCGCTGTGGTCTGAAAATATGCAGGGAATGATCCCAATCTTTTGATACTGGTTGAGACTTGACTTAGGAGCTAGAATGTGATCTATTCTGGAGAATGTTCCATGTACACTAGAGAAGAATGTGTATTCTGTTGCTTTGGGATGAAATGTTCTGAATATATCTGTGATGTCCATCTGGTCCAGTGTGTCATTTAAGGCCTTGATTTCCTTGTTGATCTTTTGCTTGGATGATCTGTCCATTTCAGTGAGGGGAGTGTTAAAATCCCCTACTATTATTGTATTCTTGTCGATGTGTTTCTTTGATTTTGTTATTAATTGGTTTATATAGTTGGCTGCTCCCACGTTAGGGGCATAGATATTTAAAATTGTTGAATCTTCTTGTTGGACATTTCCTTTGAGTATGAGATAGTGTCCTTCCTCATCTCTTATTATAGTCTTTGGCTTAAAATCTAATTGATCTGCTATAAGGATTGCCACTCCTGCTTTCTTCTGAGGACACTACATCATTCTTAAAGGGACTATCCACCAAGATGATCTAACAATTGTAAATATGTATGCCCCCAATATGGGAGCAGACAATTACATAAGAAAACTGTTAATCAAGATAAAGAGTCATATTGATATGAATACATTAATACTAGAAGATCTTAACATGCCTCTCTCAGAAATAAACAGATCATTGATGCAGAAAATCAATAAAGAAACAAGAGCATTGAATGACATATTGGACCAGATGGACCTCATAGATATATATAGAACATTCCACCCTAAAAAAACAGAATACTCATTCTTCTCAAGTCCACATAGAACCTTCTCCAGAATAGACCACATACTGGGTCACCAATCAGGACTCAACTGATACCAAAAGAATGAGATTATTCCCTGCATATTCTCAGATCACAATGCTATGAAACTGGAGCTCAATCACAAGGAGAAGTTCAGAAGGACCCAAACACCTGGAAGCTAAAGACCACCTTGCTTAAGAATGCTTGGACCATGAGAGACTATGGACCTTGAAAAACAACCTGAGGGTTTTGAAGGGGCGGGGGGTGGGAGGTTGGGGGAACCAGGTGGTGGGTATTGGGGAGGGCACATATTGCATGGAGCACTGGGTGTGGTGCAAAAACAATGAACACTGTTACACTGAAAAGAAAAAAAAAAAAGAATACTTGGACCAACCAGGAGATCAAAGAAGAACTTAAATAATTCACGGAAACCAATGAGAATGAAGACACTTCGGTCCAAAACCTATGGGATACGGAAAAGGCCATCCTAAGGGGGAAATACATAGCCATCCAAGCCTCCCTCAAAAAAATTGAAAAATCCAGAACACACCAGCTGTCTCTACACCTTAAAGAACTGGAGAATCAACAACAAATTAAGCAAACTCCATGCACAAGAAGGGAAATAATCAAGATTAGAGCAGAGATCAATGAGATAGAAACTAGAGATATAGTAGAACGTATCAATGAAACTAGAAGCTGGTTTTTTGAAAGAATAAGATCAATAAAACGTTGGCCACACTAATCCAAAAGAAAAGAGAGAAGGCTCAAATTAATAAAATTATGAATGAAAAGGGAGAGATCACAACTAACACCAAAGAAATAGAAACAATCATCAGAAGTTATTATCAACAGTTATATGCCAATAAGTTAAGCAACCTAGATGAAATGGATGCATTCCTGGAAAATTATAAACTCCCAAAATTGAACCAGGAAGAAATTGACAACCTGAATAGACCAATATCTAATAACGAGATTGAAGCAGTGATCAAAACACTCCTAAAACACAAGTGCCCGGGACCTGATGGATTCCCTGAGGAATTCTACCAAAGTTTTAAAGAAGAAATAACACCTATTCTCCTGAAGCTGTTTCAAAAAATTGAAGCAGAAGGAAAACTTCCAGACTCTTTTTATGAAGCCAGCATTACCCTGATCCCCAAACCAGGCAAAGACCCTACCAAAAAAGGGAATTTCAGACCAGTATCCCTCATAAATATGGGTGCTAAGATTCTCAACAAGATCCTAGCAAATAGGATCCAACAGCATATCAAAAAGATTATCCACCATGACCAGGTGGGATTCATCCCTGGGTTACAAGGATGGTTCAACATTCACAAACCGATCAATGTGATAGAACAAATCAAGAAAAGAAGAGAGAAGAATCGCTTGGTCCTCTCAATTGATGCAGAAAAAGCATTTGACAAAATCCAGCATCTGTTCCTGATTAAAACGCTCCAAAGTATGGGAATAGAGGGAACATTCCTGAACTTCATAAAATCTATCTATGAGAAACCCACCGCAAATATCATCCTCAATGGGAAAAAGCTCCCAGCCTTCCCATTGAGATCAGGAACACGACAAGGATGCCCACTCTCACCACTCTTGTTCAACATAGTATTAGAAGTCCTAGCAACAGCAATCAGACAACAAAGGGGAAAAAAAGGCATCCAAATTGGCAATGAAGAAGTCAAACTCTCTCTCTTCACAGATGACATGATTCTTTATATGGAAAACCCAAAAGACTCCACTCCCAAACTACTAGAACTCATACAGCAATTTAGTAACATGGCAGGATACAAAGTCAATGTACAGAAATCAGTGACTTTCTTATACACTAACAATGAAAAGATGGAAAGGGAAATTAGAGAATGGATTCCATTTACTATAGCACCAAGAACCATAAGATACCTGGGAATAAACCTAACCAAAGAGGTAAAGGAACTGTACTCGAGGAATAATGAACACTCATGAAAGAAATTGAAAAAGACACAAAAAGATGGAAGACCCTCTCATGCTTTTGGATCGGAAGAATAAACATTGTTAAGATGTCTATACTGCCTAGAGCAATCTATACTTTTAATGCCATTCCGATCAAAATTCCACTGGTGTTTTTCAAAGAGCTGGAGCAAACAATCCTAAAATTTGTATGGCATCAGAAGAGACCCCGAATTGCTAAGGAAATGTTGAAAAACAAAAATAAAACTGGCGGCATCACATTACCTGATTTCAAGCTTTACTACAAAGCCGTGATCACCAAGACAGCATGGTACTGGCATAAAAACAGACACATAGACCAGTGGAGCAGAGTAGAGAGCCCAGATATGGACCCTCAACTCTATGGTCAAATAATCTTTGACAAAACAGGAAAAAATATACAGTGGAAAAAAGACAGTCTCTTCAATAAATGGTGCTGGGAAAATTGGACAGCTATATGTAGAAGAATGAAACTCGACCATTCCCTTACACCATACACAAAGATAAACTCGAAATGGATAAAAGACCTCAACATGAGACAGGAATCCATCAGAATCCTAGAGAAGAACATAGGCAGTAACCTCTTTGATATCAGCCACAGCAACTTCTTTCAAGATATGTCTCCAAAGGCAAAGGAAACAAAAGTGAGGATGAACTTTTGGGACTTCATCAAGATCAAAAGCTTCTGCACAGCAAAGGAAACAGTCAAGGAAACAACGAGGCAACCCACGGAGTGGGAGAGGATATTTGCTAATGACAGTACAGACAAAAGGTTGGTATCCAGGATCTATAAAGAACTCCTCAAACTCAACACACACAAAACAGATAATCATGTCAAAAAATGGGCAGAAGATATGAACAGACACTTCTCCAATGAAGACATACAAATGGCTATCAGATACATGAAAAAATGTTCATCATCACTAGCCAGCTGAGAGATTCAAATTAAAACCACATTGAGATACCACTTTACACCAGTTAGAATGGCCAAAATTAGCAAGACAGGAAACAACGTGTGTTGGAGAGGATGTGGAGAAAGGGGAACCCTCTTACACTGTTGGTGGGAATGCAAGTTGGTGCAGCCACTTTGGAAAACACTGTGGAGATTCAGTAAAAAATTAAAAATAGAGCTTCCCTGTGACCCTGCAATTGCACTACTGGGTATTTACTCCAATGATACAGATGTAGTGAAAAGAAGGGCCATCTGTACCCCAGTGTTTATAGCAGCAATGGCCACTGTCACCAAACTGTGGAAATAACCAAATGCCCTTCAACAGATGAATGGATAAGGAAGATGTGGTCCATATACACTATGGAGTATTATGCCTCCATCAGAATGGTTGAATACCCAACTTTTGTATCAACATGGACAGGACTGGAAGAGATTATGCTGAGTGAAATAAGTCAAGCAGAGAGAGTCAATTATCATATGGTTTCACTTATTGGTGGAGCATAACAAATAACATGGAGGACATGGGGAGGTGGAGAGGAGAAGGGAGTTGAGGGAAATTGGAGGGAGAGATGAACCATGAGAGACTATGGATTCTGAAAAACAATCTGAGGGTTTTGAAGGGGCGTGGGTGGGAGGTTGGGGGAGCCAGGTGGTGGGTATTGTGGAGGGCACATATTGCATGGAGCACTGGGTGTGGTGCATAAACAATGAATTCTGTTACACTGAAAAGAAATAAATTTAAAAAAATTATGAAATACAAAGTAAAAAAAAAGAGAGAATAAGACAGGGAAAAAAAAGAATAACATTTAAATACATAGATTAAGAAATTCCAAGCGAACATCAAGCTAAAGAAAGCTTATGTGACCATAGTAATATATATATAAAAAACAGACTTCACAGTGAAGTATATTTCAGAGATAAAGATGTAAATTTATAATGATAAAGCAATGAAATAATCAGGCAGTCATAATTCTATATGTATATGCACACAATGATAGTGCTTAAAGTTCATAAAAGAAAACTTAGAAGAAGTAAAAGAAGTAAAGAAAATCCACAATCATAGTTAGGCATTTAAACACGATGATTTAAATAATTGTACAGCAAAAAGAAAAGAAATTCATTAAGTGTAGAGAATTTGCATGAATATCAACTAAGGGGACTTAATTCATAATTGTAGATTATTGTACATTAATTGTACATATAATTATACATTATTACATTTAGTACCCAGAGAATACACATTATTTCCATGTGCACATAAAAGTTGCACTACTAGGTATTTATCCAAATGATACAAAAATACTGATCTGAAGGGATAAATTCACCCCGATGATTATGGCAGCATTATCAGCAATAGTAAATTATAGAGAGAGCCAAATGTTCATCAACTGACAAATAGATAAAGAAGATACGGTGCGTGTGTGCACGCATGCATGCGCATGCACACACACACACACACACACACACACACAATGGAATATTACTCAGCCATAAAAAAGAATCATATTCTTTTTTTTGGAATTTGCAATGCCATGTCATTTTTGGACTTGGAATGTCATTTGCCATGATGTGGAGGGAGCTAGAGTATATTATGCTAAGCAAAATAAGTCAATCAGAGAAAGACAAATACCATATGCTTTCACGCATACGTGGAATTTAAGAAACAGAACAGATGAACATGGGGGAAAGGAAAGAAAGAGAGGCAACACTTAGGAGAGGCTTAACTATAGAGAACAAAATGAGGGTTGCTGGTGGGGAGGTGGATGGAGGATGGGGTAAATGGGTGATGGATATTAAGGAGGGCAGTTTTGATAAGCACTGGGTGTTATATATAAGTGATGAATCACCATTCTCCTAAAACTAATATTACACTGTATCTTAACTAACTGGACTTTAAATAAAAACTTGAGACTACAAAAAAAAAAAAGAAATTTCAAGATATATTTTATGCTGGGTTGTAAAATAAATCTCAAAACATGTTAAAGGACTGAAAATACAGAATATGATAGAATACGTTCTCTAGTCAAAATTGAATTAAACAAATCAATTACAATGATTCATCTAGAAAATTCCTCAATACTTGGATATAAACAATACATTTCTGTATCACTCTTGGATTACAGAAAATTTTACTAAGACAATCTGAAAATATTTTGGATGCAAAAATATTAACACAGCATGCTAAAATTTGTGAAATGCAGCCTAAAGCCATGCTTAGAGGAAACTTCATAGCATTAATGTTTATATTAGAAATAAGTGTATAAAATTAATCATTTAGATGTTCAGTTTTAAATGGTAGGAATGTAAAAGGAAATTACAACTGAAGTATGCAAATAAGTATGAATTCATATAAATATGAATGCAAATATATATAAACCAATGGAATAGAGAACAAACAATAAAAAAATAAAAAGTTGGTTTTTTGAAATGACTCACAAAATTGTTTAACTCATAACAAGATTGACAAGAAAAAAGAGATATCATATGTTATTTATCCTTCTCTGAGTTATTTCACTTTGCATAATATCCTCTAGGACCATCCATGTTGTCAGAAACGTTAGGATTTCTTTCTTTCTCAAGTCTTATTAATAATACATTATATACATATACATACACACATACGCATACACATATTATATTATATACAATGTGAATGTATTATATATATACATTATATACACACAGTTTATATGCATACATAATGTATAATGTAAACATATTATATACATGTTATATATAATGTATGCATATATACATGTTATACACACATACACACACACATATAATGTTCTCTTTACCCATTCATCCACTGATGGCTGTTTTCATATAGGCCATTGTGACTAATGCTGTGATAAATATGGTAGTGCAGGTATCTTTCAATATCTTTTTTTCATTTCCTTTGGATATATGCTCAGAAGTAGAATTTCTGGATCATGTGGTAGTTCTATTTTTAATTTTTTGAGGAACCTCCATATTGTTTTCCATAGTGGCTGAACCAATTTACAGAGAATGTGTTCAATTAAAAATGACTTACAAGACCAATGTGATAATATAGAGCATTTTAAATTCTCATGCATTGCTATTGAGAGTCTAAATCCAATTTGGGAACTTGTTTTGTGATTTCTTATAGTGCTAAGACCTATTCTATAATTAATTCAGTACTTTTACTCCAAGCCATATACTCAAGAGAAATGAATGCTGTCTTCAAAAAGACTTGTAGAAGAATATTCATAATGTCTTTATTCATAGTAGCCCTAAATTGGAAAGGACATAAATGTCCTTCAGTGAGAGAATGGAAAACGGTGATATACATAGATAATGACCTACTACAAAACAATACAAAAGAATTAATCATTGGTTCATGTGACAGCATGGATAACTCTGAGGAATCTGAGGAAAAATAAAGCTAGACATATGCTGTGTTCCATACAAATGAATTTCAGGGGCACCTGGATGGCTTAGCGGGTTAAACATAAATGGATTTCAAGAGGTGTCAAAAGTAAATTTCGATGACAGAAATAAAAGTAGTTCTTTAGTTGTTTTCTCTTGGTGTGGGCTATTGACTGGGACGGGGCACAAGGACACTTGTGATGAGATGGGAATTTCTATGGTTTGGGTAGTGGTTCCATAGATGTTTACATATGTAGAAAATTATCAACTTGTAATTAAAATTTATGCATTCTACAGTGTATAAATTATACCTCATTAAAGAAAATACCAGGTTAAAAAGGAAAATAAGTGAGGGCAATTGTAAAACATTCTTTCTGATGCCTAAGCTTGTCTTTTTTGAATATGTAATTCAGGACTTTGTAAATTTTGCAACGCTAGGGCACTCATGGCAAATATACCTTTAAGGACTTGTACAAAGGACTGCATAGGGTCTTGAGAATGGTGATAGTATACCACCATATGCAGTGAAATGGTAATTAGGGTATGTTTCTGCTGAAATTTCTAATTTCCAAATATGAAAAAATTAAACGTCCTCTGGGACTCTGTTGTGATTTAAGTTTGTGCTCCCTTTTTTTAGTACTCCTCTAATGAATCTTGAATATTCCAAAGGTTTGTGCTTTTGGACCCTGTGTGTCCTCATGAGGGATGGTAAATAACTCTGTGGTAAATATATCATCAGAGCACTTGAATATATTCTCATTTACGGCTTCAATGATCTTCACCTACTCTGAAAGGTGGGAAGCAACTAGTTGATGAGAAAGTGACTAGCAACAGGGTTCAAAGGAAAGTAATGTTTGCTGTTTCTACTTCCTGACTCTCTTCTGTTTTGGATGCACAACCCACCAGTTTTGATGTTTGTGATGGACTGTGTTACTGTATCCCATAGAATGGATATAAATTTGTTCCGGGATTTTAAATGGTTACATCAGCATATTGTGCATATTTACAGCAGTTTCTATTTTCTTGGTCTAGGATTTATCATTCCAATTGCCATAGGGGAAAACTATGACTGTTAATCTTCCAGAGTTTAGAAATCTCTGTCTTCCATGAAAAAAATTAGCTTTAATAATTTCCTATTAATTTAAGATGGAGGCATTCATTGATTTCTTTATAAGTTCCCCCAAAAGTACATCTCACCTCCCCCTTCCATTAGCTTTGAAGAAAGACCCTGGTTTGTTAGAAGAAAAAAGCAGCACATTGTCAAAGAAGCTGTTTCCTGTGAGCTACTTCTTGGTAAGTATTTGGCCATGGGAATAACTTGCAAGCTAATAAGTCAAATATTTAAAGCAGAGACTAGTAATGTTTAAGTTTGTATTGTGGATCATGCATAGTTAATGTAATAGTTTTAACTAAGTCAAAGAATTAAGTAAAATACAATTTAATTATGGTGACTTACTAGAGCACTGATTTCCAGCATATGCCTGAATCCTTTCCCAAAGATTACATGACAATTTATTTGGCTTCTAGCTAGGCACTGGCATTTTTTAAAAAAACAAATGTTCCTCGGGTGCCTGGGTTAAGCGTCTGCCTTCAGTTCAGTCATGATCCCAGGGTCTTGGGATTGATCCCCACATTGGGCTCCCTGCTCAGCAGGGATTCTTCTTCTTTTCTGTGCCCCATGCTCTCTCTCACTCTCTCTCTCAAATAAATAAATCTTTAAAAAAAGAAAAAAAAGTATGTTCCTATTGTGATCGCAATGGGAATATATTTATAATTCCACCACACCGAAATTTTCCAGTGTAACAAAAATATTCCCAGAAAACAATGTTGAAAGGTAATATGACTGGGGTGCCTGGGTGGCTCAGTGGGTTAAAGCCTTTGCTTTCGGCTCAGGTCATGATCCCAGTGTCCTGGGATCGAACCCTGCATCGGGCTCTCTGCTCAGCGGGAAGCCTGCTTCCTCCTCTCTCTCTGCCTGCCTCTCTGCTTACTTGTGATCTCTGTCTGTCAAATAAATAAAATCTTTAAAAAAAAAAAAAAGAAAGAAAGGTAATATGACTAATGGCAGAAGGAAAATCTTCTGTTCTGCCAGGTGTGTAGAGTGAGAGGGAAACTGGTGCACATTTAAATGTTTTCTCATTGATTCTGAACAACCAAGTCAGGCAACCATCCCTCACTCCCATTTTTAGACATGGTTTCTTTAAACCCAAGGACTGGGTAGTTATGAGATACTGTGATAAACTAGATATCCTGCTCTGTCTTAAAGTTTTGGGCAAAGAACTCAGGATGCGCCAACTGAGGAAAATAACTGGTTTGAAACACGCTAATAGGAAAACAGCTCCCTCCCCCACACTTTCTTTTTCCAGAGGGGTAAAGCCAGTGCATTGGAGGGCACTGCATTGCATATGCTACCTGAAGTATAGAAATTAACATTGTGACCCCATAAAAATATTCTCTGTGGGATGACATCCTTCACTGTTATCTGTTGGGTTTATATGTTATTTGAAAATAATTTCTATTTTACAGTGTTTACCTTGTGGACTATTAATCAAATACATTATTTTCCAAAAAAGTTAAGTTGCACATTAAAAATTATTTTCAGGGCGCCTGGGTGGCTCAGTGGGTTAAGCCGCTGCCTTCGGCTCAGGTCATGATCTCAGGGTCCTGGGATCGAGTCCCACATCGGGCTCTCTGCTTATTTTCAAAAATGAAAAATAAACGTTCAATTTTTACAATTTAATAATTGATAAATTTCAAAATAATTTATAACATTTAAATTATATAAAGTGATTCCTCATTCAGAATTGTCACTGCAAGTAGTATTTATTGCTTTTTAATAGTGGCCATCAGTTAAAATTTTATTCTTTGGTGGTAGCATTTTCTGTTTGACATACCCAGCAGAGTTGATGTTAGAGAAATGGAGATCACTATGGAGGTGAGGAATGAGACAACAATCCAAGAATTCATTCTGGAAGGGTTTCCTGCAATCCAGGACCTAGGGAATATCTTCTTCCTGATCCATCTGCTGGCATACCTGGCTTCTATCACAGGAAATGTGGTGATCATCACCATCACTTGGGTTGACCATCGCCTCCAGACACCAATGTATATTTTACTCAGCACGTTCTCCTTCTTTGAATGCTGTTTTATCACCTCAGTTATTCCTAAACTGCTGTCCATCTTTCTTTTGGGAAGGCAACCAATTTCCTTTACTGCTTGTCTCATACAAGCCTTTTCTTTTTTCTTTTTTGGGTCAATAATTTTCTTCCTCATGGCAGTGATGTCTCTGGATCGGTATGTGGCCATTTGCAAACCTCTGCATTACCCGACCATCATGAACCTGAAGACTTGCTTCCTCCTGGTCACTGCATGCTTCGCTTTGGCCTTCCCTCTCATCACTGGGCTGGTATTGAAGGTTTCCTACTTATCCTTCTGTGGCCCCCATGTCATCCACCACTTTCTCTGTGACCTTGGCCCCCTGATTCATCTCTCCTGCTCTGACACCAAACCTACTGAAATGTTGACCTTTGTCCTCGCTTTGTTTATCCTTATAACATCTCTTATCATAACCACCATTGCATACAGCAACATAGTAGTCACAATCCTGAGACTCCCATCAGCCAAGGAGAAACAGAGAGCTTTCTCCACCTGCTCCTCTCACCTCATGGTTCTCTTTCTGATGTATGGGAGCTGTGTGTTTATGTATGTGAAACCAAAGCAAACGAACAGGCTGGACTCCAACAGGGAGGCTGCCCTTGTGAACACGGTGGTGACCCCACTGCTCAATCCTGTCATCTACACTCTGCGGAACAAGCAGGTCCATCGGGCTCTGAGGGATGCTCTATCGAGGTTGAGGACACAGAAACAGAGCTTTGGAGGGTAAGTGGATCTTCTTGGGCTTCTAGTTCAATTTCCCACAATTGCAGAAATATTTTCTGTAGAATTCTATATATGGTGATCCAGCTTAAGCTAATTTTCATCTGGCTGGGTACAATCTTACTTTGCAATACAATACTTTTCACTCTTTGAAAATTCTTCTGAGTTCTTTATATCATGCTGAAGAATATCTTCCTTGATTTTCTACTCAGTGGTCTTTCATGAATTCAGTGCACACAACATTTATGGAGAGCCCAGTATACATAAGTCACATAATACAAAGTCTTTAAGAATAAGAAAAATTGTCAATCGCATAATAATAATTACTATTCATGGTACATGCTTATGCTTGAGTTTTCTGATACTAAGAAAGGATAGAAACCATCACCATTTTATGTATTCAGGGTTTGAAATTTTAGAAGCGAATTGTTCTGGAATTATATAAAGTCAAAATATTATAGCCTAATGAAAATTAATGGTATTTCATTAATTGGATCTTGTATGTAAATGAACCAATGGTAAGCTGGTTCTCTCTTTGGGTCTATTGGTTTTAGAGGTGTAAAGAGCTCAGTTTAACTCCAGGTGGTTAGGATGTATCTAATATTATCAACAAAATTGTCTTTAACTCTTTATTAAAATAGAAATAAAATATAAAACTTTAAAAAGTTTTTAAAAGATTTTGTTTATTTATTTCAGAGAGAGACAGACATAGTGAGAGAGAACATGAGTTGGGAGGAGAGGGAGAAGCAGGCTCTTTGCCAAGCAGGGATCCCAATGTGGGACTCAATCCCAGCAGGCTGGGATCATGACCTGAGCTGACTGAGGCACCCAGGCATCCCAGAACATTTAAATTTGTTCCGTTTTTTTTCCCCGTAATTGATGTTGCTAAGCCTTGACCCCAGTAGGTTGCTGAAAGGTAAGTGACCCCACTACCAAATTTTCTCCCTATATGGAAGAGATGTTTTCTCCCAATATGACTTTGGGTGTGGGAGCTGCCACTGTCTCCCAGGTTAAGCTAAATTATGGTTGACCCTTTATGCAGCAAAAGCTAACAAATCTCATAATTAGGAAAGCTTAAAAGGAAAATAAGTGGAATTGATAATTTTTTTAAAAAATGGATTAAAACTGGGTCAGTTATTGTGTTTGTAGGTTCATGGAGGAAGTGGCTTCCACCTGAAGACAACTGGCCCTAATGGGAAGTGGTTCCTGTCACATCCCACATGGCATGAACATGCTATGCATTTGATTTTCAATATGTCTGATTTGAGCACATATACTCCTTTCCTGCTTGATTTGAGAATTACTTATATTCAAGGCATAATCTGATTAGGAAGAATTTTAGACTGTCAAAAAATATTGGCTGATTTCGATTTTTTTTTTTTTTTTTTTTTTTTTTTGGCCTGGGAATAGTTTGATTATAAAGTGTCCTGGGGGTTATGATCTTCCAAGGACAGCTATGTCTTTGCCCCTTCTTTCTCCAAAGAAGGTAATTTCTGAGCCTAATCTAAAAGCAGAAGTTCCCGGGGTTTCTGGTTTCTGTGCATTAGATGAAATAGCCACCTCTGCCAATTCTCACAGCCTGGCCTCATGAACCAGACTAGTGTAGGAGATGAACCTCACCTATCAGCCCAGCGAGATTCTGAGTACTTCTTGAACCTTTGTGCTCATCCAAACCACTATCTTTGTTTCTAGTATGCCCCGGGAAACTAAAGTATACCAAACCCTGTTAGTCCCTGTGACAGGTAGGAAAGAAACTAGTCTTTCTAGCAGAAGCTAGAAAAGTGGGGAATGCTAGATGTGTGGTCCAATTCCTTCTCTCTTCAGTTAGCAGCTGAGAGAGTGAATCCCCTACTCACTGTTCGCTGAGTTGGGTAGAACTCAGAATTTGCCCTGTGGCAAATGTCTACACTCTCATTCAGACCACAATCTTTAAAACTGTTGCTTTACTGTCTGTCATCCTCAAAGGCCTAATGAAACCTGAGGGCTGTTGGATCTCAGAGACAGGCAGGTTAGCTGGAGACTTGGTTCTGTCTCTGGAGCAAGCCAGGGGAGAAGGAGCTACAGAAAGTAGCCACTGGCTTATTCAGAGTCCTAAGAAAGTAGAGACTTCCTGTCTGTCAGCTCCCCGATGCAGGCTAGTTATAAGCCAGACCATCAAGGTAGCAGCTGGTCAAGTTGAGACTTTAGATGTGTACTAATCCCTTCTACGGAGAAACTGAGAGCTGGCCATTTTTGCCTGCTTGCTCTATGTTGACCCACGTGGAAGAGCTGAGGAAAGTTTTTAGATGCTGCATTAATACCGGTTTCTGATTTTAGTCTATGATGGGCCTCTCAGCTCCTAGAAACAGGCAAGTTAGGATCCAATCCTTTGGTTGTCAGCCCTATAAATTGAGGCCCTAGATGTGTGGTGTAAGCCCTTTCCTCTTCTGGGAAAAGCTGGGGGTAAGGGGTTCTCACCTGATTGTATGGTGCTATGTGGGTTGGAGTTTATGGTAAGAGTGTCTCAGTTTTTCCCACCTATTTTGATGTGGCTATTTTCTCAGTTGCCTGGTATTGTAGGAATGTCTCAGCTAGTTTCTGAATATCTTTCAGAGGGAATTGATCTGCGTGTAGTTGTTTATTCAGGGTGTCTGTGGGATGAGGGGGGAAAATCAGAGGTCTCTATCCTGCCATCTTCCTGGTGTCCCATTTCTAATTTTTAGCTGTTACAAATAAAGCTTCTCTGAACATTCATGTACAGGTGTTTGTATGAATATAAGATTTCATTTTCCTGGGTTAAGTGCCTACGAACACAATGGCTGGGTTGTATGGTAATCGCACATTTAGTTTTACAAGAATCTGACAAACTGTTTTCCAGAGTGATTATACCATTTTACATTCCGATTAGCAATGCATGAGTGACCCAGTGTCTTTGCATTTTCATGAGCCTTTAGCATTACTATTTTCGTTTCACTGCAATTAGAAATTAAATGTCCATTTTTTGAAAAATCAGGGAATGTACTACTTTTTGTGAAACATCATCTCTCAAACCTCCCAAACTATCCTTTTCTTCTTTAATTGGAATTTTTATTGACATAACTGTAGATTCACATGCAGTTATAAGAAATAGGAAGATTCGTGTACACTGCTCATTTTCCTGCAATGATAACATTTTGCAAAATTATAGTTTAATATCACATTGGGATATTGACTAATACAATCTGCCAATCTTTTTCAGATTTCTCCAATATTACTTGTACTGTGTGTGTGTGTGTGTGTGTGTGTGTGTGTGTGTTTACCTCTTGTACAATTTTATCATATTGTCTTGGTTCACATGTCTACCAGCACAGTCAAGATACTGGACATTTCCAACACCACAAACATCCCTCCTGTTGCCTTTTAAAAGCTACACTTTACCCTCCTACCCCTAAGCAATGTCTTTGGTTTCTTTTCTTTTCTTTCATTTTTCTAAGCTCTGTGCTTGATGTGGGGCTTGAAGTCACTACCTGGAGATCAAGACCCACATGCTCTACCAACTGAGCTAGCCAGGCATCCCACATCCTCAGTTTCTAAAATGTAAAACTATTATACAAATGGAATCATATGCTATGTTACCTTTTGAATCATTTTTTAAAATTTTTTATTTTTCAGCATAACAGTATTCATTATTTTTGCACCACACCCAGTGCTCCATGCAATCCATGCCCTCTCCAATACCCACCACCTCGATCCCCTAACCTCCCACCCACGCCCCTTCAAAACCCTCAGATTGTTTTCAGAGTTCATAGTCTCTCATGGTTCACCTCCCCTTCCAATTTCCCTCAACTCCCTTCTTCCTCCATCTCCCCTTGTCCTCCATGCTATTTGTTATACTCCACCAATAAGTGAAACCATATGATAATTGACTTTCTCTGCTTGACTTATTTCACTCAGCAGAATCTCTTCCAGTACTGTCCATGTTGCTACAAAAGTTGGGTATTCATCCTTTCTGATGGAGGCATAATACTCCATAGTGTATATGGACCACATCTTCCTTATCCATTCGTCTGTTGAAGGGCATCTTGTTCTTTCCACAGTTTGGCGACCGTGGCCATTGCTGCTATAAACATTGGGGTACAGATGGCCCTTCATTTCACTACATCTGTATCTTTGGGGTAAATACCCAGTAGTGCAATGGCAGGGTCATAGGGAAGCTCTATTTTTAATTTCTTGAGGAATCTCCACACTGTTTTCCAAAGTGGCTGCACCAACTTGCATTCCCACCAACAGTGTAAGAGGGTTCCCCTTTCTCCATATCCTCTCCAACACACTTTGTTTCCTGTCTTGCTAATTTTGGCCATTCTAACTGGTGTAAGGTGATATCTCAAAGTGGTTTTAAATTGAATCTCCCTGATGGCTAGTGGTGATGAACATTTTTTCATGTGTCTGATAGCCATTTTTATGTCTTCATTGAAGAAATGTCTGTTCATATCTTCTGCCCATTTTTTTTTGTGATTTAAAAAATTTAGTTATTTTTTAATTCTATAATACATATTATGCACAAACACACTTATATGATTAACAGTGTCACACATAAAAAAAAAACCCTTAAGTCTATATAGTCTTATAGTCTTATAGTCTATTTAGTCTATGCTAAATATTGGTAAGCAGATTATAACATTACTAATGATTTGTATTGGCTATCTTTTGCTCATTTCTTTTTATTTTATTTTATTTTATTTTTTTTAATTTTTTTTTATTTTTTCAGCATAACAGTATTATTCTGCCCATTTTTTGATATGATTGTCTGTTTTGTGTGTGTTGAGTTTCAGGAGTTCTCTATGAAAGACCCACAGCAAATATCATCCTCAATTGGAAAAAGCTCGCAGCCTTCCCGTTGAGATCAGGAACACGACAAGGATGCCCACTCTCACCACTCTTGTTCAACATAGTATTAGAAGTCCTAGCAACAGCAATCAGACAACAAAGAGAAATAAAAGGTATCCAAATTGGCAATGAAGAAGTCAAACTCTCTCTCTTCGCAGATGACATGCTTCTTTATATGGAAAACCCAAAAGACTCCACCCCCAAACTACTAGAGCTCATACAGCAACTCAGTAATGTGGCAGGATACAAAGTCAATGTACAGAAATCAGTGGCTTTCTTATACACTAACAATGAAAATACGGAAAGGGAAATTAGAGAATGGATTCCATTTACTATAGCACCAAGAACCATAAGATACCTGGGAATAAACCTAACCAAAGAGGTAAAGGAACTGTACTCGAGGAATAATGAACACTCATGAAAGAAATTGAAGAAGACACAAAAAGATGGAAGACCCTCTCATGCTTTTGGATCGGAAGAATAAACATTGTTAAGATGTCTATACTGCCTAGAGCAATCTATACTTTTACTGCCATTCCGATCAAAATTCCACCGGTATTTTTCAAAGAGCTGGAGCAAACAATCCTAAAATTTGTATGGAATCAGAAGAGACCCCGAATCGCTAAGGAAATGTTGAAAAACAAAAATAAAACTGGGGGTATCATGTTACCTGATTTCAAGCTTTACTACAAAGCCGTGATCACCAAGACAGCATGGTACTGGCATAAAAACAGACACATAGACCAGTGGAACAGAGTAGAGAGCCCAGATATGGACCCTCAACTCTATGGTCAAATAATCTTTGACAAAACAGGAAAAAATATACAGTGGAAAAAAGACAGTCGCTTCAATAAGTGGTGCTGGGAAAACTGGACAGCTATATGCAGAAGAATGAAACTCGACCATTCTCTTACACCATACACAAAGATAAACTCAAAATGGATAAAAGGTCTCAACGTGAGACAGGAATCCATCAGAATCCTAGAGGAGAACATAGGCAGTAATCTCTTCGATATCAGCCACAGCAACTTCTTTCAAGATATGTCTCCAAAGGCAAAGGAAACAAAAGTGAGGATGAACTTTTGGGACTTCATCAAGATCAAAAGCTTCTGCACAGCAAAGGAAACAGTCAAAAAAACAAAGAGGCAACCCACGGAATGAATCTTTTTTTTTAACTCTACATGATTCCCTTGAGATTCATCTGAACTTTTGCACATACCAATATTGCATTCTTTTTTATTGCTGAATAGTAGGCAATGGTGTGAATGGTATGATGTGTTTATTCACCTATTAAAGGACATATGCACAGATTTCAGTTTTTGGCCTTTACCAGTAAAGCTGCCATGATCATTCATGTTTGTGTACAGGTTTTTGTGTGAACACAGGTTTTCATTTCTTTGGGATAAGCACCCTAATGTGCAATTGCTGGGCTGTATGATAGTTGCATGTTTAGTTTTATAAGAAACTGTCAAATAATTTTTGAGAGTGCTTGTACCAATTTATATTCCCAATAGAAGTGTATAGGTGGACCAATTTTCTGCATCCTCAAAAATATTTGGTCTTTGTTTTCAGCCACTCTGTAAAGTGTGTACTAACATTTTGTTGTTGTTTTAATTTGTATTTCCCTGATGACTAATGATGTTGAATGTCTTTCACTTGCTTAAATGGCATTTGTATACCTTTTAGGTAAAATGTCTGTTTATGTCCTTTGCCCATATTCTTATTGGTTTACTATTATTATTAATATTTTTTACTCTTGCGTTTCAAGAGGTCTTTATATCTTCCAGATATAAGTCTTTTGTCAGAAATGTGGATTGCAAATATTTTTCTGCAGTCTATAGCTTGTCTTTTTTTAAATTGTCTTTTTAAATTTGTCTTTTTTAAATTGTCTTTTTTAAAATTTTGATGTGGTCTAATTTACAATTTTTCCTTTTATGGATCATACTTTTGGTGTCAAGTCTAAGAAGTCTTTTCCTAGCCCTAGATCTTGCAGATTTCCTTTTTTTTTTCCCCTAAAAATTGTTAATAGTTTTGTGTTTTATGTTTGTCTGGGACCCTTCTTGAGTTAGTTTTTGTTGTTTGTTTTGTGTTAAGTTGTCAGACTTAGATTGAGGTTTTCTTTCATTCTCCTTCTCTTACTCCCTCTCTTTATTTTTGTATGTGGGTGTCCAATTGCTCTAGCACCATTCCTTTGGAGTTACTGTGGGTGGTAATGTATTTTTAATTTAGGTTTCCAGAAGTTTATAGTTAGTATATAAAAATGTGATTTTGGGGGGTGTTGATTTTGTAACCTTTGACCTTACTGAAATCACTTATTCATTTAGGACTACTTTTGTAGTTTGTTTGGGGTTTTCTAAATTTTTATATCATCTGCCAATAGGGATGGTTTTATATCTTCCTTTCCAATCTGCATGCATTTTATTTCTTTTTCTTGCCTTGTTGCAGAGGCTAAACTTCCAGAGTTTTCTTATTCTTTATCTTAGAGGGGAAACGCTCAGTCATTTGGCATTAAGTATGATGTTATTTCTAAGAAAACTTACCTCTGAGTCTTCTGTAGATACACTTGATATCAAGTTGAGGTAGTTCCCCTATACTCCTAGCTTATTGAGAGTTTATTTTTATTTTTTATCATGAATGGGTAGGGGAGATAAAATCCTTGCTCAACCACTAGAAGGAGGTATGGCTTTTCTTTTGGTGTTTGTCTGGAGTAATGTTGGTATTGACAAAAATTCTGTTATTAGGTCATTCTTCTCCCAGTTTTTTGGTCAGGGTAAACAGGCTCCCCCCTCTCCCCCCTTTGGAGCTATTTTTAAAAATCTGGTGGTTCTGAGTTGGACCCTCCCACAGCACCCTTTCTGGGTATTTGAAGGGCAATAAGGGTCAGATGGCTACACATGCAAATTCTACCAAACATTTAAGGAAGAGTTAATACCTATTCTTCTCAAAATATTCCACAAAAAAAGAAGGAAAACATCCAAATTCATTCCATGAGGCCAACATTACCCTGACACCAAAGCTAGACAAAGACTCCATTAAAAAAGAGAACTATAGGCCAATATCCTCTAGTAACAAAATACTGTGTCAGCTAAGTGATCATAATAAAAAAAATTCTTAATAAAATACTGCAAACTAAATCCAATAGTACTTTAAAAGAAGCATTCACCATGATCAAGTGGCAATTATTCTGCGGCTGCAAGGGTGGTACAATATTCAAAAATCAATCAATGTGATATACCAAATTAATAAAAGAAAGGATAAGAATTTTATGATCCTCTCAATAGATGCAGAAAAAGCATTTGACAAAGTACAACATCCATTTTTTAAAACATTTTTAAAATTTATTTTCAGCATAACAGTATTCATTGTTTTTGTACCACACCCAGTGCTCCACGCAATCCATGCCCTCTCTAATACCCACCACCTGGTTCCGCCAACTTCTCACCCCCCCACCTCTTCAAACCCTTCAGATTGTTTTTCAGAGTCCGTAGTCTCTCATTGGCAAACTGTGGAAACAACATCCATTTTTGATAAAAACTCTCAAGATGTTGGTTTAGAGGGGAATATACACCAGCATTAGAAAGATCATATATAAAAAACCAATAGCTAATATCATTCTCAATGAAGAAAAAATAACAGATTTTCCTCTGTGGTCAGGAACAAGACAAGCATGTCCATTCTCACTACTGTTACTTAACATAGTACTGGAAGTCCTCAGCAATCAGACAACAAAAAGAAATAAAAGGCATCTATATTGACAAGAAAGCCAAACTGTCACTATTGGCAAGTGAGATGATATTCTATACAGAAAACCTAAAGATCCCCACCTCCAAAATTGCTAGAACTGATACACAAATTCAGTCAAGTCACAGAATACAAAATCAATGTACAGAAATCTATGGCATTTCTAGACACCAATAATAAGCAACAGAAAGAGATATCAAGGAATCAATCCCATTTACAGCTTTGGCAAAAACAATAAGATACCTAGGAATAATCCTAACCAAAGAAGTAAAAGACTTGTACTCTGAAAACTACAAAACACAGATGAAAGAAATTGAAGAAGATACAAAGAAATGAAAAGACATTCCATGCTCATGAATCAGAAGAACAAATATTCTTAAAATGTCTATATTACCCAAAGCAATCTACACATTAAATGCAATCCCTATCAAAATACCAACAGCATTTTTCACAGAGCTAGAACAAATAATCCTAAAATTTGTATGGAAACACAAAAGACCCCAAATGGCCAAAGCAATCATGAAAAAGAAAAGCAAAGCTAGAGCCATTAGAATTCTGGACTTTGAGTCCTATTACAAAGCTGTAGTGATTAAAACAGTGTGGTACTGGCACAAAAGTAGAGACCTAGATGAAGGGAACAGAATAGAAAAACCCAGAAATCGGGGCGCCTGGGTGGCTCAGTGGGTTAAAGCCTCTGCCTTCGGCTCAGGTCATGGTCCCAGTTCCTGGGATCGAGCCCCACATCGGGCTCTGTGCTCTGCAGGGAGCCTGCTTCCCCCTCTCTCTCTATCTGTCTGCCTCTCTGCCTACTTGTGATCTCTGTCTGTCAAAAAAAAAAAAAAAAAAAAAAAAAAGCTTAAAAAAAAAAAAAAAAAAAAAAAGAAAAACCCAGAAATCAACCCATAGATATATGGTCGATCAATCTTCAACAAAGCAGGAAAGAATATCCAAAACAGTCCCTTCAACAAAAGGTGTTGGAAAGATTGGGCAGCAACATGAAAAGAATGAAACTGGACCACTTTATTTCACTATACACAAAAATAAATTCAAAATGGTTGAAAAACCTAAATATGAGACAAAAAACCAACACAATCCCAGGAGAGCATAGGCAGTACCCTCTTAGACATTGACCATAGCAATTTCTTTCTAGATATGTCTCTGTGGCAAGGGGAAAAAAAGCAAAAACAAAAAAATAAACTATTACAACCACAGCAAAAAAAAAAAAAAAAAAAAAGGAAGAAATCCTAGGTATTGGCAAACCATGAAGGCACTATCCAAGAAAGAGAAACTATAGGCCAAGGATAATTTGAAGCATATCTTAGTTGCCAGCTCACCACTGCTTATGCTAGATGCAGTGTAGAGTTACTTTAGCCCATTTCTTTGACTGTTCAGTTTGTAAGCCTTTCCATCAAACCATGTAGAGTCCCTCTCCTCCTACCTTCTCACCATGAACTTGGCATTGGGACTCACTCAGGTGTGACAGGTATTTCTGCTCCATGAAGCTAGCACTGAATAAAATTAAAACCCCATGCAAATGAGACTTTAGCTGAGCATTAAAATGTAGTCTCACGTTGCTGTAGCTTCTGTAACTCATCTACCATTATTCTTTATTTTCCCTTGCTTCAACTGAGAATATGACCATGAGTTCCAGGTTTGGCCTGGACTGAAAGCACAGTGGTAGAAGGACAAAAGTTATAAAAATGATTTAGTCTATTTGTGGGAAGGTAGGACCCATATAAATGCTTCTGAAAGTTTCTATAATATTTGTGTTGACCTTGATGTAACATCAACTCTGATGAGGGCAGATTCAGGCAGAACAAATTTCCAGCTACCACATGCCTCAGGGTTGCCTACAATACACTTTGGAGTTTACTTCCCCTTTCTGGCTTTCAATGGAAGCCAGACCACAGAATAGTGGCTCACTCCTGCTACAGAAGCCCAGCAGAGATACCAAGGAGAAGAACTTCTTCAAGCCAATGGTTGCTATGGACACAGATTCTCCACATCTGTTCCTTTTCTGCATCTAGAAAAAATCTCTTATTTTATTTTATTTTATTTTATTTTTTCAGTGTTCCAAGATTCATTGTTTATGCACCACACCTAGTGCAATATGTGCCCTCCTTAATACCCACGACAAGGCTCACCCAACGGCCCACTCCCCTCCCCTCGAAAACCCTCAGTTTGTTTCTCAGAGTCCACAGTCTCTCCCTCTGATTTCCCCCAATTTTACTTTTCCTTTCCTTTTCCTAATGTCCTCCCTTATGCTCCACAAGTGAAACCATATGATAATTGACTTTCTCTGCTTGACTTATTTCATTCAGCATAATCTCCTCCAGTCCCATCCATGTTGATACAAAAGTTGAATATTCATCCTTTCTGATGGAGGCATAATACTCCATTGTATATATGGGCCATATCTTCTTTACCCATTCTTCTATTGAAGGGAATCTTGGCTCTTTCCAGTTTGGCAATTATGGCCATTGCTGCTGTGAACATTGGGGTACAGATTGCCCTTCTTCTCACCACATCTGTACCTTTGGGGTAAATTACCAGTAGTGCAATTGCAGGGTCATAGGGTAGCTCTATTTTCAATTTCTTAAGGAATCTCCACACTGTTTTCCGAAGTGGCTGCACCAACTTGCATTTCTATCAACAGTGTAAGAGCGTTTTTCTTTCTCCACATCCTCTCCAACAGTTGTTGTTTACCGTCTTGTTAATTTTGGCCATTCTAACTGGTGTAAGGTGGTATCTCAATGTGGATTTGATTTGAATCTCCCTGCTAGCTAATGATGATGAACATTTTTTCATGTGTCTTTTACCCATTTGCATATCTTCTTTGGAGAAGTGTCTGTTCATGTTTTCTGCCCATTTTTTGACATGATTATCTGTTTTTCGAGTGTTGAGTTTGAGTTCTTTATAGATTTTGGATATCAGCCCTTTGTCTGTAGTGCCATTTGCAAATATCTTCTCCCATTCCATGGGTTGCCTCTTTGTTTTGTTCACTGTTTCCTTTGCTGTAAAGATTTATTTACCTTATTTAGAGAGAAGGAGTGTGCATGCATGCAAGCAGAGAGAAGAACAGAGGGAGAGAGAAGCAGATTCCCTGCTGAACACAGAACCAATTCGGCTCTATCTCAGAACCCTGACATCCTGACCTGAGCTGAAATCAAGAGTCAATCAATGGGCCCACCCAACAGGCACCCTCAGGGTATTTTATTTTAAGGAGGAAAGACCTGGGGCACCTGGGTGGTTCAGTGGGTTAAGCCTCTGCCTTTCACTTGGGTCATGGTCTCATGGTCTCATGGGATTGAGCCCTACATCAGGCTCTCTACTCAGTGGGGAGCCTGCTTTGCTCCCTCTCTCTCTCTGCCTGCCTCTCTGCCTACTTGTGAGCTCTCTCTCTATGTCAAATAAATAAATAAAATCTTTAAAAAAATACAGAGGAAAGACCTGAATAAAGGGATTATTCCACCTTGATGAAGAAAGTCCTTAATGAACTCCTTGAAATCAAAGTTATTTTGGACTGAAAGGCATTTCTTTGTGAAAGACATTCCTCATATGGCAGCCCATGAAAACTGATCTGAGGCTGGATTCACAGAAGAAACTTCATAGTCTTACTATGTATACAAAATGCAAAGAAGATGTGAATTTCTGGAGCAGTTAACTAGGTAGTAGAAGAAAACTCAATGTCTTAGTTGAATCACCCCAGAGGCAGACCCAGAGGCAAGAATTTGAAGACATGTAATTTATTGGAGAGTTGGTGCCACAGAAGACCAGTAGGGAAGATAGAAAGTTGTAGTTAAAAGAATTGTGCATTACCAAGCCAGTTACCCTTCTGGGAACTTGGAGCCCAGTCTCACTGTGGAATTCTGACTGTAGTGTAGAATACTCTTCACAGTTATTCAAACCCAGAAGAAAAGAGGATGGGATGTGTATATAGCAATTCTGCCCCAGTTGGGTTTTACAGTATAGCTGACGTTCAGTGGGGTGAGGACTGAAGGCAATGACCAAGAAATAATTTTTGAGACATCTTTGGTGCAAAATGGTGCTTTATTAAAGCATAGGGACAAGGCCCTTGGGCAGAAAGAGCTGCTGCACCAGGATTTTGAGGGGTGGCTGATTATATACCGTGGGGTTGGGGGAAGCAAGGAATAAGGGAGGTTTCCAAAGAACTCTCATATGCTAAAGAGGACCTGCAAGATACCAGAGGCCTTCACATTGCCAAGTTTAAGTTGTTTTTCCTCTAGTAAGGCATTAACAATAAGAAAGTTGGGAGCTTCCTAGAGAAACATTATACTCTGCCCACTTTAAGTATCTGTCAATGGCTGCAGGTTATAAGGACATTTAATTATATCTACATTTCCTTCTGGAAGCTAGGTTATTGATAGGAATGCTTTTTTCTTGTAGATTGCTAAGACATCTGTAAACTGAGGGAGACTCAGGTCTTGCAGGATTGTGATCCCTACAAGCTAACTATTTGTTTTTCCTTTAGGGCAGCTGGGAGTTCCTGAGGAATGTCACATATATCTCATGGAGGGGGGGTGTTGCAGAGTGTCAGCTTCTGCTTTGTCCTCAGCTTGCCTTCTGTTCCCTCATCACAGCCATCATTCACTGAGGATTCCTTCTGGGAGTGTACCTTTTCAAGCATTTATTGCTTGCCTCATGCATCAAAAAATGTGCTCCCAGGCCCAGAAAATAATGCTCTGGCAGAGTTTGCAGGAATTTGCAGTAAACACTCTACAGGTTGCCGGTCAAGTTGAATACCAAAGTAATATTGGTGGGGTCTAGCAGTGTCTTTCTTTCTTTCTTTTTTTTTTTTTTAAAGATTTTATTTATTTATTTGACAGAGAGATCACAAGCAGGCAGAGAGGCAGGCAGAGAGAGAGGAGGAAGCAGGCTCCCCACTGAGCAGAGAGCCCGATGCGGGCTCGATCCCAGGACTCCGAGATCATGACCTGAGCCGAAGGCAGCGGCTTAACCCACTGAGCCACCCAGGCGCCCAAGCAGTGTCTCTTAATCCAAGTACACTAATTAGATTTACTTGTATATCACCTTAAGTTCACCCTGTCCTATTACTTATTCTTCACTGTAGTGGTTCATCACATTTTTAAAGTAAAAAACCTGACTCACACCAGAGGTGTAAGTGGGTGAGCTGTAGGCCGTGCTGTGGCCATTGGTCCCAGTGGTGTAAGAAAACATGGTAGGTTTCATCAACTACAGACAAGAAAGAATTCTTGAGACATCTTTGGTGCAAAAAGGTGGTTTTCTTAAAGCATGGGGATGGACCTATGGGCACAAAGAGCTCCACTGGGGTCAGTAGTGGCCCATTATATACTTTCAAGTTGGGAGAGGGTTAGAGATAGTGTAAGTCCCTAAGGAATTTGAAAAGCAAGGTTTCCAGGACCTTGAGGGGGCTATTATTGGGAAAAATAATTTACCAATGTCTAATAAAACCTTAGTAATGATGTTGTGGAAAATCAGACCAGCAAGAGACAAAGTGACATTTGGAGAAGTAGGAAAACTTGGATTTATTTTACACCTACAGACCTATATGAGCTCGTGCTTGAAGTTCTGGGCCCTGGACACTGGGGTTATAGGGCTTTTATAAGGAAATGGAGGCAGTCAGGTTCCAAGGGCTATGCTGACTGCTAGTAGGTGGTTTTAAACTGGAGGAGTGGGGGCTGCTTTAGGCAGAAACAGTAGTGCAGGGATCCTGAGGAGGGAGGCCTTTTTACAGAAGCAGAAATGGCTGGTTATCTCTTGCTCTCTCAGTAGGGCTTCTGGTTATCTCTAGCTTATTGTTAGCAACTTTCCGTCTTCCGGGGCCTCCTGGTCTGGGCTTGCTCTGGGTAATTTTCCTCTTCAATAAGACCCTTCAGATATATATTTGTGGGTCATATGCTTGGGGGATGATTGTCAACATGGATCTTTGGAGGTAGAGAAAAAGGAAGTTTCCAAAGTAATTTTTATGTGTTAAAGTAGACTTACAGGATACTGGGCGTTGGGCTAGATTCTCTTTTGCCCTTAGCAAAGTACTAACATTGAGGCAGTTGATTTCCTAGAGGAACATCACTCTGCCCTTTTCAAGGATTTATCAGTGGGCTATAGGTAGTAAGGAAATTTAATTTTTCTTTTGCTATTTTCCCCCCACATTATGAAGTCCAAATAAATATTCCATCATCTTCCTTATGTTCATTCATTTAGTATGGTTTTCTTCACCCTTTGCCAAATGATTGCTAGTTTCATTTGCTTGCCCTCTAAGGTAACATAGACCTTCATACCAGAGTGGTCTTAGCCTCTGGTTACTGTGCCCTTAAGAGATCATGGCCACGGCTGCTGTTAATTTCCAAAGTTGTTACCATGGAAGCAGTAAGAAGTACCATGGTGAATCCTGTTAATTTCTGATGAGGGAGCAGAAGGCAAGCTGAGGACAGAGCACAGGCTGACACCCTGGACTTCCCCCACCTCCACCCCAGGTACGATATTATTCTAAGTAAAATAAGCCAAACATGGTAAGGCAAATGCTGTATGATCTTATTTATATGTGGAATCTAATTAAACACAGAGAAGCAGAGAGTAGAATGGTGGTTGTCAAGGGCTGGAAGGAAGGGGAAATAGGAAGGTATTGATCAAATTTCAGTTATGCATAATGAATGAGTTCTGGAGATCTATATAACATATGGCCTAGTGTTAACAATATTTTATTGCCTATTTAAAATTTTGCTAATAGAGTGGGTAAATTAAGTGCTTTTACCTATCATATTAGGGCAAAAAATCCACAATAAATATTACAGGAAGAAATAGTTGAAGGTGATAGATAAGTTAATGGCACTGATAGTGATGATGGCTTCAAGGGTGTATACTTAACTCCAAATATTCAAGTTGTATGCACTAAATATGTATATGTCAATCATACTTCATTGAATTTTTTTGAAGCTTTTATTTATTTATTTGACAGACAGAGATCACAAGTAGGCAGAGAGGAAGGCAGAGATGGGGGAATTGGGCTTCCTGCTGAGCAGAGAGCCTGATGCAGGGCTTGATCCCAGGACCCTGAGATCATGACCTAAGCTGAAGGCAGAGGCTTAACCCACTGAGCCACCCAGGCACCCCCATACTTCATTGAAGTATTTTAAAATCATGTACCTTTAACATTCAATTAACTTATGGGATTTGTCTCAATAAATGTTTTAAAGTACCAGAATCTAGTGCATTAATCTCCACATTGGGGTTTGTTCTTCACTAGGTACCACCTAAGGCTGGCAACTATCAGCCTGGATTTATAGACTCAGTTTTAGATTTCTGGTTTTCATTTTTCTATTGGTCAGTTCACACAACCAGCATAATCTTTCTCAAGGTAATATAAATGCATTTAATTAGTTTAAGTATGATAAATTATCCAATGATAACTAAAATGTTGGGAGGTTCACATTCTTTTCAGTAGTTTGACCATAATTCCCTGATTTATTCCCACATTACTGAACCTCAACCACTTCCATACACTCTTCAGTTGTTCAACTCTCAGAGCAGAACATTATTTCCATGTTCCTGCAGCATCTTGATGCTATGTCCATGAGTATTTTCAAGAGGACCCTAGAGATCATCTGGCTTAATCTCCATATTTTATGGAGAAGGCGACTTTTGTGTTTTCAGAAGTTGATCAGTTAGTTGAAGGCAACACCAGGTTTGTCCAGTGCAAATGATTCAGTCTACTGTGGTCCCTTTGCATTCCATTCCCACTGGCACTTCCCTAAGCCATCATT
Source organism: Lutra lutra (assembly GCF_902655055.1). Lineage (NCBI taxonomy): Eukaryota > Metazoa > Chordata > Mammalia > Carnivora > Mustelidae > Lutra > Lutra lutra. The sequence goes on from NC_062291.1 coordinate 49,564,012, forward strand.
TGTCCTTCTAATTCCTATAACAGGGTCTGTAGCCACTTTCCTACTCTGATCTTGGCTTTTCCAAATTTGTTAATGCAATGTGTACAGCTAATTATCTGTGATTTTTTAGGTCATGTTGATACTTCAATGTCAGTTGGGTGAAATCTGGACCTTATAATAGGACCATGAAGAGAAGTAGGATCCATTATGTTTCATAAAATGTATTTGAGACTACCTAACCTCAGGTTTTGGCTAAAAGCCAACAAAATAAAAAATTGTGTTAAACATTTTTAAAAATTTTCTTCAGTGTTTATTTGTATTCCAGTTAGTTAACATACAATGTAATATTATTTTCAGGTGTACAATTTAGTGACTCGGCACTTACAGACAACACCCTGTGCTCATCACAATAAGTGACTGTTAAGCTCCATCACCTATTTCACGCACCCCCAACCTCCTCCCTGGTAACCATTAGTTTGGTCCTTATAGTCAAGACTCTGTGTCTTGGTTTGCCTTTATCTTTTCTGCTATGATCATTTGTTTTGTTTCTAAATTCTACATATTAGGAAATCACATGGTATATTCTCTGACTTATTTAGTGTGGTATAGTACTTTCTAGCTTTATCAATGTCATTGCAAATGGCACGATTTCATTCTTTTTTATAGCTGAGTAAATTTCCTTTGTTTATAAATAGCATATCTTCTTTATCCATTCATCAGTCAATGTACATTTGGCTCTTTCCATAACTGGCTATTATAGGTAATGCTTCTATAAACATCAGGGCGCATGTGTCTTCAAATTGCTATTTTGTATTCTTTGGGTAATTACCTAGTTGTGTAATTGCTGGATGATAGGGTAGATGCACTGGTTTGCATCCCACCAACAATGTAAGAAAGTTCCATTCTCTCCACATCCTCCCCAATGCCATGTGTTTCTTCTGTTGTTAACTTTTTTTTTTTAACTAACATCTTTTGTTTGTTTTTTATTCAATTTTTTATTTTGATTCAATTTAGGTAACATATATTATATTATTAGTTTCAGGGGTAGAATTTAGTGATTCATCAGTTGCATATAACACCCATTTTATACTAGTTATATCAAGTGCCTCTTCAATGCTTATCACTCAATTACCTTATCCCCCGACCCACCACCCCTCCATCAATCTTCAGTTGTTTCCTATAGTTAAGAGTCTTTTATGGTTGCCCTCCCTCTCTGTTTTTATCTTATTTTATTTTTCCTTCCCTTCTCCTATGTTCATCTCTTTTGCTTCTTAAATTCCACATATGAGTGAAATCATATGGTATTTATCTTTCTCTGACTTATTTCACTTAGCAAAATAACCTTCTATTTCTATCCACATCATCGCAAACTGTAAGGTTTCATTTTTTTAAAAGAAAGTCTTTTTTTTTTTTTAAAGTTTTAATTTTTTTATTTTTTTCAGCATAACAGTATTCATTATTTTTGCACCACACCCAGTGCTCCATGCAATCCGTGCCCTCTACAATGCCCACCACCTGGTGCCCCCAACCTCCCACCCCCCACCCCTTCAAAATTCTCAGATCGTTTTTCAGAGTCCATAGTCTCTCATGGTTCACCTCCCCTTCCAATTTCCCTCAACTCCCTTCTCCTCAACATCTCCCCTTTAAAAGAAAGTCTTTTTTTTAAGGATTTTATTTCTTTATTTGAGAGAGAGAGAACATGAGCTGAGGGGAGGGGCAGAAGCTGGCTCCCTGCTGATCAGGGAGCCCAATGTGGAGCTCAATCCCAGGACTCTGGGATCATGACCTGAGCCAAAAGCAGCTATTTAACTGACTGAGCCACCCAAGCACCTTCAAGATTTCTTTTTTTGATGGCTGCATAAAATTTCATTATACACACACACACACACACACACACACACGCACACACACACACACACACACACACACACACACACACACCACGTCTTCTTTATCCACTTATCTATTGATGGACATCTGTGCTTTTTACATATTTTGGCTATTGTGGACATTGCTGCTGTAAGCATTTGGGTGCATGTGACACTTTGAATCACTGCTTTTGTATACTTTGGATAAATACCTCGTAGTGCAATTGCTGGGTCATAGGATAGCTCCATTTATAACTTTTTGAGGAACATCCATACTGTTTTCTACAGTGACTGCACCAGTTTGCATTCCCACTAACAATGTCAGAGGGTTCCCCTTATTCCACATCCTCGTTAATATCTGTTGTTTCCTGACTTGTTAATTTTAGCCATTCTGACTGGCATGAGGTGGTATCTCATTGTGGTTTTGATTTGTATTTCCCTGATGCCGAGTGATGTGGAACATTTTTTCATGTGTCTGTTGGCCATTTAAATGTCTTCTTTGGAGATACGTGTTCATGTCTTCTACCCATTTCCTGACTGGATTATTTGTTTCTTTGCGTGTGTGTGTGTGTGTTGAGTTCGATAAGTTCTTTACATATTTTGGATACTAGCCCTTTATCTGGTAAGAAATTTGCAAATAACTTTTCCCATTTCATAGGTTGCCTTTTAGTTTTTTAGACTGTTTCCTTTGCTATGAAAAGGATTTTTCTCTTGATGAGGTCCAAATAGTTCATTTTTGCTTTTGTTTTCCTTGTCTTTGAAGGTGTATCAAGAACGAAGTTGCTATAGCCAAGGTCAAAGAGGTTGCTGCCTGCGTTATCATCTAGGATTTTGATAAGTTCTTGTCTCATATTTAGGTCTTTCATCCATTTAAGTTTATTTTTGTGTATGGTATAAGAAAACGGTACAGTTTCATTCTTCTGCATGTGGCTGTCCAATTTTCCTAGTGCCATTTGTTGAAGAGCCTTTTTTTTCCCCCTTTGGATATTCTTTCCTGCTTTGTCAAAGATAAGTTGACCCTAGAGTTGAGGGTCCATTTCTGGGTTCTATATCCTGTTCCCTTGATCTGTGTGTTTGTTTTTGTGCCAGTTCCATTCTGTCTCGATAATAATATCGTTTGAAGTCCAGAATTGTGATGCCTCCAGCTTTGGTTTTCTTTTTCAATATTCCCTTGGCTATTTTGGATCTTTTCTGGTTCCATACAAATTTTTGGGTTATTTGTTCCAGCTCTGTGGAAAATGGTGGTGGTATTTTGAGGATTGCATTGGATGTGTAGATTACTCTGGGTAGCATAGACATTTTGACACTGGTTGTTCTTCCAATCCATGAGCATGGAATATTTTTCCATTTTTTGGTGTCTTCCTCAGTTTCTTTCATGAGTGTTCTATAGTTTGCAGAGTACAGATCCTTTGCCTCTTTGATTAGATTTATTCCTTGGTATCTTATGTATTGCGGTACCATTGTAAATGGAATAATTTCTTTGACTTCTATTTCTTCTGCCTCGTTGTTAGTGAATAGAAGTGCAATTGAGTTCTGTGCACTTTGTTTATATCCTGAGTCTTTGCTGAATTCCTATATCAGTTCTAGAAATTTTTGGGTGGAGTCTTTTGGGTTTTCTACATAAAGTATAATATAGTCTGCAAGAGTGATAGTTTGACTTCCTTGCCATTTTGGATGCCTTTTATTTCTTTTTGTTGTCTGATTGCTGAGGCATTCATTCTGATATCCTGTGTCTTTTGTTTGGAGCATTTCAGTTCATTTACATTCTGAGTAATTATTGAAAGATACGAATAGTGTCCTCGTATTCCCTGTAAAGTCACTGTCCCTATAGAGTGTTTCTGTTCCCTTCTGGTTTTTGTTACCGTTGTCCTCTCTCTCTGCTCAAAGGGTCCCCTTTAATATTTCTTGAAGGGATGGTTTAGTGTTCATGAATTCCTTTAGGTTTTGTCTTGAAAACTTTTGATCTCTTCTTTTATTCTTAATGACAGCCTTGCTGGATACAGTGTTCTTGGCTACATATTTTTCCCAGTTAGCATGTTGAATATGTCATGCCAGTTTTTCTGGCCTGCCAGGTCTCTGTGGACAACCTTGTTGCCAGCCTTATGTGTCTCCCCTTGTAGGTTAAGGATATCTTGTCCTGAGCTGCTTTCAGGAATTTTCTCTTTCTCTTTGTCATTTGCATGGTTCATTATAATATGTCAAGGTGTTTATCTTTTCCTTGTTGATTTTGAGGGGAGTTCTCTGTGTCTCTTGGACATGAATTCCTGTTCCCATCCCCAGATTAGGGAAGTTCTCGGTTCTAATTTATTCAAATAATCCTTCTGCCCCCTTTCCCACTCTTCTTCTTCTGGGACTCCTATAATACAGATATCATATTGCTTTATGGAATTGCTGAGTTCCCAAAGTCTACCTTCATGAACTAATAGTATTCTTTCCCTCTTCTTTTAAGTTTCATTGTTTTCCATACTTTTCTCTTCTGTATCACTGATTTGCTCTTCTGCTTCATTTGTCCTCATTTTTATAGCCTCCATCTTAGTTTTAGCATTTTTAATTTTGGCCTGACTACATTTTAGTTCTTTTATCACTACAGTAAGGTATTATCTCATGTCTTCTTTGCTTTTTCCAAGCCCAGCTAGTATCTTTATAATCATTGTTTTAAATTCTAGCTCAGATATCTTACTTATCTCTGTATTGATTAAATCCCCTGCTATGAGTATCACCTCCTATTCTTTCTTTTGGAGTGAATTTCTCTATCTCATTTTATCCAGAAAATACAAGATGAAAGAAAAAGGAAGCAAGCCTCATCTTATTTCCACCAGAGCCTGATGTTTTGGAGCACTCTTAATCAGTAGACCTGGTACATGTGGGGAGCCTCTGTTGGTCTTCTGAGAGTGAGGCCTGCTGGACTAGCTCAGAAGCTGACTTTACCTTGTAAAGATGCCCCTGCCTGGCTCAGGGGATGGGGTTCAGCGTTGAGGACTCTAGCCTCCACTGGAAGCATTGTGTTTTTCTCTGAATTCCAACTGAGGTTACTGGCCCTCTGTGCACACTTCTGTCCCTCCTGTTGAGCACTGCTCAGTTGCTCCCAGATGGCTTTTTGTCCTTCAAGATGCAAAGCGTGCTCTTCCAAATGTGCTCTGGGAAGGGAAATAATTTCTTCCCGTACAACAGGGGATCTCCTCACCAAGCTTTCTTGTCTGATCTATACCCACTGTGCAGTCTCTTGCTCTTTCCCTCTTCTAGAGTTTGCTCCATGAAAAGTGTTCCCTCACCTTTGCATCCTGCAGCTTTCCTCTCCCCTAATTCAGGGATCTCAACCTCCCATCTGCCATGTTCTATCCCTTCAACTGTGCAGACTGTTTTCTTAATCCTCAGTTTGAATTCACAGTTGTTCAGAATAGTTGGATGTTGATGTAGCTGTGTTAGAGGGACACGGCAACCTTGGTGTCCCCCTGCTACATGGCCACCTTAATTCCTCTACTCTCTTGTTAATCTTTTTTGAAGATGTTTATTCTGAAGGAAAAATATACATACCCTGTGGATTATAAAGGTACACAACGTTTAAGGATTGAGATCATTGAAATGGTGGTTTTAAAGTAGGTTATCTATCAGAAGATAACCTTATACATGACAACACCAGTCAACCAGGAAAAATCTTACTTGTTTATTTTCATTAGTAATGTGAAGAAGATAAGCAAATAACTTAGATTCCCCAACTTGAATCTTTGGAAGAAATTAAAGAAATATGAAATAAGTGCTCCCATCTACTGATGTACGCAAGCATCTGTGGTAAGAGATTTAGGATGGGAAACACTCAGAATTGTGCATTATGTATCTGAGGGGCTGGAGCTAGAATAAACAATTTAGGAACTAGGAACATTGGTCAGCCATGGGATGCTGTGAATATTCCCTCTCCTTGGTGTTTTGTTCTCTAAGACTGAGAACAATTCTGTTTCTCTCCAGAATGGATTGATGCATATATATGTAGCAAAGCTAAGGGCCAGGAACAGCATTTAAGAGCACACCTAATGCAAACCAAATAATTCCAAGGTGAAGGATATTATGACCACTATTTCCTTGGTCTAAACCTGGAGGGAAGGCAGACCCAAGTATTCATACTATTTCTATTATTTCCTACATTCCTATTATATAAATTTCTATCATTTGAATATCTAAATGCCTTCTGGTAAATATTTATTAATTCTGTTCAGCCACGTTCATAGGTAGAGAGAAGTGAAATAATAACTATAAATTTACTAAATTTTGGAAATTTCAAGCACATGATTTATAAAGAGGGAAGAATAAAAATTCAGTGAAGGATTTTACAATTAATCAGTTGTCATCAATATGTGGGATATTTATGGAGGGGATAATGATGCACATCAAGGTAAAATGTAGCCTGGAAGAAGCAGGTTTCCATTTTGTTAGGAATGTGCTGAGTTTAGTGAGGTCTGTCAGAGACCCTGCACAACAACTCTGTGGACTGCTACACTGGCCAGAATGAGGACACAGGGTTCTCTGAAGCCTTCCACCCCAAAGCCATGTGAGTTTTTTATCTTGATATTTTCATTCTGCACATTGTCTCCCTCAGAGCCCGGTGGACCTGCTTGTTCTGCAGAGTGTAGATGACAGGGTTCAGCAGTGGGGTCACCACTGTGTTCACAAGGGCAGACTCCCTGTTGGACTCCAGCCTGTTCAGTTGTTTTGGTTTCACATATATAAACACACAGCTGCCATACATCAGAGAGAGGACTATGAGATGAGAGGAGCAGGTGGAGAAAGCTTTCTGTTTCTCCTTGGCTGATGGGAGTTGTACGATTGTGACTACTATGTTGCTGTATGCAATGATGGTTATGATAAGAGATGTTATAAGGATAAACAAAGCGAGGACAAAGGTCAACCTTTCAGTAGTTCTGGTGTCAGAGCAGGAGAGATGAATCAGGGGGGCAAGGTCACAGAAAAAGTGAGGAATGATACGGGGACCACAGAAGGACAACTGGAAAACCTTCACTACCAGCCCAGTGATAAAGGGAAAGGCCAATGTGAAGCAGGCAGTGACCAGAAGGAAGCAAGTCTTCAGGTTCATGATGGTCGGGTAATGCAGAGGCTTGCAAATGGCCACATACCGATCCAGAGACATCACTGCTATGAGGAGGAAACCTACTGCTCCAAGAAATAAAAAGACAAAGGCTTGCATGAAACAGGCAGGAAAGGAAATGGTTTGCTTGCCTGAGAGAAAGATGACCAGCAACTTGGGAATAACAGCACTTATGACACCACACTCCAAGAAGGAGAAAGTGCTGAGGAACAAATACATAGGTGTATGGAGCCAGGAGTCAGCACAGGTGATGGTGATTATGATTACATTGCCAGCAATGGATGCCAGGTACACCAGCAAGTGCACCAGAAAGAGGACCTTTCCCAGGTGTTGGATGGCAGGAAACCCCTCCAAGGTGAATTCTTGGACAGTTGTCCCATTCCCCATTTCCATGGGTATCTCTTTCCACAGCAGTGTCCCGGCTGTACTTATCCTGCAATGACGACATCAGGGAACACAAAGATTTTAGAGGAGCACGATTAAGTTACTTGACTATCCAGGAAGATGGCTAGGCTGGTAGTAAAGTGGATTAGCCAGTTGGTTCTTCAATTAGATGGACCTGAGTTCAATATTAGTTAAATGCTCAGTCCTAACTCATGAGAGATGGGGCATCTTTGGAAAGTTAGTTAACCATTGTGAACTTTTTTTTCGTCCTCTGCAGAATGAAGTTGATAGGATCTACCTGTTCATGTTCCTGTGAGAATTAAGTAAGGAAAAGCATGTAACTCACTTGGCATACGATGGCAGTGTTTCCTATGTGTTCCTCAAAGTCTAATTGTAATGTTATGATCACTAATATAATGCTTAGGAGAGCAACATCTGTAGGCAGGGGTATTGCTATTTTTCTAGTTATAAAATATTTATTTATTTATTTGTTTATTTATTTATTTATTTTAGATTTTGTTTATTTGACAGATCACAAGCAGGCAGAGAGGCAGGCAGAGAGAGGGGAGGAAGGAGGCTCCCTGCCGAGCAGAGAGCCCCATGCGGGGCTAGATCCCAGGACCCTGAGATCATGACCTGAGCCCAAGGCAGAGGCTTTAACCCACTGAGCCACCCAGGCGCCCCGTAAAATATTTTATTTTTAATAGTATTATCAATTTGTTTGTAAACATAATGATGATGTCAGTAATATTCCCTTTAGATGTTTCTTTTAATAATGTAAAACATTCTATGGTCCAAACTATGATCACCATGATGTGTTGAGGACTTATGTTTGGTACTATGCTGGTCACCGAAATTCAGTATTTCTGTTCCTCTTCACAATAACCATGAGCCCCTTCTTCTAGAGAAGCAGAACTGAGGCTTAGAGAGTTCCAGAGAATTAGCTCCCCATAGTTGATACTTTACCTAGATCTTCCAGATCCAGGACCCCTGCTGTTTCCAAATGCAATGTCAACATATTTTGAAAGGGAAAAAATGTATTGTTGATGATCTTTAAACTTGAAGTGAAGGATTAGCTTTATTTATCTTGTTTCTACCCTTAGTTAGTATCACTGATGAGTTAGAGACCTGTGGAGTGACATGAGGCTTAGGGAGCATCTACCTTAACACAAGCATTTTATAGAAGCAACATGAGACTGGGGACTTTGGGGGCTTCTTTACAGCATGACATAATTTGTAAATCCAGGATTTATCCCACCCCCACCCAGGGTTCATGCTGTCCTGTGATGAGGTAGGAGTGACATTAGGTCACAGGAATTAGCCCAGTGAGGTATATAGGCTGGGCACCTGTCACTCATGCACTCACTTTTACATTGGAGCTTAGTGAACAATTTGCTGGCTTCAGAGCTCTCCGTCACTGACTTCTTTCACCATGCTGTTTGGCTGTAGCATCTCAGTGCTAGGCTGAAGGTCAGCTGTGTGGCATGTAGTCTCTCTCACTAACTCCCCCTGGGCCAGGTCCTGTGAAGGGCTGCTCATGAACCATCTGCTCCCTTCTGAGTGCCACAGCCTGCAGGAGCCTCTGCTTCTGTGCCAGTGGACCCCAGTAAGCCCACGAAGCCACCACAGTCCGTGAGGCCAGGTTCACACACAGGAGTCACCTGCAACTACTGTTCTAAGAAATCTAAGAAATCAAGAACTTGTTCTGGGCTGAAGGGAAAGGAGAGGAGAAGGAAATTTGTTTGTCACAGCCTGTTGTCCCAGAGAGGGTTGAATATACACCCCATGCTGCCAATGTCTGGCTGACAAAGTCTTTTTTTCCATAGCCCAGATGTTTCATAGCACAGCATAGCTATGGGCAGCCTTGACCACGGAAGCCCCAGAAAGGAGCAGACAGACTAAAACGACTATATTTCACTGCCTACTGTTCTGGGCTAGAGCTGGACTTCCAGACTACTTAGCATTCTTTTTTTTTTCTTTTGATACTAATTGCATTTTTTAAAATTTATTTCTTTTCAGAGTAACAGAATTCATTGTTTATGCACCACACCCAGTGCTCCATGCAATACGTGACCTCCACAATACCCACCATCTGGCTCCCCCAACCTCCCACCCCCCACCCCTTAAAACCCTCAGATTGTTTTTCACAGTCCATAGTCTCTCATGGGTCACCTCCCCTTCCAATTTCCCTCAACTCCCTTCTCCTCTCCATCTTCCTATGTCCTCCATGTTATTTGTTATGCTCCACCAATAAGTGAAACCATATGATAATTGACACTCTCTGCTTGACTTATTTCACTCAGCATAATCTCTTCCAGTCCCGTCCATGTTGATACAAAAGTTGGGTATTCATCCTTTCTGATGGAGGCATAATACTCCATAGTGTATAAGGACTACATCTATACTTAGCATTCTGATAAAGGTCTGGCTCTGCTCCCTCAGTGAGTAAAAGCCCACCTACCATGCAACATTGCTGTCACCTCCTATACTCTGAACAGGAACAGGTAGCTTCTTATATTTTTAGCCCTGGTGTTGCTGAGGCAAGGGTCTTATGTGTAGGGCTTCATGTCATGGGTACACCTGCACCAAGTCTCCTTCTACAATTCCTCCATCACATCCTCACCTTTTCATAGGGAGAAGCATCCTTGTTTCACTGCATCAACATTGAGAAGCTGCTGTCATGCAAGTTTGGGACTCTGTGATAGTTTTCCTACCAGAATGTATGGTTGTGAAGCAGGATGGACCCAGCCAGTGAGCAGAGAGTGCAGGCCCCCAAACCTTCTTAGATGCTGAAGAGACAGGGGCAGAAAGTAAGGGCATGGCTGGTATCCTGGGGAGAGCTAATTGGTCAATGTTGAGGACAAGATTTACTGGTGCAACCTTTACATTTATCTTCCCTTGTGTGGTGATGCTGGCTCCCAGATGTCCACACTGTTCTCTGCCAAGATTTTGAAGAAAATTATATGAAAATTTCCCAAGGGTTTTTAAAATCCCAAGTTGAATGCTGCTACTGATTTGACGTAACAGACCAGACTAGTTTTCTACGTGTGCTGTGTGCACTGAGGCCAGAGCATACTTGTTAAAAGAACAGATTTTATGGTGAGAAAAAGCTGGATTATATTCTAGATTTCATGAGGCTTTTAGGAAGGTACTGGGGAAACCTGCCTTTCTTGGTCAATTTTTCTTTATGCTTTCACCAATGTTATGGTTCTTTTCATTCCATATTTTCATATGAAAAAAATTTCATTGTGCTCTCCAATCTTCTTGAAAAAGGAAAGTACACCTTTTTTTTTTGCTCCTCAGGGAAGAAGGGGGAATGTTAGGTGGTTTCTCTAACATCTCTAGCCTGGCAAGTCTCTCTTTTAAAAAAGAATGTGGGAAATGGAACCCAGATTCTTTCTAGATGCAGAAAAGGAGGAGATGTGAGCCTGAGGGTGGAGAAGCTGTATCCATAACAACCACTGGCCTGGAAAGCTGCTTCTTTTACAGGGTATCTCAGCTGGGCTACTATGGCAGGGGAGACCCATGTTTCTGTGACTTCTGGCTTCCCATCACAAGCCAGAGAAGAGTACTAACCTCCCAAAGTGTTTGTAGGCAACCCTGGTACATATGGGCGCTGTTTGGAAATTTGTTCTGCCTGTATCTGCCCATATTAATATTGATCTTAGAAGGACAAGGGAAATATAGAAACTTTCATGAGTCTCCATGTGGGTCCCACCTTCCCCAAAATAGACAAAATCTCCCTTTTTTTGAGAGAGAGAGAGAAAGAACATGTGTGATTGAAGGTGGTGGGGGTATGGTAGTGAGTATGACAGGAGGCTTGTTCTGTAACTCTCAGATGATGACCTGACTTAAGCTAAATCAGGAGTTAGCTGCTTAAACAACTGAGCCACCCAGGTGCCCCAGACAAAAACACTTTTATAACATCTGTCCATATACCCACTCTGCTTTCAATCCAGGCCAAACCTGGATATGAGCCAAAATAAACAATAATGAGAGATGAGTTATAGAAGCTAGAGCAAAGTGAGACTATCTATAGATTTTAATGCCCATATAAAGGCTCATTTCATGGGTTTTTAATTTTATTCAGTGCTAGCTTCATGGTGCAAAAATACCTGTCACACCTGAGCAAGTCCCAGTGCCACAAGATGGTGGGAATGTGGGAGGAGAGGGGCTCTATGAGGTTTGATGGAAACGCTTACAGAGAAGACACTCAAAGAAATTGGCTGAGCTAACTCTACATTGCATCCAGCACTGAGAAATGTTTCAAATTGTCCTTGGCCCATGGTTTCTCTCTTCTGAGAGAGTTTCCTTATTCCTCTCCAAGACCTGCCATTTCTTTAATTTTTTTTAATGACCTTGAGATCTCATTTATCTTGGACATTTCCAGCATTAGCTGTGATTTGGGCTTTTAGTTAGCCAGTTAGAGTAAGGAAGGGGATAGTTCTTAAAGTTGTATTTGTGATTATCAAACATGAAAAGATAAAGCAAATATCAGTTTGTGGTTTCTTCTCTGTAGAATATGATCATGTTTGCCACACTAACCCTCAGCCACTCTTGACAAATTAGGCTACACATATATATTGATGATTTAGATAATAAGAGTATTTTGGTTTATAGTGTATCATGTTAATATGGTCTGTTCCTAGAAAAGTTCCAGTTTCTAATATTATATCCCTAAGGACGAAGGCTTAATTAATGCCCAAGGAAAGGTGAATCCTATCACCTATGATGTTGTGGGAGAGGGAGTAGAGGATACTAATTTGAACAGGTTGTGGGCATCAGGAAGGCGAGAAACATGCATTAGGCCAAATCCCAGGCTGAGGCTGGAGCTATTGGCATACTAATAATACATGGAGAACCATTTTCCCTCAGAATTTCAATAAATGTAAGGTAATGATACCAATTGGGACCTGGAACAGATCAATTCTGATTTAGAGGTCTTGTTAATACCACACCCAATACCTATCCCTCCGTGTGAGGATCCAACATGGAACCATGAAGCAAAACTGAAGGTATAGAGTAATTTATCCTATCTGGGCTTCTATGTTTTCTTTTTTACTCATTCATGGAAAAAGAAATCTTTTCTTTTTTTAATGACTATATATCTATCTATCTATATATATATGATTTATATATATGGGTATATGTATGTATATAAATGATTAATTAAGTTCAATTATGTGGGTGGGAAAAAAGAGGTAGAAGAAGAAGAGCTATCTATAAATCTCAGAAGTGAAACTACTTTGTAAGGATCTGGATCCTATACTACTGCTTGTTTCCTGGTAATATTTCTTGAGCTTGTCTCCCCTCAGATGTGTGGATACTTCAGGTATTGGGAACAATACGTATGGTTCTTAGTTGTGTTTTTAGCACAGGATTCTTAAGTATCTTTATCTCAGTACTTTTCCAAAATGAAATGGTGAATGTTACATTTTGCAAGGTCAATATTTTATACAAAGTATGGAAGAACTCTCATTAACTTCTTCCCCTCACCCCCTAAAAACTAATTTGAAATGGGGGCAAAGTTCATATTTTTAAGTTCACACCTCTTCTGGGAACACCTTTACAGCTTATTACATGAATTAGTTTTACTCTTAATGGAGGGGAACTACTTAGAGGAGAAGGTGAAGGATATGCAATGGAAAGAAAACTAATTTGTATGATCCCCTTTTAGTAAATGGGATTCTTTTGGCTGGGCTTCAGACATCACCTCACCAATAATTGGTATTACATTGGTGGCTGTCATAAAGTCAGTGTCCAAGATTCCTAAGATTCAGTAAACCAGACTGATCTCTTTCCACACGTGTGACTTTGGGGATCTCAGGCTGGTCAGGGCTTTTGTAAGATATGGGTAGAGGGAGATGTTCTCTGGACTGACAACACAATCAAATTCAGTTTTCCTTTCCAGCACTTATCACTGCTTGGAGACAAAGCTTCTGAGAAGAAGCCTCAGGAACCAGAGGAGATGAATTGGAATTCTTCAGCCTCCAATATGACTGGGTTGCTCAATGTGGGATTGAGGTATCTATCAGCCTCTTCTTCCTTAGTTGGGAGGTCAGGCCACCCACAAGACAGGGAAGGAAAGTGGCCAGTGAAGGCATAGTGGGGGATCCCATGCTCAGACTGATCAAGAGGCATACTGCCAGGGTGAGCACGTGCTGTATCCTCAGAAGGCTGGCTTCTTCTGGAGTCATGCTTCACCTTTGTCCATCAGGTCTGCTCTTGGGGAAAGATACAGCCACCAAAACTAGAGGAGCTCTGCTTTCTCCTCATACCCATCTTAGTTTGACTCTTTGTTTTGAAAAGAATGCAAATCCTACCAGTCATGGTCAATGAGGGTTTTTTATTTCACAAGTAGCATCTCATTCATAGAAACCCTGAACAGGAGTCACAATAGGCCTGGCTGTCAAGGGCACTAAAAGTGGAGAGTGATTCTAGATTCAGGCAACTCTAGGAACTTCAGCATCTGGGTGTTTGGATTCTCTTTCCACTGCTCTCCCATGGGCCCTCAAGCCACATTCTTCATGTCTACAAATTTACGGCCTTCTACTAAATGGTGTTCTTTATACTCTTAATTTCTATCCCTCTGTTTTTCAGTGACACAGGATCCATAGTGACTGTGACACTTTCTTGTTCTACATCTCAGTGCTTCACTTAATGGAGCAATGATACAAATCTTATGCAGTCTTTCAGAAGGTATGAAAAGAGTTAATGTAATTTATAAAAATCTTCATAAAACAGAATATTCTTTTTTCCCCTGCCTTTGTTGAGTTACAATTGACATATAACATTCTGTAAGTTTAAGGTGTAAAAAGTGATGATTTGATATACCCATATATTATGAACTGTTTACCAGAGTAAGATTAACTAACTCATCTTTCACATCACATAATTACCATTTTGTTGTTATAGTATGAGCATTAAAAACTCTATTGTCAAGAAAAGCTCTATTCTTTTAGCAATTTTCAAGGGTGAAATACAATATTGATAACTATAGACACCATGTTGTACCTTAGACCCTCAGAATTTACTCATTTTATAATTGAAATTTTATACCCTTTGACCGGCATCTTCCCTTTCCCCCTCCATTTAACCCCTGACAACCACAATTTCACTGTGTTTCTATGAGTTACATGTTTTTATATGTCCCATAAAAATGACGTCATACTGTATTTGTGTTTCTCTATCTGACTTATTTGACTTAGTGTTAAAATTTACATCACTAGATTTATGACAACGATGACAGTCTAATGCAGTAAGGAAGTGATAGTTCTTCAACACATGTAGATGGTGCTGTATCAGGTAGGTATTCAAATGGAGAAAATGTACTTGACTGTTACTGTATGTAAGAACATATTATGGGTTCTCTAGTCTCTTCCATTGATCTATGTGTCTTTTTGTGCCAGTACCATACTGTCTTGATGATTACAGCTTTGTAACACAACTTGAAATCCAGAATTGTGATGGCTCCAGCTTTGGTTTTCTTTTTCAATGTTCCTTTGGCTACTTGGGAATTTCCCTGGTTCCATACAAATTTTAGAATTGTTCATACCAGTTCTGTGGAAAATGTTGATGGTATTTTGATAGGGACTGCACTGAATGTGTAGATTGCTCTGGGTAGCAGAGACATTTTCACAATATTTGTTCTAATCCATGAGCATGGAATGTTTTTCCATTTCTTTTTTTTTTTAAGATTTCATTTATTTATTTGACATGCAGAGATCACAAGTAGGCAGAGGGGCAGGCAGGGAGAGAGAGAGGTGGAAGCAGGCTCCTTGCTGAGCAGAGAGCCTGATGCGGGGCTCGATCCCAGGACCCTGAGATCATGACCTGAGCCGAAGGCAGAGGCTTTAACCCATTGAGCCACCCAGGTGCCCCTGTTTTTCCATTCCTTTGTGTCTTCCTCAATTTCTTTCATGAGTGTTCTATAGTTTTATGAGTACAGATCCTTTGCCTCTTTGGTTACATTAATTCCTGGGTATCTTATGGTTTTGAGTGCAATTGTAAATGGGACCAATTCCTTAACTTCTCTTTCTCTGCCTTGTTCTTAGCATATAGGAATGCAATTGAGTTCTGTGCATTGTGTTCATATTCTACAACTTTGCTGAATTCCTGTATCAGTTCTAGCAATTTAAGGGTGAAGTCTTTGGGTTTTCTGTAAAGTGTCATGTTATCTGTGAAGAGTGAGAGTTTGGCTTCTTCTTTGCTGATTCAGATGCCTTTTATTTCTTTTTGTTGTTTGATTGTTGATATTAGGATTTCTAGCACTATGTTAAACCACAGTGGAGAAAAGTTCTCAGTTTTTCCAAACTGAGGATGATATTTGCTGTGGGTTTTCGTATATGTCTTTTATGATATTGAGGTATGTTTCCTCTATCCCTACATATTGGAGGGTTTGTTTGTTTGTTTGTTTATCAAGAAAAGATGCTATATTTTGTCAATTGCTTTATCTGCATCAACGAGAGGATCATATGGTTCTTGTCCTTTCCTTTATTAATGTGATTTATCACATTGTTTGATTTGCAGATGTTGAACCACTCTGGCAGCCCAGGAATAAAACCCAGTTAGTTGTGGTGAATTATCCTTTTAATGTACTGTTGGATCCTATTAGCCATTATCTTGGTGAGAATTTTTGCAGCTATGTTCATCAGGGATATTGGTCTGTAATTGTCCTTTTAAAACCCTGGCAGTGAGTACTTCCTCCTGTTCTTTCTTTTGGGATGAGTTTCTCTATTTCCTCATTATGTCCAAAAAAGAATAGGAGAAAGTGAGAAAAGAGAAAAATAACAACAGCAGAAAAGACAACCAAACAAAACAAACCTGAAAAAAAAATAAAAACAAAACAAAATTTAAAAAATCTAACAAGAAGTAAAATATATCAAAACAATAAACTAGATCCTGAATGTATTTTGGTTTGTTTGTTAAAGGAAATTAGATGCCAAAATAGGAAGGAAAGAAAAACTTACATATATAGAAAAATGAAATAAAATAAAATGAGAGGAGACCAAAAATTAAAAAATATGTATATAATGTGTATATAAAATTTAAAAAGAATAAAAGAAGAATTGAGGTGATAAGAAAATAGCTGAAAATGAAAGACTAAGAATAACAACAACAACAAAAAAAGAATGCTATATACTGTTTTCCCTAAGAGCTGAAGTTCTACAATTCTCTATGATTTTTAAACTTGAAACTAGTCAGTTGTTCCTGCTGGTCTTCTGGGAGAGGGGTCTGTTGCCCTGATTCTGTGTCCTTGCCCTGGTGGCATTACACCTCTCTCTCCAAGGGACCGGGCTCAGTGTACTTGGCTCCAGATTGCACTATGTGGTGCTGTTTTGCTCCGTGAAAGCTTTCAGCACCACTGGGAAGGGACTAAAATGGCAGCACCCCAAACTGTAGCCCTGGAGCTGAAAGTTTGCACCTACAACTCTCACAGAAAAGCACCCATCACTTGTGTCTCCCTGGCTTCTGTCTGTACTCTGTGTTCACCTAGCTTATGACCAAGAATTTTTATGACAGACATGTGACCCAGTTTCAAATCTCCAAACTTTCTGCACTCCAGCAGCCCAGAACTGTGTTGTTCCTCCCAGGCGAGCGAGGGGGCGTCTGTCCATGCTTCTGGATTTTGATGGGCCCTTGCCCAGAAAGCAGTCGTGATCATGCAGTGGTTCATAGTTTATAGCACATTGAGAAGAAAGTCAGTGCAAAGAGTCTGTTTCCAGCCAACTTCCCTGCTATGATGCCTGGGAACTCTGCTGCAATCTGGCACCCTCATTTTCTTTGTGACCCTGGGAATCCTGAGTCCATGTTGTCCCTTCTGGGATTCTGCCTGATTCACCACCTGAGTACCTTTAAGCCAGGGGTGTCCCCCACCTCAGCAGACTTACAATTTCCAATTTTGTGCTCATTGCTTATAATACTTTATGGCAGTCTTATTAAGCTGGCTCCCTACCCTCCTGTATCCACTGATAAATTGCATCTGATTCATGTCTCTGTACCGCCTACCTTCCAAAAAGTGATTGCTTTTCTGTTGTAGAATTGCAGCATTTCTTTTCTCAGATCTCTGATTGATTTCACAGGTGTTCAGAATGATTTGATATCTATCAAACTAGCTGAATTCCAGGGACCAGGTGAACTTAGAGTCTCCTACTCCTCCACCATCTTAACTCACAGGAGACACAAAATGTTTTCAAAAAGGAAGGTAAAGGAGAAAAAGAGAAAAGTAGAAAACAAGTAGTAAGATGGTAAGGATTAACCCAAATTTATAGTAACAAATTAATGAAAGTAGGCTAAACACCCCATTTAAAACATTGTCAGATTAAATTTAAGAAATAAGTAGATTGAACTATATGCTGCCCACAGGAGACAGACAGGATGTATCAGAACATAGAAAGTCTGTAAATAAAAGGATAGAGAAATAAGAACTGAACATATACCATACAAACTCAAAGGATGGTGAGGTAGCTCTATGAGTATTAGATAAGGTAGACTTTAAGGCAAAAACTATGACAAGAGGTAAAGATATACAGATTTGTATATATACAAACTTTTTGGATAAAACACTTTTATAATAATAAAAGTATTAATTTAAGAGGAAGACATAATAGCCTAAATTCAGTAACTGGGAAAAGAGAGAAGGGAAATTTCTGGGGTCACAGAAATGTTGCATATCTTAATTATGATGGTGGGTACATCGGTGTATATATTGATCAAACTAGTTCTCAGCTTTAACTTGAGAACTATGCTATTTATTTAAATATAAATCATATACCCACAAAAAGTAAGAAATAGAAAAAATGCTACATATAAAGTGAAATTCTGACATAAATTCTGAATAGACATATAATATTTTTAAAAAATAATGTGCTTACACAAAGTTGAAATAAAAAAAATTTAAATAGAATCCTACAAAATAATACATATAACTGTGAGTTTTGAATATAATGTTTGTGAAAAAATTTCACATTCTCACAAAACTTTTCCTAACTCTAATAGGAAGAAGAATACAGATGTAGTTATGAGTTAATGACAAAAATGTCCTGTGACTCTTTGATGTTCAAATAATTTCCTCTTTTATTTTATAACCTTGAGGACACTTTTAGAAGAATATTGAGATCCTTTTCAAGGGCTAGGTGTTTTATTGATAGTGAACTATAGTCTATTTTAAAAAACAAGAACTAAATATGTCTTTGTATTCTTTTTTTTCATGATGTTTTGTTGGGATTTCCCATGCAAGGTCACTGGGATCAGATTCAGTATTTTCTTGGACATATTCCACTTGCTCAACATTTCTCTGAAGTAAAGAAAACAATTTTCATGAAATAGAAGCTTTGTTTAGTCAATCACTGTTTCCTTATGGCCCTTGAAGATTACAGTGATATGCAGGAATGCTTTGTACACAAGCACAAACTTTATTCTTTTCTAGATTCTAGCACAGCATAAAATTCTGTTTCCATCACAAGACATAATGATTCAGTTTCAGAATATTTATAATACTGAAATAATATTACATCAACAAATCCTATATTTTTGGTTGAATCCAAATTTATATGACGTTGAGAACTGCAAAAAGTCAGCCAGGAAGTGTCAGTAGGTTATTCAAGTAACACATGGAGAGCATGATAATGCTATATTTGTGAATCTTACTCATTAAAAATGTGTTTGTCGATTGCTCCTAGGACCACTGAAGGGGAAAATATTGGAATAATAATGAAAATTTTTTATTAGAAAATTGACACTGGGGATAATTGCCAAAGTGTTATCAGTAGCTGGAAGATTAATATCCAGGCCAACAAATGGAGCAGACCTATAACCAGCAAAGAAATTGAATCTATATTCAAAATCTCCCAAGAAGCAATAGTCATGGGCAGGATGGCTTCCCAGCAGAATTCTAGCTGACATTTAAAGAAGAGTTACTACCTATTCTTCTGCAACTGTTCCAAGAAATAGAAGTGGGAGGAAAAGTTCTGAACTCATTCTACAAGGCCAGCATTACTTTGATTCCAAAAATAGACAAAAGACCTCACGGAAAAGAATTATAGGCCCATATCCTTGGGATCATGGAGGCAAAAATTCTCAATAAAATACTAGCAAGTTGAACTCAACAGTAATTGAAAGAATTCTTCACCACAATCAAGTGGGATTTATCCCTGGGCTGCAGGTGTGGTTCAATATTTGCAAATCAATCAATGTGATACACCATCTAAATAAAAGAAAAGAACCACAGGATTCTGTCAATGGATGCAGAAAAAGCATTTGAGAGAGTATAGCATCCTTTCCTGATAAAAACCCTCAACAAAGTAGGGATAGATGGAACATACCTCAACATCATAAAGACCATATATGAAAGACCCATAGGTAATATCATCCTCAATGGGGAAAAACAGAGCCTTTTCCCACAGTCAGATACAAGACAAGGATGTTCACTCTAACCGTTGCTATTTGACATAGTACTGGAAGTCTAAGCCTCAGTGATCTGAAAACAAAAAGAAAAAAAAAAGAGTATCCAGATGGGCAAAGGAGAAGTCAGACATTCACTATTCACAGGGGACATGATATTCTACATTAAAAAATCCAAATGATTCCACCAAAAAATTGCTAGAAGTCATACATGAATTCAGCAAAGTCATAGGATAAAAAATCAATGTGCAGAAATCTTTTGCATTTCTATATACCAATAATGAAACAGCAATAAAAGAAATCAAGGAATTGATCCAATTTGCAATTGCACCAAAACCAAAAGACACCTAGGAATAAATCTAACTAAAGAAGTAAAAGGTCTGTTCTCTGAAAACTGTAACACGCTTGTGAAAGAAACTGAAGAGGGCACAAAGAAATGGAAAAGCACTCCATGCTCATGGATTGGAGGAACAAACATTGTCAAAGGGTCTATATTACCCAAAGCAATCCACACATGAAATGCAATCCCTATCAAAATACCACTAGCATTTTTCAAAGAGCTAGAGCAAAGAGCCCCAAAAGTT
The DNA here is from genome assembly GCF_902655055.1 of Lutra lutra. Taxonomy (NCBI): domain Eukaryota; kingdom Metazoa; phylum Chordata; class Mammalia; order Carnivora; family Mustelidae; genus Lutra; species Lutra lutra. The sequence goes on from NC_062291.1 coordinate 49,584,327, forward strand.
GTAAGGAGCCACAAAAGACCCCAAATAGCCAAAGCAATTCTGAAAAGAAAAACACCTGGAGGCATCAAGATTTCAGATTTCAAGCTGTATTACAAAGGTGTAGTCACCAAAACAGTATTGTACTGGCACAAAAACAGACACACAAATCAATGAAACAAAATAGAGAACCCAGAAATGGACCCACAACTATTTGGTCAACTAGTCTTTGACAATGCAGGAAAGAATATCCCATGGGGAAAAAAGACTCTCTCTTCAAAAAATGGTGTTGGGAAAACAGTGAAATGCAAAAATGAAATGGGACCATTTTCTTACACAGTACACAAAAATACATTGAAAATGGATGAAAGGCTTTAATGTGAGACAGGAAGCCAATAAAGTCATAGAGGAGGACACAAGAGGAAATCTCTTCAACCTTTGCCATAACAATTTCTTGCTAAACACATCACCACAGGCAAGGGAAACAAAAGCAAAAATGAACTACTGGGACTTCATCAAGATAAAAGCTTCTGCACAGCAAAGGAAACAATCAACAGAACTAAAAAGCAGCCCGTTTAACGGAGCAGATATTTGCAAATGACATATCTGATAAAGGGTTAGTATCCAAAACCTACAAAGAACTTATCAAATAAACACCCCAAAACCAAATATCCCAATTAAGAAATGGGCAGAAGATGCAAATAGATACTTTTCAAAAAAAGACATCCAGATGGCTGACATATTTTCTTATGAAAAGATTCTCAACATTTGTCATCATCAGGATAATACAAATCAAAACCATGATGCGATATCATCTCACAACTCTTAGGATGGCTAATAACTACACAAGAAATAAGTGGTGTTGGCAAGGATGTAGAGATAGGGAAACCCTCTTACACTCTTTGTGGGAATGCAAACTAGTGCAGCCACTCTGGAGAAGAGTATGGAGGTTCCAAAAATGTTAAAAATAGAACTACCAGATTATCCAGCAATTGCACTACTATTTACCCAATAGATTAAAAAATAGTGATTTAAAGGGATTCTTGCACCCCAATACTTATAGCTGCATTATCCCCAATACCCAAATTATGGAAAGAGCCCCAATATCTATTAACTGATGAATGGATAAAGAGGATATGATATATACACAATAGAATATTACCCAGCCATCAAAAAGAATGGATGGATGAGGCTAAAGAGTATTATGGTAAGTGAAATAAATCAGAGAAAAACAAATACCATGTCCTCTCACTCATATGTGGAATTTAAGAAGCAAAAACAAAAGGGGGGGGAGCATCAGGGGGGAAAAGAGAGAGAGGCAAACCAAGAAACAGACTTTTAACAACAGAGAACAAACTAATGGTTACCAGAGGGGAGGTTGCTGGAGGGATGGGTGAAATAGGTGGGAATAAGGAGGGCACTTGTGAAGAGCTCTGGGGGTTGTAAGTGTTAAGTCACTAAATTATACACCTGAGACTAATATTACACTGTATATTAACTAACTGAATTTTGAACAAAAACTTCTAAAAAGTGGAAAAACATGGGCAGTGAGACGGAATGGACATTTTTCCAAAGAAGACATACAAAGGGCCAACAGGTACATGAAAAGATGCTCACCATCAGTAATAGAAACACAAACATCACTAAGAAAAAATACAAGTATTATGACAATGAGATATCACCTCATGCTTCTTTAGATGGATATTACAAAAAAAATAAACAAACCAAACCAAACAAAACAAAACAAAAAAAACCAACCCAAAACAAAACCAAAAACAAAGGATAAGTATTTTCAAGGATGTGGGAAAAAAGGAACCCTTGTACAGTATTAATGAAACTGTAATGGGTACAGACACTCTGGTAAACAATATAGCGTTTCCCGAAACATTTCACAATGAAATTACCATTTGATCCAGCAATCCCACCTCTGGGTATACATCCAAAGGAATTGAAATATGGGTCTCAACGAGATATCTGTATTTCCAAGTTCACTGTAGCATTATTCACCATAGCTAACAAGGGAAAATATACTAAAAGTCCATGTAAAAAGGAATGGGTAAAGAAAACGTGACATATATACATTATGGATTCTCATTTAGCCTTTACAAAGAGGGTCCTTTCACTTGCAAGAACATGGGTATGCCTGGAGGACATTATTCTGTGGAAAAAAGACCAAAGACATAAAAACAAACATTGTATGATCTCACCTGTATCTGGAATCTAAACAAATATATGGAAGCAGAGCATACAAGTATTTTCAGGGGCTGGAAAGGGTATGGAAATAAGGAGGTATTGGTCAAGTTTCAGTTATACATAATAAATAAGTTCTGGAGATCTGTATAACGTAGGGCTTATGGTCAACAATACTTTATTGTGTACTTAAAAATTTGCTAGGAGGCTAAGGCTGACGCAGTGCCTTAAGAGGCTAACACGGAAGGGTAAAGTAAGTCTCCATAAAAGCCAGGGAAGAGATTGTAGAACTCCTCTTTGGATCCTGTCTGGAGTCACAGCTGAACCAGAGGGAAATTTTCTTTCAGTTCAAGCACCCTGGTGATATTTTAACAGGGCTCTGAGCACAAGTGATGAAATCAAACTTAACCTTAGCTTTGATGGTACATTCAGTGGAAGTGTTGGCATTTATCACTGAAGGCAGGAACAACCTACTAGAATGACATAAAAAAAATTTGCTAGGAGGCTAGATCTTAAGTGCTTTTACCTGAAATATAAGGAAAAAATGTTAACAACCAAGCGGTCAGGAAGAAATTTTTGGAGGTGATAGATAGGTTCCTGGCATTGATAGTGATGATGGTTTCAAGGTGTATACTTATCTCAAAACATATCAACTGTATACAGTAAATATCTACAGCTTTTATATATGAATCACATGCCAATGAAGTGGTTTAAAACTTTTGATTGGAAGTATCTTCAACATAGAATTAGCTTAGGGGATTTGTCTCAATAAAACATTTTATGGGGGCACCTGGATGGCCCAGTAGTTTAAGTGTGTGTCTATGGCTCAGGTCATGATCCCAGGGTCCTGGGATCAAGCCCCACATTAGGCTGCTTCCTGCTCAGCAGAAAGCCTGCTTCTCCCTCTCCCTCCGTTTCTGCTCTCTTTCTCTCTCTCTTTCTCATTCTCTCTCTCTCTGTGTCAAATAAATGAATAAAATCTAAAAAAAAAAAAAACACTTCAAGTTTCTTTTCCCATAGAAAAAAAATTAAAATTGGCTAATTTGGGGGGTGCCTGTGTGGCTCAGTGGGTTAAACCGTTGCTTTGGCTCAGGTCATGGTCTCAGGGTCCTGGGATTGACCCCACATTGGGCTCTCTGCTCGGCGGGGAGCCTGCTTCCCCTTCTCTCTCTGCCTGCCTCTGCCTACTTGTGATCTCTCTCTCTCTCTCTCTCTGTCAAATAAATAAATAAAAATTTTGAGAAAATAAAATAAAATGTTTTATGGCACCAGAATCTAGCACATTAATCTCTACATTAGGGTTTGTCTTTATCTTGGTACCATCTATGGCTGGTAACCATCAGCCTTGGATTATAGACTCAGTTTCGGATTTCTAGTCTTCATTTTTGTGTTTGTCAGGCTCACTCTTCAACCATATTCTATCTCAAGGTATTATAAAGTGCCTTTAATTAGTTTAAGTAAAATAAATTATTATCCAATCATGACTAAAATGTTGGGGAGGCTCACACTCTTTTCAGTAGTTTGACCACAATTCCTTGATTTATTCCTACATTACTGAAACTCAACCACTTCCATACACTCTTCAGTTGTTCAACTCTCAGAGCAGAACATTATTTCCATGTTCCTGCAGCATCTTGCTACTATGTCCATGAGTATTTTCAAGGGGACCCTAGAGGTCATCTGGCTCAATCTCCATATTTTATGGAGAAGGTGACTTTTGTGTTTTCGGAAGTTGATCAGTTAGTTGAAGACAACACCAGGTTTGTCCAGTGCAAATGATTCAGAGTCTACTCTGGTCTCTTTGCATTCCCACTTCCTCTTCCCTAAGACATCATTCTCTTTCTTCTAATTCCTGTAACAGAGCCCGTACCCACTTTCCTACTCTGATCATAGCTTTTGCAAATTCCTTTTAATACAATGTGTATAGTGAATAATCTGTGATTTTGGGGGGCAAATTGGATCTAGTCATGGCATAGAACATGTTTCTCAAAATGTATTTGAAATAATATAACCTCTGGGTTTGGGTTAAAGACAAATAAAATAAGTTGTCTCAGCCTTTTTAGATATGTTCCTTCTGATGAATAAATAGACAAATCCTAGTTGGAAAAAAATAGTGTAAAAAGTACAAAGGTGAAGGAGGAGTCAAGATGGCGGAGAAGTAGCAGGCTGAGACTACTTCGGGTAGCGGGAGATCAGCTAAATAGCTTATCTAAAGATTGCAAACACCTACAAATCCAACGGGAGATTGAAGAGAAGAAGAACAGCAATTCCAGAAACAGAAAATCAACCACTTTCTGCAAGGTAGGACTGGCGGAGAAGTGAATCCAAAGCGACGGGAAGATAGACCGCGGGGGGAGGGGCCGGCTCCCGGCGAGCGGCGGAGCAACGGAGCAAAATCAGGACTTTTAAAAGTCTGTTCCGCTGAGGGACATCGCTCCAGAGGCTTAACTGGAAGCCCAGGCGGGGTCAGCGCGGCCTCAGGTCCCGCAGGGTCGCAGAAGGATCGGGGGTGTCTGAGTGTCGCAGAGCTTACCGGTATTAGAACGGGGAAGCCGTCTGCAGAGACAGAGCCGAGGAGTGACTCTCAGCTCGGGGTTGCCTTGAACCAGTCGCAGGCTCGGTCAGCTCGGAGCGTGGCCGGAGGCCAGGGTGGCGGGAGACATTGGGCGCTGTTCTCTGAGGGCGCACTGAGGAGTGGGGCCCCGGGCTCTCGGCTCCTCCGGGCCGGAGACCGGGAGGCCGCCATCTTCATTCCCGTCCTCCGGAACTCTACGGAAAGCGCTCAGGGAACAAAAGCTCCCGAAAGCGAACCCGAGCGGATTACTCAGCGCGGCCCCGGGTAAGGGCGGTGCAACTCCGCCTGGGGCAAAGACGCTTGAGAATCACTACAACAGGCCCCTCCCCCAGAAGATCAACGGGAAACCCAGCCAGGACCAAGTTCACCTACCAAGGAGAGCGGTGGAATTCCAGAGGAGAAGAAAGCAAAGCACGGAACTCATGGCTTTCTCCCCATGATTTTTTAGCCTTGCAGTTAATTTAATTTTTTTTTCTTTTTCAATTTTTTTTTCTTTTTCTCTTCTTCTGCTGAATTTTTTTTAACTCTTACCGTTTTCTTTTTTTAACGTTTTTTAAATAGTTTATCTAATATATATATTTTTTTCCTCTTTTTATATTTTTTCTTTATCGGCTTTCTTTTTTTTAATAGTTTCTTTTTTTTTTTTTTCTTTCTTTCTTTCTGAACTCCTTTTTATCCCCTTTCTCCCCCCTCACAATTCGGGATCTCTTCTGATTTGGCTAAAGCATATTTTCCTGGGGTTGTTGCCACCCTTTTAGTATTTTACTTGCTCCTTCATAAACTCTTATCTGGACAAAATGACAAGGCGGAAAAATTCACAACAAAAAAAAGAACAAGAGGCAGTACCAAAGGCTAGAGACCTAATCAATACAGACATTGGTAATATGTCAGATATAGAGTTCAGAATGATGATTCTCAAGGTTCTAGCCGGGCTTGAAAAAGGCATGGAAGATATTAAAGCAACCCTCTCAGGAGATATAAAAGCCCTTTCTGGAGAAATAAAAGAACTAAAATCTAACCAAGTTGAAATCAAAAAAGCTATTAATGAGGTGCAATCAAAAATGGAGGCTCTCACTGCTAGGATAAATGAGGCAGAAGAAAGAATTAGCGATATAGAAGACCAAATGACAGAGAATAAAGAAGCTGAGCAAAAGAGGGACAAACAGCTACTGGACCACGAGGGGAGAATTCGAGAGATAAGTGACACCATAAGATGAAACAACATTAGAATAATTGGGATTCCAGAAGAAGAGGAAACAGAGAGGGGAGCAGAAGGTATATTGGAGAGAATTATTGGAGAGAATTTCCCCAATATGGCAAAGGGAACAAGCATCAAAATCCAGGAGGTTCAGAGAACCCCCCTCAAAATCAATAAGAATAGGTCCACACCCCTTCACCTAATAGTAAAATTGACAAGTCTTAGTGACAAAGAAAAGATTCTGAAAGCAGCCCGGGAAAAGAAGTCTGTAACGTACAATGGTAAAAATATTAGATTGGCAGCAGACTTATCTACAGAGACCTGGCAGGCCAGAAAGAGCTGGCATGATATATTCAGAGTACTAAATGAGAAAAACATGCAGCCAAGAATACTATATCCAGCTAGGCTATCATTGAAAATAGAAGGAGAGATTAAAAGCTTCCAGGACAAACAAAAACTGAAAGAATTTGCAAATACCAAACCAGCTCTACAGGAAATATTGAAAGGGGTCCTCTAAGCAAAGAGAGACCCTAAAAGTAGTAGATCAGAAAGAAACAGAGACAATATACAATAACAGTCACCTTACAGGCAATACAATGGCACTAAATTCATATCTCTCAATACTTACCCTGAATGTTAATGGGCTAAATGCCCCAATCAAAGGACACAGGGTATCAGAATGGATAAAAAAACAAAACCCATCTATATGTTGCCTACAAGAAACTCATCTTAAACCCGAAGACACCTCCAGGTTTAAAGTGAGGGGGTGGAAAAGAATTTACCATGCTAATGGACATCAGAAGAAAGCAGGAGTGGCAATCCTTATATCAGATCAATTGGATTTTAAGCCAAAGATTATAATAAGAGATGAGGAAGGACACTATATCATACTCAAAGGAACTGTCCAACAAGAAGATCTAACAATTTTAAATATCTATGCCCCTAACGTGGGAGCAGCCAACTATATAAACCAATTAATAACAAAATCAAAGAAACACATCGACAAGAATACAATAATAGTAGGGGATTTTAACACTCCCCTCACTGAAATGGACAGATCATCCAAGCAAAAGATCAACAAGGAAATCAAGGCCTTAAATGACACACTGGACCAGATGGACATCACAGATCTATTCAGAACATTTCATCCCAAAGCAAAAGAATACACATTCTTCTCTAGTGCACATGGAACATTCTCCAGAATAGATCACATTCTTGGTCCTAAATCAAGTCTCAACCGGTATCAAAAGATTGGGATCATTCCCTGCATATTTTCAGACCACAATGCTCTAAAGCTAGAACTCAATCGCAAGAGGAAATTTGGAAAGAACCCAAATACATGGAGACTAAACAGCATCCTTCTAAAGAATGAATGGGTCAACCAGGAAATTAAAGAAGAATTGAAAAAATTTATGGAAACAAATGATAATGAAAACACAACGGTTCAGAATTTGTGGGACACAACAAAGGCAGTCCTGAGAGGAAAATATATAGCGGTACAAGCCTTTCTCAAGAAACAAGAAAGATCTCAGGTACACAACCTAACCCTACACCTAAAGGAGCTGGAGAAAGAACAAGAAAGAAACCCTAAACCCAGCAGGAGAAGAGAAATCATAAAGATCAGAGCAGAAATCAATGAAATAGAAACCAAAAAAACAATAGAACAAATCAACGAAACTAGGAGCTGGTTCTTTGAAAGAATTAATAAGATTGATAAACCCCTGGCCAGACTTATCAAAAAGAAAAGAGAAAGGACCCAAATAAATAAAATCATGAATGAAAGAGGAGAGATCACAACGAACACCAAAGAAATACAGACAATTATAAGAACATACTATGAACAACTCTACGCCAACAAATTTGACAATCTGGAAGAAATGGATGCATTCCTAGAGACATATAAACTACCACAACTGAACCAGGAAGAAATAGAAAGCCTGAACAGACCCATAACCGGTAAGGAGATTGAAACAGTCATCAAAAATCTCCAAACAAACAAAAGCCCAGGGCCAGACGGCTTCCCGGGGGAATTCTACCAAACATTTAAAGAAGAACTAATTCCTATCCTCCTGAAACTGTTCCAAAAAATAGAAATAGAAGGAAAACTTCCAAACTCATTTTATGAGGCCAGCATCAACTTGATCCCAAAACCAGACAAGGATCCCAACAAAAAAGAGAACTACAGACCAATATCCTTGATGAACACAGATGCAAAAATTCTCGCCAAAATACTAGCCAATAGGATTCAAAAGTACATTAAAAGGATTATTCACCACGACCAAGTGGGATTTATTCCAGGGCTGCAAGGCTGGTTCAACATCCGCAAATCAATCAATGTGATACAACACATTAATAAAAGAAAGAACAAGAACCATATGATACTCTCCATAGATGCTGAAAAAGCATTTGACAAAGTACAGCATCCCTTCCTGATCAAAACTCTTCAAAGTGTAGGGATAGACGGCACATACCTCAATATTATCAAAGCCATCTATGAAAAACCCACCGCAAATATCATTCTCAATGGAGAAAAACTGAAAGCTTTTCCGCTAAGGTCAGGAACACGGCAGGGATGTCCGTTATCACCACTGCTATTCAACATAGTACTAGAAGTCCTAGCCTCAGCAATCAGACAACAAAAGGAAATTAAAGGCATCCAAATCGGCAAAGAAGAAGTCAAACTATCACTCTTCGCAGATGATATGATACTCTATGTGGAAAACCCAAAAGACTCCACTCCAAAACTGCTAGCACTTGTACAGGAATTCAGTAAAGTGTCAGGATATAAAATCAATGCACAGAAATCAGTTGCATTTCTCTACACCAACAACAAGACAGAAGAAAGAGAAATTAAGGAGTCCATCCCATTTACAATTGCACCCAAAACTATAAGATACCTAGGAATAAACCTACCCAAAGAGACTGATAATCTATACTCAGAAAACTATAAAGTACTCATGAAAGAAATTGAGGAAGACACAAAGAAATGGAAAAATGTTCCATGCTCCTGGATTGGAAGAATAAATATTGTGAAAATGTCTATGCTACCTAAAGCAATCTACACATTTAATGCAATTCCTATCAAAGTACCATCCATTTTTTTCAAAGAAATGGAACAAATAATCCTAAAATTTATATGGAACCAGAAAAGTCCTCGAATAGCCAAAGGAATATTGAAAAAGAAAGCCAAAGTTGGTGGCATCACAATTCCGGACTTCAAGCTCTATTACAAAGCTGTCATCATCAAGACAGCATGGTACTGGCACAAAAACAGACACATAGATCAATGGAACAGAATAGAGAGCCCAGAAATGGACCCTCAACTCTATGGTCAACTCATCTTCGACAAAGCAGGAAAGAATGTCCAATGGAAAAAAGACAGCCTCTTCAATAAATGGTGTTGGGAAAATTGGACAGCCACATGCAGAAAAATGAAATTGGATCATTTCCTTACACCACACACGAAAATAGACTCAAAATGGATGAAGGATCTCAATGTGAGAAAGGAATCCATCAAAATCCTCGAGGAGAACACAGGCAGCAACCTCTTCGACGTCAGCCGCAGCAACATCTTCCTAGGAACATCACCAAAGGCAAGGGAAGCAAGGGCAAAAATGAACTTTTGGGATTTTATCAAGATCAAAAGCTTTTGCACAGCAAAGGAAACAGTGAACAAAACCAAAAGACAACTGACAGAATGGGAGAAGATATTTGCAAATGACATATCAGATAAAGGGCTAGTGTCCAAAATCTATAAAGAACTTAGCAAACTCAACACCCAAAGAACAAAGAATCCAATCAAGAAATGGGCAGAGGACATGAACAGACATTTCTGCAAAGAAGACATCCAGATGGCCAACAGACACATGAAAAAGTGCTCCATATCACTCGGCATCAGGGAAATACAAATCAAAACCACCATGAGATATCACCTCACACCAGTCAGAATGGCTAAAATTAACAAGTCAGGAAATGACAGATGCTGGCAAGGATGCGGAGAAAGGGGAACCCTCCTACACTGTTGGTGGGAATGCAAGCTGGTGCAACCACTCTGGAAAACAGCATGGAGGTTCCTCAAAATGTTGAAAATAGAACTACCCTATGACCCTGCAATTGCACTGCTGGGTATTTACCCTAAAGATACAAACGTAGTGATCCGAAGGGGCACATGCACCCGAATGTTTATAGCAGCAATATCTACAATAGCCAAACTATGGAAAGAACCTAGATGTCCATCTACAGACAAATGGATAAAGAAGATGTGGTATATATACACAATGGAATACTATGCAGCCATCAAAAGAAATGAAATCTTGCCATTTGCGACGACGTGGATGGAACTAGAGGGTATCATGCTTAGCGAAATAAGTCAATCGGAGAAAGACAACTATCATATGATCTCCCTGATATGAGGGAGAGGAGATGCAACATGGGGGGTTGAGGGGGTAGGAGAAGAGTAAATGAAACAAGATGGGATTGGGAGGGAGACAAACCATAAGTGACTCTTAATCTCACAAAACAAACTGAGGGTTGATGGGGGGAGGGGGTTGGGAGAGGGGGTGGGGTTATGGATATTGGGGAGGGTATGTGCTATGGTGAGTGCTGTGAAGTGTGTAAACCTGGCGATTCGCAGACCTGTACCCCTGGGGATAAAAATATATGTTTATAAAGCTGTAAAAAAAAAAAAGAGAGAAAGAAAGGATGAATCCCCAAGTTTTGTAGCAACATGGACGGGACTGGAAGAGATTATGCTGAGTGAAATAAGTCAAGCAGAGAGAGTCAATTATCATATGGTTTCACTTATTTGTTGAGCATAACAAATAGCATGGAGGACAAGGGGAGATGGAGAGGAGAAGGGAGTTGAGGGAAATTGGAAGGGGAGGTGAACCATGAGAGACTATGGACTCTGAAAAACGATCTGAGAATTTTGAAGGGGTGGGGGGTGGGAGGTTGGGGGCACCAGGTGGTGGGTATTGTAGAGGGCACAGATTGCATGGAGCACTGGGTGTGGTGCAAAAATAATGAATACTGTTATGCTGAAAAAATAAAAAATTAAAATTAAAAAAAAATGTGAAAAGTACAAAGGTTTAAGGATTCAGATCATGGAAATGTTGGTTTTAGAATACATTGTCAATCAGAAGATAACCTTACAGGGGACAATACAAGGCAACCAGGAAAAATTTTTTTCCCTAACAATATGAAATAGAGAAGCAAATAACTTAAATTCCACCTACTTGAAACCTTGGCAGAATTTATAGCAAAATTACATAAGTACACCCTTCAAGTGGTATACAGAACCCTTCTGTGGTAAGAGCTTGGGATAAGAACTAATCATAAGTGTGCATTATGCTGAAGCTAGAATAAATAATATAGGAAATAGGAGATTTGCTCTACCGTGGACTATGGTGGTTTTTCCCTCTCCTTAGAGAATGGTCTGGACCTGTGAACAATTCTATTTCTCTCTAGAATGGGATCAATGCATATATATGTAGCTAAGATAAGGCCCAAAAACAACATTTAAAATTTTTTTTTAAATTTTATTTATTTATTTGACAGACAGAAATCACAAGTAGGCAGAGAGGCAGGCAGAGAGAGGAAGGGAGGCAGGCTCCCTGCTGAGCAGAGAGCCCAACACAGGGCTAGATCCCAGGATCCTGGGATCGGACCTGAGCTGAAGGCAGAGGCTTTAACCCACTGAGCCACCAAGGTGCCCCCCAAAAACAACATTTAAGAGCACACCTGATGCAAACAATATATATTCCAATGTGAAGGGTACTATAACCATTATTTCCCTGGTCCAGGCATGGAGGGAATGTGGACCAATGCACTGGTACTATTTCCATCATTTCCTTCTGAATCACAGCACAATATACAACCTTCTATTATTTTAATTATCTACATGCTTTTTGTCAAATCATTATTAATTCTGTTCAGCCATGTCATTGGTTTGAAAGAAGTGAAATAAAAAGTGTATAAATAACTAAATTTTGGAAATTAAGTGTACATGGTTTAATCAGAGGGAAGAATAACAATTCAGTAAAGGATTTTGCAATGAATCATTGTCATCCAAAGATGGAAAATTTATGGAGAAGATAATTATGCAGACCAAACTAAATGAGACCTTGAGAAACAGATGTCCATTTTGCTAAAATATGTTGATCAAGTGTGACTCTCAGAGACACTGATTAACTCTTTGGCCTGCTACATTGTACAGAATGAAAACAAATGTTTTTCTGAAGACTTCCACACCAAGGTCATGTGATTTTTTATCTTAATTCTTTCTTTCTGCACATCGTCTCCCTCAGAGCCCGGTGGACCTGCTTGTTCCGCAGAGTGTAGATGACAGGGTTCAGCAGTGGGGTCACCACCGTGTTCACAAGGGCAGCCTCCCTGTTGGAGTCAGGCCTGTTTGTTTGCTTTGGTTTCACATATATGAACACACAGCTGCCATACATCAGAGAGAGGACTATGAGGTGAGAGGAGCAGGTGGAGAAAGCTTTCTGTTTCTCCTTGGCTGAGGGAAGTTGCAGGACTGTGACTACTATGTTGCTGTATGCAATGATGGTTATGATAAGGGATGTCAACAGGATAAACGAAGTGAGAACAAAGGCCAACATTTCAACAGACCTGGTGTCAGAACAGGAGAGATGAATCAGGGAGCCAATGTCCCAGAAAAAGTGGGGGATGACATGGGGGCCACAGAAGGATAACTGGGAGACTTTTACTAGCAGACCAGTGATGAGAGGAAAGGCCAAAGCGAAGCAGGCAGTGACCAGGAGGAAGCAAGTCTTCAGGTTCATGATGTTCGGGTAATGCAGAGGCTTCCAAATGGCCACATACTGATCCAGAGACATCACTGCTATGAAGAGGAATCCTGCTGCTCCCAGAAATAAAAAGACAAAGGCTTGTATGAAACAGGCAGGAAAGGAAATGGTTTGCTTGCCTGAGAGAAAGATGACCAGCAATTTAGGAATAACAGCACTTATGAAACAACACTCAAAGAAGGAGAAAATGCTGAGGAACAAGTACATAAGGTGTATGAAGCCTGGAGTCAGCACAGGTGATGGTGACTATGACCGCATTGCCTGCAATGGAGGCCAGGTATGCCAGCAGGTGCACCAGGAAGAGGACCTTTCCCGGGTGCTGGGTGGCAGGAAACCCCTCCAAGGTGAATTCTTGGACAGTTGCCCATTCCCCATTTTCATGGACATCTCTTTCCAGAATCATCAATGCTGGTCTAACCTACAATAAAGACATCAACAAGCACAAAGTTCTCAGAGGAGCAGGATTAATTTATTTGTCCACGAAGGTGACTAGGCCAATAGCTAATTGGTTTAGCCAGTGGATTCTTGAATCAGTAGAACCTGAGCTCAGTATTGGTTCAATACTGAGTTCTAACCCCTGAGAGATGGGTTATTTTTTTTTAAAGATTTTATTTTATTTATTTGACAGTGATCACAAGTAGGCAGAGAGACAGGCAGAGAGAGGGGGAAGCAGGCTCCCCACTGAGCAGAGAGCCCCATGCGGGGCTCGATTCCAGGACCTTGAGACCATGACCTGAGCCAAAGGCAGAGGCTTTAACCCACTGACCCACCCAGGTGCCCCAAGATGGGTCATTTTTAGAAAGGTAGTTAGCCTTTGTGAACTTCGCTTTCACTCTCTATAGAATGTAGGTGATAGGATCTTTCCATTCATGTTCTTGTGAGAAGATAAACCACACAACTCACTTGTTATATGATGCCACTGTTTCTTTGTTCCTCAAATTCTAAGTGTAATATTATGATCATTAACATAGTGTAATAGAGCATCACTAGGCAGAGTTATTGACATTGTCATAGTTATAATGCATGGTAGTTATTTATTCGTTTTATTATTTTTTATTAAAATATTTATTTATTTATTTATTTATTTATTTAAGAGAGAGAGTGAGAGAGAGAAAACACAAGAGCAGGGAGGGTCAAAGGGATAAGCAGACGCCCCGCTAGGCATGGAACCCAATGGAGGACACCATTCCAGGACCCTGGGATCATGACCTGAGCTGAATGTAGACACTTAACCATCTGAGCCACCCAGGTGCCCAACATTTTTTAAATAATTTTAATTTGTAAGTAAACATAATAATAATATTAGTGATATTGCCCTTGAATGTTTAAAAATATGCAACACATTTTGTGGTCCATGTTTTCATCAACATCATCATCATATGTTCAAGATTTATGTTTTCTATGCTGGTAACTGAAACTATTATTTCTATTACTCTTCACAATAACCAATGAACCCCTTCTTCTACAGAAGCAGAAACTGAGGCTTAGAGAGTTCCAGACAGCTTAGGTCACATAGTTGGGACTTTCACCAGAATGCCAGAATCTGGAGTATCTGCTATTTCCAAATGCAGTGACAGAATGTTTTAAAACAGGGACAAATCTATTGTTGATGCTCTCTCAACCTTAAGTGAAAGATTAGCTTTATTAATCTTAATTGTATCTATCCTTAGATAGTATCTCTGATGTGTTATTGACCTATGAAATAGCATGGTGCTTAGAGAAGATCTCTTTTAGCAGAAGCATTTTACAGAAGAGACTGGAGACCAGAGAAATTAGGGGTTTGCTCAACAATGTGAAGTAAATTGTAAAATTAGGTTCCACCCACCCCGGCCCTGAGGGTTCCTGCTGTCCTGTGATGGAGGTGGGAGTGACAGTAGTTCAGGGAGGTATGCTGGGCACCTGACACTCATGCACTCACCCTTACATCCAAGCTCAGTGAACATTCTGCCTTCCTCAGTCCTCTCAATCAGTAATTTGTCTCAGGATGGTGTTTGACTCTAGCATATCAAAACAGGCTAAAGGTTGGCAGTGTGAAAGTGTCCCTCTCACTAATGCACTGTGGGCAAAGTCCTCTGAAGGTCAGATCATGAAATCGAACTGCTCACCGCAGTGACACAGCCTGAAGGAGCCTCTCCTTCTGTTCCTGTTGACCCCAGTAAATTCAGTAAGTCACCAGTGTCCCTGAGACCAGGCATAAACAGAGGTCACCTCATGAGAGGGCAGGGCTGCCTCCTCTTGCAGCTATTGTCTTCCAAGAAATCAAGAGTTTGCTGTGGGCTGAGGGGAAAGGAGAGGAGAAGGAAACTCAGTTGTCACAGTCTGTTGTCCCAGAGTGGGGTGAATATGCATCCCATGCTGCTGGTGTTCTGAATGACAAAGCCGTGTGTTCATAGCCCAGAACATTTCACAGCACAAGTCTACATGGTAGCCTGGACCACTGAAACTTCGCAAAGGAGCAGATAGACCAAACCAACATTTCACTGCCCTCAATTCTGGGCTAGAGCTGGACTCCCAGACTACTTATGGTTCTGACGAAAGTTCTGGCTCTGCCTCCCCCAGTGGGTAGAAGCCCAGTTACCATGCAACTTTGCTGTCATTTCCTATGTTGTCATCTCTTATAGCAGCTACTGGGAGCAGCACCTTCTAAGTTTCGCCCTGGGTGATGCTGAGACAAGCATCCTTCTGTGGCAATACTCCATGCTATGGGTGCACCTGCTCCAAGACCTTCTCTTACACTATGCTCCTCCATCATATCCTCACCTTTCCGTGTGGAGAAAAATCCTTGCTTTACTGTGTCAACACTGAGGTGCTGACAGGAAAGCTCGAAGCCTGTGATATTTTTGCCACAGCATTGCTTGGTCACCAAGAAGGATGGACCCAGCCAGTGAGCAGAGAGTGCAGGCCCTCAAACCTTATTAGATGCTGAAGAGACAGGGGCAGAAAGTAAAGGCATGGCTGGTGCCTGGGGACACCTAATTAATTAGTCAATGTTGAGAACAAGAATTACTGGGGCAACGCTTATATTTATCTTCCCATCGTTGTTGGTGATGCTGACTCCCAGAATCTGCACTCTTCTCTGCCAAGACTTTTGAAGGAAATTATATGACAATTTCCCAAGGTTTTTTAAAATCCCAAGGTGAATATTGCTACTACTTCGTGGTAGAAGTCCAGACTACAGTTTTCTACTGTGATGTATGCCTTGAAGCCAGAGCATAGGTGTTCAAAGAACAGACTTTATGGTGAGAAACAGTGGGATCACACTCTGCCCTTCATGAGGCTTTTGGAAAGATACTGGGGAACTCCACCTTTCTTAGTCAGTCATTCTTCATGCTTCTACCAGTGTTATGATTCTTTTCATTGCATATTCTCATTTGAAGAATACTTTCATTGTGCTCCCTATTTCCTTGAAAAATGAAAGCAGACATTTTTTCCTCTTCAGAGAAGAAAAAGGTATTTTGGGTGGTTCCTGTAACATCTCTAATCTGGCAGGCCCTCTCTTTTTAAACATATCTGGGATGTGGTGGAGGTATCAGTTAAGTGTCTAACTCTTGGTTTTGGCTCAGGTCATAATCTCATGGGTAGAGGATTCAAGCCCTGCATCTAGCTCCACACTCAGTAGGGAGTCTGAAGATTCTCTTCCTCTGCCCCGCCTAGTGGTGTGCTTTTTCTCTCTCTCTCAAAATAAATAAATAAGTCTTTAAAAAAAAGTACCTGGGATGTGGATCTCCAGATTCTTTCTAGATGCAGAACTGAAAGAGATGTAAGCCTGAGAGTGGAGAAGGTATAACCATATCAGCTTCTGGATTGGATATATGCTTCTTCTCCTGGGTATCTCAGCTAGACAGTTGCAATAGTGACCCATTTTTCTGTGGCCTCTGGTTTCCCATCCCAAGCCAGATAAGGGGACTAAACTCACAAAGTGTATTTGCTGGCAACCCTGGGGCATATGGTAGCTGTTTGGGAACTTGTTCTGCCTGAATCTGCCCTTGTCATAATTGGTCTTACAAGGTCAAGGCAACTATTGTAGCAACTTTCATGAGTATTCATGTGAGTCTCACCTTCCCACAAACAGACAAAATCATTTTTATAGCATCTGTCCATCTACACACTTCTACTTTCCTTCCAGGCTAAAGTTGGACCCCATGGTTTTTTTCTCAGTTGGAAGTGAAGGAAAATAAAGAATAATGGGAAAACAGTTACAGAAGCTAGGGCAAAGTGAGACTATATATTTTAATGCTAAGGTAAAGTTTTATTTATATGGGATTTTAATTTCATTCAGTGCCAGCTTCGTGGTGCAGAAATACCTATCACACCTGAGCAAGTCCCAATGCCAACATGATGGTGAGAAGGCAGAAGGAGAGAGCCTGGTATGTAGTTTGATGGAAAGCTTTACAAAGTGGACAGTCAAAGAAATGGGCTGAACTAACTCTACATTGCATCTAGCAAAAGAGGTGGTGAACTGGTACCAAGAAATGTTTCAAATTGTCCTTAGTCTAGTTTCTCTTTTCTGAGGAGTGTCTTCATGGCTGTCCAACACCCAACATTTTTTTATGTTTTAAATGATAACCTTTCTCTTGGCTATTTTTCAGCATTTCTTGTGCTTTGAGTATTTATCCAGTTAGAGTAAGTGAAGGAATAGTTCTTAAGGTTGTATTTCTGGTTATCAACCAGTGAAGGGATAAAGCAAATATCAGCTTGTGGATTCTCCTTTGCAAAATATTGTTATGTTTGCCATTCTGTCCCTTGGCCACTCTTGAAAAATCAGGCTACCCAGGATGTAGATAGTAGGAATATTTTGGCTTATAGTGTATCTGGTTAATATGGTCTACTCCTAGAATGGCTCCAATTTCTAATATTGTATCCCTAAGGAAGAAGGCTAAGTTAAGGCCTGAGGAAAGGTAAATCCTTTCAGAGATCACACGTATCCTAAATATCATCTATGATATTGTGGGAGCGGGTGTGGGGGATGCTAATTTGAAGAGGAATTGGTGGATGGAAAGAAGCACCCAGGCATTGGTTGGAGCTGTTGGGTAACTAATAATACTTTGAGAACTACTGTCCCTCATGGAATTTCCATTAAAGTAAGGCAACAATGGCAACCGAGATCCAGAACACATCAGTTCTGATCTAGAAGTTCATTAATATCACACCAATACTCATCTGTCCATGTGAGGAAAAGCATGGTAGTGTTAGTAACTTCCAACTTGGGACGAGGAGGAGAAGCTGAAGACATAGGGTAATTTATTTTTTTGGGTGTCTTTGTATCTTTTTTTATTCTTGCATTGAAAAAAAATGTTTTTTTTATGTTTTATATATATTACATATAATATAAATATATAAGATATGATATATATCACATCTTATATATTGACCCATTGATGGACAGTTGAATTCTTTCCATAATTTGGATATTGTAGATAATACTGCATGTACCATTTGAATGAGTAGTTTTGTATTCTTTTTTAGATACTTAGTGCAATTGCTGGATAATAGGGTAGTCTATTTTTCACTTTTTGAGGAAATTCCATACTGTTTTCCCGAGTGGCTGAACCAGTTTGCATTCCCTGAAACAGTGTAAGAAGGTTTCCTTTTCTCTGAACTTCC
Source organism: Lutra lutra (assembly GCF_902655055.1). Classification (NCBI taxonomy): domain Eukaryota; kingdom Metazoa; phylum Chordata; class Mammalia; order Carnivora; family Mustelidae; genus Lutra; species Lutra lutra. The sequence continues at coordinate 49,602,694 of NC_062291.1, forward strand.
TCCCCAACACCTGTTGTTTCCTGTGTTGTTGATTTTAGCTATTTTGACTGGCATGAGGAGATATGCCATTGTAGTTTTGATTTTTATTTGATGATGAGGAATGTTGAACATCTTTTCTTGTGTCTCTTGGCCATCTGTGTGTCTTCTTTGGAGAAATGGCTATTCATGTCTTCTGCCCATTCTTTAATTGGATTTTTCATTTTTTCAGTGTTGAGTTTTATGTTTTCTATATTTTGGATACTAACCCATTATCATATATATGACCCTATAGTTGTGGGTTCACTTCTGGGTTTTCTATTCTATTCCATTCATCTATGTATTTGTTTTTGTATCATTACCATACTGCTTTGATCACTATAGCTTTGTAATATAACTTGAAGTCTGGAACTGTGATGCCTCCAGCTTTGCTTTTTTCATGGCTATTTTGGCTATTTGGGACCTTTTGTGGTTCCATACATATTTTAGGATAGTTTGTTCTTCTAACTCTTTGAAAAATACTGTTGGTGTTTTGGTAGGGATTGTATTAAATGTGTAGATTGCTTTGGGTAATATAGACATTTTAACAATATTTGCTCTTCCAATCCTCGAGCATGGAATGTCTTTTCATTTGTGTTTATGTCATCTTCAGTTTCTTTCATCAGTATTTTATAGTTTTAAGAGTATAGGATTTTAACCTCTGTGGTTAGGTTTACTCCTAGGCATGCTGTTGTTTTTTGGTGCAGTTGTAAATAGATTGATTCCTTAATTTCTCTTTCTGCTGCTTCATTATTGGTATATAGAGATGCAACGGATTTCTGTACATTAATTTTGTATCCTGTGACTATGAATTTGTGTATAAGTTCTAGCAATTTTTTGGTGGAGCCTTTCCTGTTTTCCGTATAGAGTATCAAGTCATATGTGAATAGTCAAAGTTTGACTTCTTCCTTGCCAATTTGGAAAACTTCTGTTTTTTTGTTTTTGTTTTTGTTTTTGTTTTTTTTGTCATATGATTGCTGTGACTAGGACTTCCAGTACTATGTTAAATAATAGTGGTGAGTGTGCACATCCCTCTCTTGTACCTAACCATAGAGGTAAGTTCTCTTTCCCCACAATGACGATGATAATAACTGTGTTTTTCATATATGGCCTTTATTATATAGGGGTATATTCCCTCTAAACTTACTTTGTTGAGGGTTTTTGTCAGGAATGGATGCTCTAATTTGGTCAAATGATTTTTTTCTGCATCTATTAAAAGGATCGTATGGTTCTTATCCATTTTTAATTAATATGTTGTATCACATTGACTGATTTGTGGATCAATCCCCTCTGCTCACTTTCCCCTCACTCTATTCCCTCACTCTCAATCTGCAGGTGTGTTTAGGTCTAAACGGAGTCTCTTGTAGGCAGCAGGTAGGTGGGTTTTGCTTTTTTGTCCATCCTGACACCCTATGCCTTTTGATTGGAGCATTTAGTTGGTTTACATTCTGAGTAATTAAAGATAGATATGTATTTATGACATTTCATTACTTGTTATCATTGTTTCTGGAGATTCTTTCTTGTCTTTTTCAATTTTAGTGTTCATTATGCTTTAAGAGTCCCCTTTAATATTTCTTGCAGGGCTGATTTAGTGGTCACAAACTCCTTTAGTTTTGGTTTGTCTGGGAAATTCTCTATCTCTCCTTGTATTCTGAATGACAGTCTTGCTGGATAAAGTATTCTTGGCTTCTTTTTCTCATTTAGCAATTGAGCCACTTTCTTTTGACTTGCCAAGTTTCTGTTGAAAAATCTGCAGCTAGACTTACGGGTCTTCCCTTGAGAATTAAGGACTTCTTCTGTGTTGTTGCTTTTAAGATTTTTTTTCTTTATCACTGTAGTTTGCAAATTTAATTATAATATGTCTTGATGTTGGCCTGCTCTTGTGATTTTGTTATGAGTTCTTTGTGCCTCCTGGGACTGGGTGTCTCTTTCTTCCCCCAGATTAGGGAACTTTTCAGCTGTTATTTCCTCAAATAATTATCCCCACCACCACCACCACACTGATTCTGGGACCCTACATTATGACTATTGTTACCTTTTCCCCAAATTCCCCATGTCTATTCTGGTGTTTTATAATTCTTTTTTCTCTCTTTTATTCAGCTTTTTAATTTTCTATTATTTTTTCTTAATTTTTTAAGATTTTTAAAAATTTATTTGACAGAGAGAGAGAGAGATCATAAGTAGGCAGAGAGGCAGGCAGAGAGGGGGCAGGAAGCAGTCTCCCCACCAAGCAGAGAGCCCAATGCAGGGCTTGATCCCAGGATCCTAAGATCAGGTCCTGAGCTGAAGGCAGAGGCTTAACCCACTGAGCCACCCAGATGCCCCCATTATTTTGTCTTCTAATTGACTAATTCATTCTCTGCTTCTTCCAGGCTACTATTCGTTTCATTAATCCTGTTTCCAATCTCATTTATGGCACTCTTCATTTCTGACTGATAATTTTTCAGCTCTTTTTTTCTCTGTGGTCAAAGTCTCCCTGAAGTCTTCCATTCCTTTGTCAAGCCCAGCAAGTATTCTTACCATCATTGCTTTACATTCTCCATCAGGCATATTGCTTCGCTTAGATCTCTGGCTCTGGCCTTATCTTGTTCTTTCAATTCAGATGAATTCCTTTGTGTTGGCATTTTGTCCAAGTTTCTGCTTTCTTCTCTGGTTTGGAAAAGCCAGCTATGTTTCCTCCTCCTGAGAATAATGGCAATGAAAAATAGGTCATGTAGTGTCCAGGGCCTAGCACTTCAAGGAGTGTCTGTGGTGTGTGCTGTGTGTGTGGTTAGTTGCAGAGGCTCTCCTTGCCTGTGGTGGGCAGCATTTTTTCCTTAGCCAGAATGTGTTGAGTTTCAACTTGGTGTGCTCTGGTCTGCTGTGAAATGAGACATGATTTGCTTTTACTAGAACTGGAGCCCTGCAAAACTGTCTGGCTGGGAAACATGGTGTGGGTTAAGGCTTGGGCTGGTCTTCTGGGGAGAGGTCTGCCAAGCTGAATCTGGGACAAGCTTCACTGAGAAGGGCAGTCCCACCAGAGTGCAGGGACATGGGACTTGATATAAGCTAGTTAGGCATCCATTGCCAGTGCTTTGGTGTTTCCTGCAGGTGGCTCTGTGTTTATGTGGGGGTATGGGATAGGAAATGGCACTGACCAACTCCATGGTTTCCAGAGAAGTGTCTCTGGGAATGTTGCCTAAAAGAGTGAATAATTCCCTTCTGTGTGTCCCAGGTATTCTTCACACTGCAATTTCCACACCCTTACCCCCTAGGATGTTTAGGGGGTCTGCCTTCTGTCCAGGAGTAGGGCAGTGCCATCTGGGATCTATCTTAACCAAGCCTGCTCTCCCTTAAAACTTCAGGCTTTAAGCCCTGCTGGATGCAAGAACTCATGAAAATCAGACCTGCTTATTCCCCCATCAATAACTTTGGAATATGTTCTCCTTGTGCATTCCCCTTGTGTGTTCTACACTCCTTTGTCCTTATCCATGACTATGGCTCCCTCCGCTCTGCAGCACATGTGATCATTTCTCCACTAAATCACACTTCCTACTTTCTTTGATGTGGTCTCTTCTGTGCCTTTTGTTGTGGAGTTTGTTCTGTCAGGCTTCAGGTTGATTTCTGGGTATTTAGGATGATTTCATAGTTAAGTAGTTGTGTTTGTGAGATAAGACGAGCCTAGGGTATACCTACTCCCCCACTATCTTTTCACCTCACTGCCCACCCCCATCCAGGATATTTAAATTTAAAGAGGGAAGACCTGGGAAAAAGGGGGCTATTCCAACATGGTAGAACAGGAAGTCATTTATGTGCACCTTGAAATCAAATTTATTTTGGATGAAATGCATTTCTTTGTGAAAATATTCCTCATATGGCAGTCCATGAAAATTGAGATAAGGATGAATTCACAGAGAAGTCTTCATATGATTACTCTGTATATAATTTTCACAGAAGGTGTGAATTTCTGGAGAAATATAAGTAACAGAAGAAAACTCAAAGTCTTAGTTTGAGTTGCCCCAGAAGCAAACCCAGAGGCAAGGGATTTAAGATAAGTAGTTTATTGAAAAGTTTGTTCCAGGAGGACCAGTAAGGAGGAGGGAACGTGATATAGTAAAAAGAATTGTGTATTATCAAGCCAGTTACCATTCTGGGAAATTGGAGCCCAATGTCACTGTGGAATTCTGTGTAGCCATGTAGAACACTCTTCAAAGTTATTCAAACCCAGAAGGAAAGAGGATGGGGTATGTGTATAACAATTCCCCACCCATCATTCTTTGTGGATTGCTTGTGGGAAGGTTCATTCCTAGAACTTCTGGCATATCTTGTGCATGGAAAAATGTGCTCCCAGGCCCACAAAGTAGTTCTTTGCCAGAGTTTTTAGGAGTTTTCAGTAAACACTCTCCAGGTTGCCTGACAAGTTGAATACCAAGGTAATATGGGTGGGGTCTTGCAGTGTCTTATTCACCCTTTACACTAATTAGAGTTACTTGCCTATCATGTTAAGTTCACCCTGTGCTATTACTCAACCTTCAGTTTAGTGGTTGGTCAGATTTTTTAAAGTAAAAAACTTGACTTATAGCTGAAGGGTAAGTGGGTGAGCTATAGTCCCTGCTGCTGCTATTTGCCCCACATTCTAAGGAACTAATATGATTCTTGGCAAACCATTGCTTTCTATGTATAAATGTGCCTGTTCTTAGTACCACAAGATGCCAAAACCCTTACCACTTTGTTGACATTTGGTGGCTTTTCCACCATTCATCTTTGTAATTGAATTTGAGTCTTTTTTGCATATAATTTGTTTTCATGTCATATTGAGTTTATGACATATAGTAATATTTCTCACATAAACATTGGTGGCAAATTTTACTGAGAGATATGTTCTCTGGAGTGTAAGTACTAATACCAGGGGATTTTGTACCTGAATAATGTTCTGCAGTGTAGATATGGAAGTTTGGCTTAATAGATGTATATTCACACCTGTCATTACAACTGCTTCATGTATTGGATTGGGTTCTCTGTTAATTAGCACATATTTCTTTTATGGTATGTTTTTATCCATCAGAAACTGCCTCAATAACATTCAGCAAATAACATGGAAGGCAATATCCAGAAAAATGTAGAGGAAAATTTACATTTCTACAGACACTGATGAGATGAAACCACAAAGACTTTTACAGAAGGAAATCTTTACTCTCTGAGGAGAAGACTGTTTGCTTGCATGTGCCCATGGTCCACATTACAGAATAAAGAAGATATCAATAATGTAAAAATAACTTTTAAATCAGATATTGTAGAGTTCATATTCTCTATTCAAAATGTAGAAGAACTATAAATCAATAGTAGTTTTATAAATAATACTTTTTGTGGCAATTAAGAACCCTCCTATATAACGTCAAAGAGCTACTGAAGTCACCACTATAGAATATGAAACACTTCAATTTAACCTGGGATTTAACCTCCTGGAATTTTTAATGACCCTCCCCTTTCATCATGGCTTTGGCTTCATTCTTTATTTCCTTTTCATTTTTAAATCTGATCTTGGTGTTCTCTCTAATAATCTTGGAATTCTTTTTCTGCTTTATTCTGGAGATTTCTGGCCCCATCATTCTCATCATCATCATCATAATCACCACCACCACTAGCACCACCACCACAGTTAAGTAGATTGCATTGCTAAATCCTAAACAATTTTAAAATTGCATTATTTGTATTAATGTACTCAGTCCACTTCTTATTTCATAGATGAGGAAACAAAGGAGCAGTTTTTACTTTTTTTGAGGGGGTAGATTGTTTGCTTATTTCATGGGAACAAACTGTCGGGAATTTACCTAGGAAATGGTGCATGAAAAGCAAATTTTATGATTCCTAATCACCTTAATAGTTTATAATTTATTTAACCTTTTGTCAGTAGCTGAATGACTATAAGATTCTACACTGAAACTCATTCCCCAAAAGCTTAACAGCCTCATCCTACTCTATTCCAATATCAGAAGTTGTGAAAGAAATTGATATATGGAATTCTGTGGTCCCTTGTAGAAAAGGTATTTTTGTTTGTTTTTTGTGTTTTTTTTTTAATTTATTTATTTATTTGACAGACAGAGATCACAAGTAGGCAGAGAGGCAGGCAGAGAGAGAGGAAGGGAAGCAGGCTCCCTGCAGAGCAGACAGCCCGACGAGGGGCTCGATCCCAGGACCCTGGGATCACGACCTGAGCCAAAGGCTTTAACCCACTGAGCCACCCAGGTGCCCCTTTTTGTTTGTTTTTTAATCTGGAAAGATTTAAAGATTTCTTTATATTTGGTGTTTGTAAATTGTATCATGTCATGTCTAGATACCAGCCTTTTTAATATATTGAACTGTTCATACAGGCAATTTGGAGATTGTCTTCATTGTCTATTTATTTTTTCATTTTTTTTAATTTAAATTCAATTAGCCAATATATAATACATCTTTAATTTCAGATTTGTGTTCAATAATTTATCAGTTGCACATAACACCCAGTGCTCATCACATCATGTGCTCTCCTTAATGCCCATCACATAATTACTCCATCCCCCCACCTACCCTTTAGCAACCCTCAGTATGTTTCCTATAGTTAAAAGTCTCTCATGGTTTTTCTCCCTCTCTGGTGACATCCTATTCAGTTTTCCCTCACTTCCCCTGCACTGTTTTTTATATTCCACATATTAATGAAACCATACGATAATTGTCTTTCTGTGATTGACTTATTTAGCTCAGCATGATACCCTCAAATTTCATCCGCACTGATGTCAATGTTAAGTATTCATCCTTTGTTTATCCATTCTTCTGTTGTTGAACATCTCAGCTCTTTCCACAGTTTGGCTATTGTGGACATTGCTACTATGAACATTGGACTGCAGGTGCTCCTTTGGGTCACTACATTTGTATCTTGAGGGTAAATACCTTGGAGTGTGATTGCTGGGTCATCAGGTAGCTCTATCTTTAACTTCTTGATGAACCTCCCTACTGTTTTCCAGAGTGGCTGTGCCAGTTTGCATTCCCACCAACAGTGTGAGAGGGTTCCCCTTTCTCCACATGCTCACCAGTATTTTTTGTTTCCTGTCTTGTTAATTTTAGCTGCTATGATTGGTGTGAAGGGGTATCTATCTCATTGTGGATTTGATTTGTATTTCCCTGATGCCAAGTGATGTGGGCCATTTTTTCATGAGTCTGTTGGCCATTTGTATGTTTTCTTTGGAGAGATATCTATTCATGTCTTCTCCCCATTTCTTGACTGGATTATTTGGTTTTGGGGTGTTGAGTTTGATAACTTCTTTACAGATCTTGGATACTACATTTATCTATATGGCATTTGCAAATATCTTCTCCCAATCTCCAGGTTGCCATTTAGTTGTGTTGACTAGACGCTTTTTTTTTTAAAAGATTTTATTTATTCATTTGACAGACAAAGTTCACAAATAGGCAGAGAGGCAGGCAGGCAGAGAGGGAGAGAGGAGGAAGCAGGCTCCCTGCTGAGCAGAGAGCCCAATGCAGGCCCTGATCCCAGGACCCTGAGATCATGACCTGAGCTGAAGGCAGAGGCTTTAACCCATGAGCCACCCAGGTGCCCCATAGACGCTTTTGTCTTGATGAAGTCCTAACAGTTCATTTTTGCTTTTGTTTCCCTTGTCTTTAGAGACGTGTCTAGGAAGAATTTCTTGTGGCTGAGGTCAGAGGGGTTGCTGCCTGTGCTCTCCTTTCGGATTTTGATGGATTCCTGTCTCACATTTAGGTTTTATTTATCTAATTTGAGTGTATCTTTGTGTATTGTGTAAGAAAATGGTCCGGTTTCATTCTTCTGGATGTGTCTGTCCAACTTTCCCAACACCATTTATTGAAGAAATTGCCTTTTTTTTTTCTTCTCTATTTGGATATTCTTTCCTGCTTTGTTGAAGACTGGTTAACCACAGAGTTCAGGGGCCATTTTTGGGTTCTCTATTGTGTTTCATTGGTCTGTGTTTCTGTTTTTGTGCCATATCAATCTGTCTTGATGATTACAGCTCTGTAATATAGCTTGAAGTATGGCATTTGATGCCACCAGCTTTTGGTTTTCTTTTCCAACATTCCTCTGGTTATTTAGCTTCTTTTCTGGTTCCATAACAATTTGGGGATTATTTGTTCCAGCTCTGTGAAAAATGTTTGTGGTATTTTGATAGGGATTGCATTGAATGTGTCAATTGCTCTGGGTAGTATAGACATTTTAACACTATTTATTCTTGCAAGCCATGAGCATGGAATGTTTTTCCATTTCTTTGTGTCTTCTCCCTTTCTTTCATAAGTGTTTCATTGTTCATAGAATAGAGATCCTTTACCTCTTTGGTTGGGTTTATTCCTAGGTATCTTATGGGTTTTGGTATGATTGTAAATGGGATCAGTTCCTTAATTTCACTTTATTCTGTCTCATTATTCATATATTAATGGAACTGATTTCCGTGCATTGTTTTTATAACCTTTTACATTGTTAAATTAACAGTATGAGTTCTAGTAATTTGCAGGTAGGGTCTTGGGTTGTCCACATTTAGCATCATGTTATCTGCAAAGAGTGAAAGTTTGACTTTGGTGCCAATTTGAAACCCTTTTATTTCTTTTTGTTGTCAGACTGTGGAGGCTAGGACTTCTAGTACTATGTTGAACAGCAGTGGTGAAAGTGGTCACATGTCATGTTCTTGATCTTAGGAGAGGGAAAAGCTTTCAGTTTTTCCCCATTAAGAAAAATATTCACTATGGGCTTTTTTTAGATGACTTTTATGATATTGAGTTATGTTCCCTCTATCCCTATACTGTGGAGAGTTTTAATCAAGAAGGTATGTTGTATTTTGTCAAATGCCTATTCTGCATCAATTGAGAGGATCATATGGTTCTTATCCGTTCTTTTACTAATGTGATTGATCTATCATGTTAATTGATTTGTGAATGTTGACCCACCCTTACATCCTGGGATGTTAATTATTTTTTAAATTTCTTTTCAGTGTACCAGAATTCATTGTTTCTGTACCATACCCAGTGTTCCATGCAATATGTGACCTCCATAATACCCACCAACAATCCTACTTGGTCATCATGAATCATCCTTTTAGTGTACTGTTGTATCCTATTGTCTAGTATTTTGGTGAGAATTTTTACATCTGTGTTCATCAGGGATGTTGGTCTGTAATTCTCTCTTTTGGTGGGGTCTTGTTTGGCCCTGGGATCAAGGTAATGTTGGCCTCATAGAATGAGTTTGGAAGTTTTCCTTCCATTTCTATTTTTTGAAACAGCTTCTGAAGAATTGGTATTATTTCTTCTTTAAATGTTTAGTAGAATTCCCCTGGGAAGCCATCTGGCCCAACTCTTGTGTGTTGGGAGATTTTTAATTACTGCATCAATTTCCTTGCTGATTAGGGTCTGTTCAGGTTTTCTACTTCTTCCTGTTTCCATTTTGGTAGTTTGTTTGTTTGTTTGTTTGGAATGCATCCATTTCTTTCAGATTCCCTAATTTTTTGGCATGTAGTTGCTGATGATATGTTCTTAAAGTTGTATTTCCTTGGTCTTGGTCGTGATCTCTCTTCTTTCTTTCTATGAGTTCATTAATTTGAATCCTTTCTCTTTTCTTTTTGGTAAATGTAGCTAGGGGTTTATTGATCGTAATTAGTTCTTTCTAAGAACGAGTTTCTAGTTTCATTGATTAGTTCTACTGTTCTGCTTTCTATTTCATTGATTTCTACTCTAATTTTTATTATTTCTCGTCTTCTGCTGGATTGAGGCTTTATTTGCTGTTCTTTCTCTAGCTCTTTTAGGTTGTAGTTCAGTTTCTATATTTGAGACTTTTCTAATTTTTTTTTAAAGATTTTATTTATTTATTTGACAGAGAGAGATCTCAAGTAGACGGAGAGGCAGGCAGAGAGAGAGAGAGAGGGAAGCAGGCTCCCTGCTGAGCAGAGAGCCCGATGCGGGACTCGATCCCAGGACCCTGAGATCATGACCTGAGCCGAAGGCAGCGGCTTAACCCACTGAGCCACTCAGGCGTCTCAAGACTTTTCTAATTTTTTGAGAAAGGCATATATTGCTATGTACTTTCCTCTCAGGGCTGCCTTTGCTGTATCCCAAAGGTTTTGAACAACTGCGTTTTCTCTTTCACTTGTTTCCATGATTTTAAAAAAAAAAATCTTCTTTAATTTCCTGGTCGACCCATTCATTTTTAGTAGGATGCTCTTTAACCTCCAAGTGTTTGAGTTCCTTCCAACTTTCCTCTTGTGGTTGAATTCAAGTTTCAAACATTGTGGTCTGAAAATATGCAGGGAATAATCCCAATGTTTTGTCTTGGTTGAGACCTGATTTGTAGCCCGGTATAAGAACTATTCTAGAGAATGTTCCATGTGCAGTCAAGAAAAATATGTATTCTGTTGCTTTAGAGTGGAATGCTTTGTATATATCTGTGAAGTCAATCTGGTCCCGTATGTCATTCAAAGTGCTTGTTCCCTTGTTGATCATGTTACTTAGATGATCTGTCCATTGATGTGAGTGGGGCACTGAAGTCCCATACTATTATTTTTAATTATAAATATGTTTCTTTAATTTGTTTATTAATTGGTTGGTATGATTTCCTGCTCCCAAGTTAGGAGCATAAATATTTATAACTGTTAGATCTTCTTGTTGGATAGAACTTTTAAGTATCATATACTATCTCTCTTCATCTCTTACTACAGTCTTTGGCTTAAAATCTAATTTGTCTGATATGAGGATCACTACCCCAGCTTTCTTTTGAGGCCCTATAGCATGATAAATGGCTTTCTATCTCCTCCATTTCAATCTGGATGTGTCCTTAGGTCTAAAATATGTCTCTTGTAGATAGCATATGGATGGGTCTTGCTTTTTTTTAAAATTTATTTAATTATTTTCTAAATTTCTTTTCAGTGTACCAGAATTCATTGTTTCTGTAGCATACCCAGTGTTCCATGCAATATGTGACCTCCATAATACCCACCAACAGGCTCACCCAACCTTCCACTCCCTACCCCTCCAAAACCTTCAGATTGCATTTCAGAGTCCATAGTCTATCATGGTTCATCTCCCCCTCCAATTTCCCCCAAAACTTCTCCTCTTCATCTCCCCATGTCCTTCGTGTTATTTCTTATGCTCCACAAATAAGTGAAACCATATGATAATTGACTCTCTCTGCTTGACTTATTTCACTCAGCATAATCTCTTCCAGTCTCATCCATGTTGATACAAAAGTTGGGTATTCATCCTTTCTGATGGAGGCATAAGACTCCATAGTGTATATGGACCACATCTTCCTTATCCATTCGTCTGTTGAAGGGCATCTTGGTTCTTTCCACAGTTTGGCGACTGTGGCCATTGCTGCTATGAACATTTGGGTACAGATGGCCATTCTTTTCACTACATCTGTATCTTTGGGGTAAATACCCAGTAGTGCAATTGCAGGGTCATAGGGAAGCTCTATTTTTAACTCGTGAAGGAATCTCCACACTGTTTTCCAAAGTGGCTGTACCAACTTGCATTCCCGCCAACAGTGTAAGAGGATCCCCCTTTATCCACATCCTCTCCAACACATGTTATTTACCGTCTTGTTAATTTTGGCCATTCTAACTGGTGTAAGGTGTTATCTCAATGTGATTTTGATTTGAATCTCCCTGATGGATAGTGATGATGAACATTTTCATGTGTCTGATAGCCATTTGTATGTCTTCATTAGAGAAGTGTCTGTTCATGTTTTCTGCCCATTTTTTGACATGATTATCTGTTTCATTTGCGTTGAGTTTGAGGAGTTCTTTATTTATCCTGGATGTCAACCTTTTGTACGTTCTGTCATTTACACATATCTTGTCCCATTCTGTGGGTTGCCTCTTTGTTTTGTTTACTGTTTCCTTTGTTCTGCAGAAGCTTTTGATCTTGATGAAGTCCCAAAAAATCACTTTTGCTTTTGTTTCCTTTGCCTTTGGGCACATATCTTGAAAGAAGTTGCTGTGGCCGATATCGACGAGGTTACTTCCTTTGTTCTCCTCTATAATTCTAATAGATTCCTGCCTCACGTTGAGGTCTTTTATCCATTTAGAGTTTTTCTTTGTGTATGGCATAAGAGAATGGTTGAATTTCATTCCTCTACATGTAGCTGTCCAATTTTCCCAGCACCATTTATTGAAGAGACTGTCTTTTTTCCACTGTATATTTTTTCCTTCTTTGTTAAAGTTTATTTGTTGAGTCCATATCTGGGCTCTCTACTCTGTTCCACTGGTCTATGTGTCTGCTTTTATGCCACTACTATGCTGTCTTGGCGATCACAGCTATTTAGTAAAGCTTGAAATCAGGCAATGTGATGCCCCCGGTTTTGTTTTTCTTTTCAACATTTCCTTAGCCTTTCGGGGGCTCTTCTGATTCCATACAAATTTTAGGATTGTTTCCTCCAGTTCTTTGAAAAATGCCAGTGGAATTTTGATCGGAATGGCACTGAAAGTATAGATTGCTCAGGTTGTATAGACATTTTAACAATGTTTATTTTTCTGATCCATGAGCATGGATTAGTCTTCCATCTTTTTGTGTCTTCTTCAGTTTCTTTCATGAGTGTTCTGTAGTTCCTCGAGTACAGATCCTTTACCTCTTTGGTTACGTTTATTCCCAGGTATCTTATGGTTCCTGGTGCTATAGTAAATGGAATTGATTCTCTAATTTCCCTTTCCATATTTTCATTGTTAATGTATAAGAAAGCAACTGATTTCTGTACCTTGACTTTGTACCCTGCCACATTACTGAATTGCTGCACAAGGTCTAGTAGTTTAAAGGTGGAGTCTTTTGGATTTTCCATATAAAGTATCATGTCATCTGTGAAGAGAGAGAGTTCGACTTCTTCATTGCCAATTTGAATACCTTTTCTTTCTGTTATTGTCTGCTTGCTGTTGCTTGGACTTCTAATACTATGTTGAACAGGAGTGGTGAGAGTGGGCATCCTTGTTGTGTTCCTGATCTCAATGGGAAGGCTGTGAGCTTTTTCCCATTGAGGATGATATTTGCTGTTTTTCATAGATAGATTTTATGAAGTTGAGAACTGTTTCCTCTAGCCCTATACTTTGAGGCGTTTTAATCAGGAATGGATGCTGGATTTTGTCAAATGCTTTTCCTGCATCAATTGAGAGGACTTTGTGGTTCTTCTCTCTTCTCTTATTTATTTGTTCTAGCACATTGATTGATTTGTGAATGTTGAACCACCCTTGCAACCCAGGGATGAATCCCACCTGATCATGGTGAATAATCTTTTTAATGTGCTGTTGGATCCTGTTTGCTAGTATCTTATTGAGAATCTTAGCATCCATATTCATCAGTGATATTGGTCTGAAATTCTCCTTTTTGGTGGGGTCTTTGCCTGGTTTGGGGATCAGGGTAATGCTGGCTTCATAGAAAGAGTCTGGAAGTTTTCCATCTGCTTCAATTTTTTGAAACCACTTCAGGAGAATAGGTATTATTTCTTCTTTGAAAGTTTGGTAGAATTCCCCAGGGAATCCATCAGATCCTAGGCTCTTATTTTTTGGGAGGTTTTTGATCATTGCTTCAATCTCATTACTAGATATCAGTGTATTCAGGATGTCAATTTCTTCCTGGTTCAATTTTGAAGTTTATAGTTCTCCAGGAATGCATCCATCTCATCTAAGTTGCTTAACTTATTGGCATATAACTGTTGATAATAAATTCTGATGATTGTTTCTATTTCCTTGGTGTTAGTTGTGATTTCTCCCTTTTCATTCATAATTTTATTAATTTGGGCCTTCTCTCTTTTCTTTGGATTAGTTTGGCCAATGATTTATCGATCTTATTGATTCTTTAAAAAAAAAACAGCTTCTAGTTTCATTGATGTGTTCTACTGTATCTCTAGTTTCTATCTCATTGATCTCTGCTTTAATCTTGATTATTTACTTTCTTTTTTTTTTTATAAACATATAATATATTTTTATCCCCAGGGGTACAGGTCTGTGAATCGCCAGGTTTACACATTTCACAGCGCTCACTATAGCACATACCCAGCTCCAATGTCCATAACCCCAACCGCCCTCTCCCAACCCCCCTCCCCCCATCAACCCTCAGTTTGTTTTGTGAGATTAAGAGTCACTTATGGTTTGTCTCCCTCCCAATCCCATCTTGTTTCATTTATTCTTCTCCTACCCCCTTAATCCCCCATGTTGCCTCTCCTCTCCCTCATATCAGGGAGATCATGTGATAGTTGTCTTTCTCCGATTGACTTATTTCACTAAGCATGATACCCTCTAGTTCCATCCACGTCGTCGCAAATGGCAAGATTTCATTTCTTTTGATGGCTGCATAGTATTCCATTGTGTATATATACCACATCTTCTTTATCCATTCGTCTGTAGATGGACATCTAGGTTCTTTCCATAGTTTGGCTATTGTAGACATTGCTACTATAAACATTCGGGTGCACGTGCCCCTTCGGATCACTACGTTTCTATCTTTAGGGTAAATACCCAGTAGTGCAATTGCTGGGTAATAGGATAGTTCTATTTTCAACATTTTGAGGAACCTCCATGCTGTTTTCCAGAGTGGTTGCACCAGCTTGCATTCCCACCAACAGTGTAGGAGGGTTCCCCTTTCTCCGCATCCTCGCCAGCATCTGTCATTTCCTGACTTGTTAATTTTAGCCATTCTGACTGGTGTGAGGTGATATCTCATGGTGGTTTTGATTTGTATTTCCCTGATGCCGAGTGATATGGAGCACTTTTTCATGTGTCTGTTGGCCATCTGGATGTCTTCTTTGCAGAAATGTCTGTTCATGTCCTCTGCCCATTTCTTGATTGGATTCTTTGTTCTTTGGGTGTTGAGTTTGCTAAGTTCTTTATAGATTTTGGACACTAGCCCTTTATCTGATGTGTCGTTTGCAAATATCTTCTCCCATTCTGTCAGTTGTCTTTTGGTTTTGTTCACTGTTTCCTTTGCTGTGCAAAAGCGTTTGATCTTGATAAAATCCCAAAAGTTCATTTTTGCCCTTGCTTCCCTTGCCTTTGGTGATGTTCCTAGGAAGATGTTGCTGCGGCTGACGTCGAAGAGGTTGCTGCCTGTGTTCTCCTCGAGGATTTTGATGGATTCCTTTCTCACATTGAGGTCCTTCATACATTTTGAGTCTATTTTCGTGTG
The DNA here is from genome assembly GCF_902655055.1 of Lutra lutra. Taxonomy (NCBI): domain Eukaryota; kingdom Metazoa; phylum Chordata; class Mammalia; order Carnivora; family Mustelidae; genus Lutra; species Lutra lutra. The sequence goes on from NC_062291.1 coordinate 49,617,850, forward strand.
TGGTGTAAGGAAATGATCCAATTTCATTTTTCTGCATGTGGCTGTCCAATTTTCCCAACACCATTTATTGAAGAGGCTGTCTTTTTCCATTGGACATTCTTTCCTGCTTTGTCGAAGATTAGTTCACCATAGAGTTGAGGGTCTATTTCTGGGCTCTCTATTCTGTTCCATTGATCTATGTGTCTGTTTTTGTGCCACTACCATGCTGTCTTGATGATGACAGCTTAGTAATAGAGCTTGAAGTGCAGAATTGCGATGCCACTGACTTTGGCTTTCTTTTTCAATATTGCTTTGGCTATTCGAGGGCTTTTCTGGTTCCATATAAATTTTAGGATTATTTGTTCCATTTCTTTGAAAAAAATGGATGGCACTTTGATAGGAATTGCATTAAATGTGTAGGTTGCTTTAGGTAGCATAGACATTTTCACAATATTTATTCTCCCAGTACAGGAGCTTGGGACATTTTTCCATTTCTTTGTGTCTTCCTCAGTTTCTTTCATGAGTACTTAATAGTTTTCTGAGTATAGATTTTTTTGCCTCTTTGGTTAGGTTTATTCCTAGGTATCTTATAGTTATGGGTGCAATTGTAAATGGGATTGACTCCTTAATTTCTCTTTCTTCTGTCTTGTTGTTGGTGTATAGAAATGCAACTGATTTCTGTGCATTGATTTTATATCCTGACACTTTACTGAATTCCTGTACAAGTTCTAGAAGTTTTGGAGTGGAGTCTTTTGGGTTTTCCACATATAGTATCATATCATTTGCAAAGAGTGATAATTTGACTTCTTCTTTGCCAATTTGGATGCATTTAATTTCCTTTTTTTGTCTGATTGCAGAGGCTAGGACTTCTAGTACTATGTTGAATAGCAGTGGTGATAATGGACACCCCTGCCCTGTTCCTGACTTTAGCAGAAAAGCTTTCAGTTTTTCTCCATTGAGAATGATATTTGTGGTGGGTCTTTCATAGATGGCTTTGATATATTGCGGTATGTGCCCTCTATCCCTGCACTTTGAAGAGTTTTGATCAGGAAGGGATGCTGTACTTTGTCAAATGCTTTTTCAGCATCTATTGAGAGTATCATATGGTTCTTGTTCTTTCTTTTATTAATGTGTTGTATCACATTGATTTATTTGTGGATGTTGAGCCAACCTTGCAGCCCTGGAATAAATCCCACTTGGTCCTGGTGAATAATCCTTTTAATGTACTGTTGAATCCTATTGGCTAGTATTTTGGCGAGAATTTTTGCATCTGTGTTCATCAAGGATATTGGTCTAGTTCTCTTTTTTGATGGGATCCTTGTCTGGTTTTGGGATCAAGGTGATGCTGGCCTCATAAAATGAGTTTGGAAGTTTTCCTTCCATTTCTATTTTTTGGAACAGTTTCAGGAGAATAGGAATTAGTTCTTCTTTAAATGTTTGGTAGAATTCCCCCAGGAAGCTGTCTGGCCCTGGGCTTTTCTTTGTTTGGAGATTTTTGATGACTGTTTCAATCTCCTTACTGGTTATGGGTCTGTTTAGGTTTTCTATTATTTCCTGGTTCAGTTTTGGTAGTTTATATGTCTCTAGGAATGCATCCATTTCTTCCAGATTGTCAAAATTGTTGGCGTAGAGTTGCTCATAGTATGTTCTTATAATTGTCTGTATTTCTTTGGTGCTAGTGGTGATCTCTCCTCTTTCATTCATGATTTTATTTATTTGGGTCCTTTCTCTTTTCTTTTTGATAAGTCTGGCCAGGGGTTTATCAATCTTATTAATTCTTTCAAAGAACCAGCTCCTAGTTTCGTTGATTTGTTCTATTGTTTTTTTTTTTTTTTTTGGTTTCTATTTCATTGATTTCTCCTCTGATCTTTATGATTTCTCTTCTCCTGCTGGGTTTAGGGTTTCTTTTTGTTCTTTCTCCAGTTCCTTTAGGTGTAGGGTTAGGTTGTGTACCTGAGACCTTTCTTGTTTCTTGAGAAAGGCTTGTACCGCTATATATTTTCCTCTCAGGACTGCCTTTGTTGTGTCCCAGATTCTGAACCGTTGTGTTTTCATTATCATTTGTTTCCATAAATTTTTTCAATTCTTCTTTAGTTTCCTGATTGACCCATTAATTCTTTAGAAGGATGCTGTTTAGTCTCCATGTATTTGGGTTCTTTCCAAATTTCCTCTTGTGATTGAGTTCTAGCTTCAGAGCATTGTGGTCTGAAAATATGCAGGGAATGATCCCAATCTTTTGATACTGGTCAAGACCTGATTTAGGACCGAGTATGTGATCTATTCTGGAGAATGTTCCATGTGCACTAGAGAAGAATGTGTATTCTGTTGCTTTGGGATGTAATGTTCTGAATAGATCTGTGATGTCCATCTGGTCCAGTGTGTCATTTAAGGCCTTTATTTCCTCGTTGATCATTTGCTTGGATGATCTGTCCATTTCAGTGAGGGGAGTGTTAAAGTCCCCTACTATTATTGTATTATTGTTGATGTTTTTCTTTGATTTTGTTATTAATTGATTTATATAGTTGGCTGCTCCCACGTTAGGGGCATAGATATTTAAAATTGTTAAATCTTCTTGTTGGACAGATCCTTTGAGTATGATATAGTGTCCTTCCTCATCTCTTATTATAGTCTTTGGCTTAAAATCTAATTGATCTGATATAAGGATTGCCACTCCTTCTTTCTTCTGATGTCCATTAGCATAGTAAATTCTTTTCCACCCCCTCACTTTAAATCTGGAGGTGTCTTCGGGTTTAAAATGAGTTTCTTGTAGGCAACATATAGATGGGTTTTGTTTTTTTTCTATCCATTCTGATACCCTGTGTCCTTTGATTGGGGCATTTAGCCCATTAACATTCAGGGTAACTATTGAGAGATATGAATTTAGTGTCATTGTATTGCCTGTAAGGTGACTGTTATTGTATATTGTCTTTGCTCCTTTCTGATCTACTACTTTTAGGGTCTCTCTCTGCTTAGAGGACCCCTTTCAATATTTCCTGTAGAGCTGGTTTGGTGTTTGCAAATTCTTTCAGTTTTTGTTTGTCCTGGAAACTTTTAATCTCTCCTTCTATTTTCAATGATAGCCTAGCTGGATATAGTATTCTTGGCTGCATGTTTTTCTCGTTTAGTGCTCTGAATATATCATGCCAGCTCTTTCTGGCCTGCCAGTTCTCTGTGGATAAGTCTGCTGCCAATCTAATATTTTTACCATTGTATGTTACGGACTTCTTTTCCTGGGCTGCTTTCAGGATTTTCTCTTTGTCACTAAGACTTGTAAATTTTACTATTAGGTGACGGGTTGTGGACCTATTCTTACTGATTTTGAGGGGGGTTCTCTGAACCTCCTGGATTTTGATGCTTATTCCCTTTGCCATATTGGGGAAATTCTCTCCAATAATTCTCTCCAATATACCTTCTGCTCCCCTCTCTCTTTCTTCTTCTTCTGGAATCCTAATGATTCTAATGTTGTCTCGTCTTATGGTGTCACTTATCTCTCGAATTCTCCCCTCATGGTCCAGTAGCTGTTTGTCCCTCTTTTGCACAGCTTCTTTATACTCTGTCATTTGGTCTTCTATATCACTAATTCTTTCTTCTGCCTCATTTGTCCTAGCGGTGAGAGCCTCCATTTTTTATTGCACCTCATTAATAGCTTTTTTTATTTCAACTTGGTTAGATTTTAGTTCTTTTATTTCTCCAGAAAGGGCTTTTTTTTTTTTTTATCTCCTGAGAGGGTTTCTCTAATATCTTCCATGCCTTTTTCGAGACTGGCTGGAACCTTGAGAATCATCATTCTGAACTCTAGATCTGACATATTACCAATGTCTGTATTGATTAAGTCCCTAGCCTTTGGTACTGCCTCTTGTTCTTTTTTTTGTGGTGAATTTTTCTGCCTTGTCATTTGTCCAGATAAGAGTATATGAAGAAGCAAGTATAATACTAAAAGGGTGGCAAAGACCCCAGCAAAATATGCTTTAACCAAATCAGAAGAGATGCCAGGTCGTGTGGGGGGGAGGGGATAAAAAGAGGTTCAGAGAGAAGAAAAAAACCATTTATAAAAAGAAAACGAATAGAGAAAAAATATAAAAAAGAAATACATATATATATTAGATAAACTCGTTAAAAAACGTTAAAAAAAGAAAAGGGTAAAAGTTAAAAAAATTTAGCAGAGGAGGAGAAAAAAATTGAAAAAGAAAAAAAAAATTAAATTAACTGCAAGACTAAAGAATCATAGGGAGAAAGCCATGAGTTCCGTGCTTTGCTTTCTCCTCCTCTGGAATTCCGCTGCTCTCCTTGGTATTAAAACTGCATTCCTTGGTAGGTGAACTTGGTCCTGGCTGGATTTCTTGTTAATCTTCTGGGTAAGGGGCCTGTTGTAGTGATTCTCAAGTGTCTTTTCCCCAGGTGGAATTGACCCACCCTTACCAGGGGCCGGGCTGAGTAATCCGATTGGGTTTGCTTTTGGGAGCTTTTGTTCCCTGAGCGCTTTCCATAGAGTTCTGGAGGATGGGAATGAAAATGGCGAACTCCCAGTGTCCGTCCTGGAGGAGCTGAGAGCTCGGGGCCCCACTCCTCAGTGCGCCCTCAGAGAATAGCGCCCAATTACTCCCGTCTCCCTGGCCTCTGGCCGCGCTCCGAGCTCACCGAGCCTGTGACTGGTTCAAGGTAACCCCAAGCTGAGAGCTCACTCCTTGGCTCTGTCTCTGTAGCCGGCTTCCCCGTTCTAATACCTGCAAGCTCTGCGACACTCAGAACCCCCGATCCTTCTGTGACCCTGTGGGACCTGAGGCCATGCTGACTCCCCATGGGCTTCACCCCGGTTTAGCCTCTGGAGCTATGTCCCTCAGCGGAACAGACTTTTAAAATTCCTGATTTTGTCCTCTGTTGCTCCGCTGCTTGCCGGGAGCTGGTCCCTCCCCCCACAGTCTATCTTCCCGTCGCTTTGGATTCACTTCTCTGCCAGTCCTACCTTTCAGAAAGTGGTTGATTTTCTGTTTCTAGAACTGCTGTTCTCTTCAATCTCCCGTTGGATTTGTAGGTGTTTGCAATCTTTAGATAAGCTATCTAGCTGATCTCCCGCTACCTGAAGTTGTCTCAGCCTGCTACTTCTCCGCCATCTTGACTCCTCCCCCTCTAGCAGATTTTTAAACAAGAGTTAATACCTAGTCTTCTGAAGTTGTTAAAAAAAAAGAAAGAAAGAAAGAAAGAAAGAAAGAAAGAAAGAAAAAGAAAAGAAATGGAATGAAAACTTCCAAACTCATTCTAAGAAGCCAGGATTACATTGATACTAAAACCAGACAAAGGCCTCAGTAAAAGGAGAATTAAAGACCAAAATACCTGGTGAATATGGATACAAAAATTCTCAATACAATTCTAGCAATTTGGATTTAATAGTATATTAAAAGAATTATTCACCAAGATCAAGTATGATATATTTCTGGGCTGCAAGGATGGTTGAATATTCCCAAATCAATAAATGTGATATACCATATTAATGAAAGAAAAGATAAGAACCAAGTGTTTCTGTCAATAGAGGCAGAAAAAGCATTTGAGGAATTAGCATCCTTTCCTGATAAAAACCCTCAGCAAAGTAGGGATGGATGGAACATACTTCAACATCATAAAAGCTATATACAAAGACACATAGCCAATATCATTCTCAATGGTGAAACACAGGGCCTTTTCCAGACAGTCAGATATAAAAGAAGGATGTCCACTCTCACCATTACTATTTAACATAGTACTGGAAGTCTTAGCATAAACAATCAGACAAGAAAAAGAAATAAAATGCATGCAAACTGGCAAGAAGTCAACCTGTCACTATTTACAGATGACAGGATACTCTATGTAGAAAATCTGAAAGACACCACCAAAAGTTTGCTAGAACTCATATATGAGTTCAGCAAAGTCACAGAATATAAAATCAATGTGCAGAAATCTCTGTTGAATTTCTATACACCAATAAGGAACCAGCAGAAAAAGAAACCAAGAAATCAATCCCTTTGCAAATGCACCAAACCCAATAAGATACCTAGGAATAAATCTAACTAAAGTAGTAAAATATCTGTACTCTGAAAAATGTAACACACTTATGAAAGGAACTGAAGAGGATACAAACAAATGGAAAAGCACTTCATGCTCATGGATTGGAAGAACAAACATTGTCAAAATGTTTATACTACCCAGATAATCTACACATGAAATGCAATCCCCATCAAAATACCACCAGCATTTTTCAAAGAGCTAGAAAAATCAATCCTAAAAGTTGTATGGAGCCACAAAAGACCCTGAATAGCCAAATCAATTCTGGAAAGAAAAACAACTGGAGGCATCATGATTCTGGATTTCAAGCTATATTGTACACCTGTAGTCATCAAGACAGTATGTTATTGGCACAAAAAGAGGCATATAGGCCAATGGAACAGATAGAGAACCCAGAAATGGACCCACAACTACGTGGTCAACTAATCTATGACGAAGCGGGAAAGAATATCCAATGGTAAAAAGGCAATATCTTCAACAAATGGGTTGTGAAAACTAGGTGACAACATGCAGAAGAATGAAGCTGGACCACTTTCTTACACCATACACAAAAATAAATTCAATATAGATGAAAGACCTTGATGTGAGAAGGGAAACCATAAAAATCCTAGAGGAGAATACAGTCCATAAGCTCTTCGACATTGACTGGAGGAACTCCTTATTAGGTATGTCTCCTGAGGGGAGTGAAACAAAAGCAAAAATAAACTATTGGGACTACATCAAATTAAAAATCTTCAGGTACAGAAAGAGAAATAGAGACAACATTTTCTTAACTAGAGAGCAAATTGATGGTCACCAAGGAGGAGATAGGTGGGGGAATGGTTTAAATAGGTGATGGAGATGAAGGAATGCACTTATGAGGAGCACTGGGCATTGTATTTAATGTTAAATCAGTAAATTGTACACCTGAAACTAATTACACTGTACGTTAAGTAACTAGAATTTAAATAAAATCTTACCAGAAAAGTCCTGTGTGTCATTGATGAAGAACTAAAGGCTACAGATATTCTAAGGTGTGGAACACCTTGGGCAACCACTGAAAGGAGTAGATAGGTAGGTAGGTAGGTAGGTAGAATAAAATCTTTTTTTTTAAAGAAACGATATTTTCAAATGACATACCTGATAAAGAGTTAATATCTAAAATTTATAAAGAACATATAAAACTCAACATCCAGAAAATGAATAATCCAATTAAAAAATGGGCCAAAGATATGATAAACCATTTTCCAGAGATTACATACAAATGGCCAACAGATAGAGGAAAAGATGCTTGATATCACTCATCAGTAGGAAAGTACAAATCAAAACTACAGTGAGATACCAACTCACCCCTCTCAGAATGACTAACAGCAACAATACAAGAAACATCAGTTGTCAATGAGGATGTGGAGAAAGGGGAACCCTCTTCCACTCTTGGTGGGAATGTAAACTGCTGAAACAACTCTAGGAAACAGTATGGAGATTCCTCAGAAAGTTAGAAATAGAGCTACCCTATGATTTGGCAATTGCACTAAGTATTCAAGGAAAGGATACAAAAATACAATGCAAAGGGATACATACAGCCCAATATGTATAGCTGCATTATCCACAATAGTCAAATCATGGAAAGAGCCCAAATATTTATTGACTGCTAAATGGATAAAGAGGATATGGCATAAATGTGCAATGGAATATTACTCATCCATCAAAAAGAATGAAATCTTGCCATTTGCAAGATGTGGATGGAGCTAAGGGTATTATGCTAAGTAAAATGTCCATCAGAGAAAGACAAATACCATGGGATTTCACTCATATGTGAAATTTAAGAAACAAAATGGAGCATAGGGAAATAAAAGAGAGAGAGAGAGGAAAACCAAGAGACAGACTTTTAACTATAGAAAACAAACTGATGGTTACCAGGGGGCAGGGGGTTGTGGCTGGAGGGATGAGTAAAATAAGGGATGGGGATTAAGGGATGCAGTTGTCGTGATGAACTCTGGGTGTTGTTTGTAAATGTTGAATCACTAAATTGTATACCTGAAACTAATATTACACTGTGCATTAACTAACTGATATTTAAATAAAAACTTAAAGTGGAAAAAATGGGCAGAGAAACTGAATAGACATCTTTCTAAAGAAGACATACAAATGGTCAACAGGTACATGAAAAGATGCTCATCACTAATGAAAATGCATGCATCCTTAAAGGAAAAATACAAGTAAGACCACAGTGAGAGATCACTTCACAATTCTTTGGATGGCTATTACCAAAATAACCCTCAGAACATTAAAAAGTGTTAGCAAGGATATGGACAAAAACAAACCCTTGCACATTACTGATGAAAATGTAAATGGGTCTGGCCAATCTGGTAAACAATGTAGTGTTTCCTGATACATTTCATAATAGAATCATTTTTTGATCCAGGAATCCCACCTATGGGTATATATCCAAAGGAATTGAAATATGTTTCTCAAAGAGATACCTGTACTCCCATGTTCACTGCAGCAGGTTTCACAATCGCTATGATGTAGAAATAACCTGAAAGTCCACGTAAAGAAGAATGGATAAATAAAATGTGGCATATACACATAATGGAATATCACTCAGTCTTTACAAAAAAGAAGACCCTGCCACTTGCAACCACATGGATATACATGGAGGATATTATTCTAAGGAAAAAGGCTGGCAAGAGAAAGACAAACATTGCATGATCTCACTTATATGTGTAATCTAAACAAATACGTGAAGCAGAGTATAGAATTGTGGGTGTCAGGGGCTAAGGGAGAATGAAATAAGGAGGTATTGATCAACTTTCGGTGATACATAATAAGTTCTGGAGTTCTGTGTAGCATAGGGCCTGTGATTAGCGATAGTGTATTGCCTACTTAAAATTTTGCCAGGAGGGAATATCTTAAGTGCTTTTGCCTACCAAGTAATGACAAAAAAATCAACAAAAGTAGCTAGGAAGAAATTTTTGGAGATGGCAGATAGGTATGGTAATGGTGATGATGATGGTTTCAAGAGGGTATACGTATCTCTGAACACATCAGGTTCTATACTTCAAATATCTACAGCTTTTTGTATGACCATCATTAATTGACTTAATTTTTATGATTGTATGTATCTTCAACACAGAATTAGTTCAGGGGATTTGTCTCAATAAAACATTTTATAGGACCACAATCTAGTGCATTAATCTCCAAGTTAGGATTTGGGTTTGTCCTTCACTGAATATGATCTATGGTTGGTAATGACCATCCCGGACTTATAGACTAAGTTTTAGATTCCTGTTATTCATTTTTGTGTTTGTCAAATTCACTCTTCAATCATAGTCTATCTCAAAGTAACATAAAGTGAATTTATCGAGTTTATGTGTAATAAATTATTTTTAAATGCTGACTAACACCTTGGGAAGGCTCACATTCTTTTCATTACTTTGACCACGGTTCTTTGATTTATTCTGCACATTCCTGAACTTTGACCACTTCACAACACTCCTCCATAATTCAACTCTCAGGGTGGACAATTATTTCCATGTTCATGCAGCATCTTGTGGCTGTGTGTATGAGTATTGTCAAGTGGATTCTAGAGATTATATGGCTCGGTCTCCATATTTTATGGAGAAGGTGTCTTATGTGTTTTTGGAAGTTGACCAGTTAGTTGACAGCAGCACCAGGCTTGTTCAATAAAGCACCAGGCTTGTTCAGTGCAAATGATTCAGAGTCTACTCTGGTCCATTTATATTCCATTCCCACTGCCACTCCCCTAAACCATCACTCTCATTCTTCCAATTCCTGTAACACTATCTATACACTTTCCTACTCTGATCTTGGCTTTTCCAAACCCTTTTTTATACAATGGATAACAGCCAATCATCTGAGATTTTTTTTAGGACATGTTTGATATTTCCTTACTATCAATCAGATAAATTCTGACCATGGTAATAGGACCATGCAGGCCAAATAGTATCTAACCTTGGTATATAATGTGTTTCATAAAATATATATGAGATTATCTAACCTCAGGGTTTGGTTAAAGAGAAACAAAATAAAAAATTTTCTTAATCATTTTAGAGATGTTTCTTTTTTTTTTTTTTAAATGCCATTTCAACTTTCTTTTTTTTTTTTAAATTTTTTTATTTTTTTCAGCATAACAGTATTCATTATTTTTGCACCACACCCAGTGCTCCATGCAATCCGTGCCCTCTACAATACCCACCACCTGGTGCCCCCAACCTCCCACCCCCCACCCCTTCAAAATTCTCAGATCATTTTTCAGAGTCCATAGTCTCTCTTGGTTCACCTCCCCTTCCAATTTCCCTCAACTCCCTTCTCCTCTCCATCTCCCCTTGTCCTCCATGCTATTTGTTATGCTCCACAAATAAGTGAAACCATATGATAATTGACTCTCTCTGCTTGACTTATTTCACTCAGCATAATAGAGATGTTTCTTTTGAAGAATAAATAGATACATTCTAGCTGTCAAATAGTTGGAAAAAGCACAAGTTATAAGGATTGAGATAATGGAAATGTTAGTTTTAAAATAGATGATCAGGGTGCCTGGGTGGCTCAGTGGGTTAAGCCTCTGCCTTTGGCTCAGGTCATGATCTCAGGATCTTGTGATTGAGCCCTAAATTGGGCTCTCTGCTCCGTGGGAAGCCTGCTTCCCCCTCTGTCTCTGCCTGCTGCTCTGCCTACTTATGCTCTCTCTCTCTACCCAATAAGTAAATAAAATCTTTTTTGAAAAAAAAGCTTAAAAAATAGATTATCGATCAGAAGACAACCTCAGAGTTGACAACACACTTCAGTGAAGGAAAATTTTTAATTCATTTATTTTCATTAGTAACATGAAGCATATAAACCACTTGAATCTTTGGAAGAAATTATAGAAGTATGAAATAAGCGCTCCCTTCCACCGATATACACAAGCATCTGTAGTAACAGCTTTAGGATAGGAACCAATCATAAATATGCATAATGCATCTGAGAGGCTGGAGCCAGAGTAAATAATTTAGGAGGTAGGAGCTGGTCAGCTATGGCATGGTGCAATCATTCTCTCTCTTTAGATAATGGTCTAAGCCTGAGAACAATTCTGTTTCCCTCCAGCATGGGACTGACACATGCATATGTGGCTAAGCTAAGGGCCAAGAACAGCGTTTCAGAGCACACCTGAGGCAAACCATACATATTCCAAGATGAAGGGTACTATGACCATTATTTCCTTAGGCTACGCATGAAGGGAATGTGGACCAAAGTATTGGTAATATTCCCATCATTTCCTTCATAACCAGAAAGTAATAGACAACCTTCTATTGTTTTAATTATCTAAATGCCTTTTGGTTAATCATCAATCCATTTTGTCATGATTATGGCTAGAGAGAAGTGAAATAAAAAGTGCATAAATTACTAAATTTTGGAAATTTCGAATACATCTTTATATCTGAGGGAAGAAAAAATTCAGTAAAAGATATTTCGATTAATCAATTGTCATCGAATTGTGGTATATTTAGGGAGAAGATAGTATGTGCATCAAGGTAAAATGTGACCTTGCAAAAACAGATTTCCATTCTTTTTTTAGGGGTGAGCAAGAAGAAGTGAGATCAGCCAGAGACCCTGTACCAGAACTGTGTGGACTGCTACATTGGCCAGAATTGAGGACACAGGGTTCTCTAAGGTCCTCTAGTCAAAGGCCATCTGATTTTTTTCATCTTGATATTTTCATTCTGTGCATCATCTCCCTCAGAGCCTGGTGGACCTGCTTGTTCCGCAGAGTGTAGATAACAGGGTTGAGCCGTGGGGTCACCACCGTGTTCACAAGGGCAGCCTCCCTGTTGGATTCCAGCCTTTTTGTTTGCTTTGGTTTCACATATATAGACACACAGCTGCCATACATCAGTGAGAGAACTATGAGGTGAGATGAGCAGGTGGAGAAAGCTTTCTTTTTCTCTTTGGCTGATGGGAGTTGTATGATTGTGACTACTATGTTGCTGTATGAAATGATGGTTATGAAAAGAGATGTCAAAAGGATAACCAAAGCGACAACAAAGGCCAGCATTTCAGTAGATCTGGTGTCAGAGCAGGAGAGATGAATCAGGGGGGCAAGGTCACAGAAAAAATGAGGAATGATATGGGGACCACAGAAGGATAACTGGAAAACCTTCACTACCAACCCAATGATGAGAGGGAAGGCCAAAGCGAAGCAGGCAGTGACCAGGAGGAAGCAAGTCTTCAGGTTCATGATGATCGGGTAATGCAGAGGCTTGCAAATGGCCACATACCGATCCAGAGACATTACCGCTATGAGGAGAGAACCTGTTGATCCCAGAAATACAAAGACAAAGGCTTGTATGAAACAGGCAGGAAAGGAAATGGTTTGCCTGCCTGAGAGAAAGATAACCAGCAACTTAGGAATAACAGTACTTGTAAAACAGCACTCCAAGAAGGAGAAAATTCTGAGGAAAAAGTACATAGGTGTGTGGAGCCTGGAGTCAGCACAGGTGATGGTGACTATGACCGAATTGCCTGCAATGGACGCCAGGTATGCCAACAGGTGCACCAGGAAGAGGACCTTTCCCAGGTGTTGGATGGCAGGAAACCCCTCCAAGGTGAATTCTTGGACAGTTGTCCCATTCCCCATTTCCATGGGCATCTCTTTCCACATCATCATCACTGCTGTTCTAACCTATTATAAAGACATCAGGGAGCACAAGGATTTTAGAAGAGCATTATTAAGTTATTTGAGTATCCAAGAAGGTGGCTAGGCTGTTAGCCAATGAATATGATAGAATCTACCTGTTCATGTTCTTGTGAGACTTAAGATAAATCATGTAACTCACTTGGCATATGGTGCCAATGTTTTTTATGTGTTCCTCAAATTCTAAGTGTAGTATTATGATCACTAGTATTATACCTAGAGTTTAAGTAGGCAGAGTTATTAACATTTTTGTATTATACATCTTATTCTTTTTATAACATTAATTTGTAAGTAAACATTACAATAATGTTAGTAATATTCCCTTCGACCATCCCTTTTAAAATCTGCAACACATTCTATGGTCCATCATCATCTGTTGAGAACTTACATTTTTTCTCTGCTCATCACTGAAATTCAGTATTTCTACTACTCCCCATAATAATCATAAGTCCCTTCTTCTAAAAGCAGAAACTAAGGCTCAGAAAGCTCAAGGGATCTTAGATTACATAGCTGGGACTTTAGCCAGAATGCCCAAATTTGAAGTAACTGCAGTTTCCAAATACAGTGACAAAATACTTTAAAACAGGAACAAATGTATTCTTGATGCCCTCTCAACCTTAAGTGAAAGATTAGTTTTATTTATCTTAATTGTTTCTCTCCTCAGACAATAGCACTGATGTGTTACAGACCAGTGGAATGATAAGGGGCTTAGAGAGGATCTACTTTAGTACAAGCATCTTATAGAAGGGGCTGGAGACCAGAGATATTAGGGGCTGCTCAACAGTACGAGGTAAGTTGTAAATCTAGGATTTACCACCCACCTTCACATGGTTCACGCTGGCCTGTGACAGAAGAGGGTATGATAGTAGTTCATAGGATTAACCCACTTATGAGGATGTGCTGGGCACCTGACAATCATGCACTCACTCTCACATCCAAGCTCAGTGAACATTCTTTCCTCAGTCCTGTCCATCAGTAACTTCTCTCAGGATGGTGTTTGGTTCCTGCATATTAACACTATGCTGAAGGTTGGCAGTGAGGAATGTGTCCTTCTCAGTAAACCACCGTGGGCCTGGGGTTCTGAGGGCAGCTCATGGAACTGAAGGACTCACCCCTGAGTGAACAGCCTGAAGAGTCTCTCCTTCTGTTCCTGTTGAACCCTGTTAAGTCCACCAAGTCACCAGGATGCTTGAGGCCAGGCACTCAGCCAAGAGTCACCATATGGGGGGCAGGGCTTCCTTCCTTCACAGCTATTGTCTTCTAAGAAATCAAAAGCTTGCTGTGGGCTGAGGGGAAAGGGAAGAGAAGGAAACTCATTCCTTACAGCCTGTGGCCCTGGGCTGGGGCAGGGGCGGGGGGGCGGGGTGGAGGGGGTGTAAATATGCATCCCGTGCTGCCAGTGTTCTGGCTGCCAGTGCCCTGTTTCCAAAGTGAAACAAGGCTATGTAGCACCCTGGAGCTTGAAACCCTAGAAAGGAGCAGAAGGACTAAAACAACCACATTTCACTGCTTCTAATTCTGGACTAGAGCTGGACTCCTAGACTACTTAGGGTTCTAATGAAAGGTCTGGCTCTGCCTTCCCCACTGGTAGCCCACCTAACATGCAATACTGCTGTCACCTCCTATAGCAATTAATGGGAGCACACAGCTTCTTACTGGTTTACCACTGGGTGCTGCTGAGACAAGGATCCTTCTGCAGCAGTGCTCCATGTCGTGGGCACACCTGCTCCAAACACCTTCTCTTGCATATGCCCTTCCATCATATGTTCACCTTTCCATGTGGAGAAGCATCCTTATTTTACTGCATCAACAGTGAAGAGATGCTGACACACAATTCTGAGACTCTGTGATAGTTTTACCACAAGACTGTTTGGTCACCAAGCAGGATGGACCCAGCCAGTGAGCAGAAAGTGTGGGCCTCCAGGCCTTATTAGATGCTGAAGATACGGGGGCAGAAAGTAAAGTCACAGCTGGTGTCTTAGGGGCAGCTAATTGGTTACTGTTGAGAACGAGAATTACTGATGCAACCTTTGTATTTATCTTCCCTTGTGTGTGGCGACGCTGACTCCCACATGTCCACACTGTTCTCTGCCAAGATTTTTCAAGGAAATTATATGACAATTTCTCAAGGGTTTTTAAAGTCCCAAGTTGAATATTCATCCTGATTTTACTAAAAGTCCAGACTACAATTTCTATAGGTGATGTATACACTGAGACCAGAGCATAGTTGTTAAAATAACATATTTTATGGTAAGAAACAGTGGGATCACACTCTGGCTTTCATGAGGCTTTTAGAAAGATACTGGAGAAGTCCTCCTTTTTATTAACAAATTCATCTTGCTTTCACTGACATTATAATTCTTTTCATTGCATATTTTCATCTGAAGAATATGTTCATTGTGCTCCCCAGTCTTTTTGAAAAAGGAAAGCATGAACTTTTTCCTCTTCAGGGAAGAAGGGGTATGGCATGGTAGGTGGTTTCTGTAACATCTGTAACCAGTCAGACCCCTTACTCTTGAAAAGTTTCTGGGATGTGGCTCCCCAGATCTTTCTAGATGCAGAAAGGAAGAGATGTGAGCCTGAGGGTGGAGAAGCTGTACCGATAGCAACCACTGGGTTGGAGGTTGTTTCTCTTCCTGGGTTTGTCAGCTGGGCATTGGTGGCAGGAGTGACCCATTTTTCTATGGCCTCTGGATTCCCATCCAGAGCCTGAGAAGGGGACTAAACTCTTGTATTTGCTGGAGATCACGTGGTATATGGTAGCTGGAAATTTGTTCTGCCTGAATCCGCCCTCATCATTACTGATCTTACAAGGTCAAAGCAAATATAATAGAAACTTTCATGAGTATTCATATGGGTTCCACCTTCCCACAAGTATACAAAATCACTTTTAGAACATCTGTCCATCTACACACCCTGTTCTCAGTTCATGGCAAACTTGGACCTCATGGTTATTTTCTCAGTTGGAGGTGAGGGAAAATAAAGAATGGGAGAAGAATTACAGAAGCTAGAGCCATGTGAGACTATACATTTTCATGCTCAGATCAAGGCTCATTTTCAGGGGGTTTTAATATTATTCAGTGCCAGCTTCATGGTGCAGAAATACCTATCATACCTGAGCGAGTCCCAACCCAATATGATGGTGGGAACGTTGGAGGAAAGGATCTGGGTTTGATGGGAAGTTTTACAAAGTGGACACTCTAAGAAATGGGTTGAATTAACTCTACATTGTATCTAGCATAAGGGGTGGTGAGCTGATACCAAGAAATATTTCTAATTGTCCTTGGTCTACTTTCTCTTTTCTGGATAGTGCTTTTTTTTTAGTTTATTTTCAGCATAATAGTATTCATTGTTTTTGCACCACACCCAGTGCTCCATGCAATCCGTGCCCTCTCCAATACCCACCACCTGGTTCCCCCAACCTCCCACCCCCCGCTGCTTCAAACCCCTCAAGATTGTTTTTCAGAGTTCATAGTCTCTCATGGTTCATCTCCCCTCCAATTTCCCTCAACTCCCTTCTCCTCTCCATCTCCCCATGTCCTCTGTGTTATTTGTTATGTTCCACAAATAAGCGAAACCATATGATAATTGACTCTCTCTGCTTGACTTATTTCACTCAGCATAATCTCTTCCAGTCCTTTCCATGTTGCTACAAAGGTTGGGTATTCATCCTTTCTGATGGAGGCATAATACTCCATAGTGTATATGGACCACATCTTCCTTATCCATTCGTCCGTTGAAGGGCATCTTGGTTCTTTCCACAGTTTGGCGACGGTGGCCATTGCTACTATAAGCATTGGGGTACAGATGGCCCTCCTTTTCACTACTTCTGTATCTTTGGGGTAAATACCCAGTAGTGCAATTGCAGGGTTATAGGGAAGCTCTATTTTTAATTTCTTGAGGAATCTCCACACTGTTCTCCAAAGTGGCTGCACCAACTTGCATTCCCACCAACAGTGTAAGAGGGTTCCCCTTTCTCCACATCCCCTCCAACACATGTTGTTTTCTGTCTTGCTAATTTTGGCCATTCTAACTGGTGTATCTTAATGTATCTGGTGTCTTCTTTATATATTAATCTGAAGATGGACACTTGAGCTGTTTCCTTAATTTGGATATTGTGTATAATGCTGCACATGTCACTTTGAATTAGTATTTTTTTATTCTTTTGGTAAATACCTAGTAGTGCAATTGCTTGAGCTAGAGTCGTTCTATTTTTAAATTTTGAGGAAACTCCATATTGTTTTCCAGAGCAGCTATGCCAGTTTGCATTCCCAGCAACAGTGTAAGAGGGTTCCCCTTTCTCTACAACCTCACCAACACCTGTCATTTCTTGTGTTGTTGATTTTAGTCATTCTGACAGGTGTGAGGTAATATCTCACTGAACCTTTTTTTTTTTAGATTTTATTTATTTATTTGACAGAGTGAGATCACAAGTAGGCAGAGAGGCAGGCAGAAAGAGAGTGGGAGAAGCAGGCTTCCTGTCGAGCAGAGAGCCCAATGCAGGGCTCGATCCCAGGACCCTAAGATCATGACCTGAGCCGAAGGCAGAGGCTTAACCCACTGAGCCACCCAGGCACCCCCTCACTGTACTTTTGATTTGTATTTGTATTTGATGATGAGTGATGGTGAACATCTTTTCATGCATCTGTTAGCCATGTGTATATCTTCTTCGGAGAAATGCCTATTTGTGTCTTCTGCCCATTTTTAATTGGATTATTCATTTTTGAGTATTTAGTTTTATCATTTCTTTATATATTTTGGATACTAACCCTTTATCAGATATCATTTGCAAATATCTTCTCCCATTCCCCCAGTTGCCTTTTAGTTTTGTTGATTGTTTGCTTCTTTGTACAGAAGCTTTTCATTTTGATGTAGTCCCAGTAGTTTAATTTTGGTTTTGTTTCCTGTGACTCAGGAGACATATCCAATACAAATTTACTCAGGCTGATGGGGCGCCTGGGTGGCTCAGTGGGTTAAGCCGCTGCCTTCGGCTCAGGTCATGATCTCAGGGTCCTGGGATCAAGTCCCGCATCGGGCTCTCTGCTCAGCAGGGAGCCTGCTTCCTTCTCTCTCTCTGCCTGCCTCTCTGCCTACTTGTGATCTCTGTCTGTCAAATAAATAAATAAAATCTTTAAAAAAAAAATTTACTCAGGCTGATGTCAAGAAGGTTATGGCCTGTGTCCTCGATAGGATTTTAATGGTTTCAAGTCTCACATTTAGGACAAAATTCATTTTGAATTTATTTTTGTGTACGATATAAGAAAGTGGTCCAGTTTCATTGTTTTGCATGTAACTCCAGTTTTCCCAACACCATTTGTTGAAGAGACGTCTTTTTCCCATTGGATATTCTTTCCTCTTTGTCAAAGATTAGTTGAACATGTAGTTACAGGTTCATTTCTGGGTTTTCTACTCATTTCCATTGATCTATGTGTCTATTTTGTGCCATTATCATACTGTTTGGGGCACTATAGGTTTTTAATATAACTTGAAGTCGCGAATTACAATGTCTTCAGCTTTGCTTTTCTTTTTCAATATTGTTTTGGCTATCTGGGATCTTTTTGTGGTTCCATACATGTTTTAGTTGTTTTTTTCTAGCTCTGTGAAAAATGCTGTTGGTATTTTGATAGGACCTTCATCAAATATGTAGATTGCTTTGGGTAATATGGACATTTTAGAAAAGATTTTATTTATTTTATTTGAGAGAGAGAGAACATGAGTAGGGGGAGGGGAAGAGATCGAGAAGTGGACTCCCTGCTAAGTGGGGAACCCAACATGGGGCTTGATCCCAGGATATGGTTCTTATCCTTTTTAAAAAATTAATGTGGCATATCAGCTTGATTTATTTGTGAATGTTGAACCACCCTTCCAACCCAGGAATAAATCCCACTTGATTGTGGTGAGTGATTCTAATGTTTTTTGGGATTTGGGGGATACGGTTTGCTATTATTTTTTTTGAGAATTTTCGCATCTATGTTTATCAGGGATATTGTCCTGTAATTTTCTTTTTTAGTTGAGTCTTTGGTTTTGGTGTTAGGGTAATTCTGATCTCATAGAATGCATTTGGAAGTTTTCCTTGCTTTTCTATTTTTTGGAATAGTTTCAGAAGAATGAGTATTAACTTTTTCAGAATATTCTCTTAAGTTATTTATATTTTAGTAGTGTTGGTTGTTATTTCTTTTCTCTCATTTGTGATTTTATTTATCTCTGTCCTTTCTCTTTGCTTTTTGATAAGTGTGGCTAGAGGTTTATCAATTTTATTAATTTTTTTTTCAAAGAACTAGCTCCTGGATTCATTGATTTATTCTATGTGTTTTTTAAGTTTCTATATCATTTATTTCTGCTCTAATCTTTATTGTTTCCTTTCTTCTGTTGGCTTTTGGCTTCATTTGTTGTTCTTTTTCTAGTTTCTTTAGGTATAAGTGTAAGTTATTTGAGAATTTTCATGCTTCTTAAGGTGGGCCTGTATTCTTATGTCTTTCCCTCTTAGGATCACTTTGGTTGAATCCCAAAGATTTTGGACCATTGTATTTTCATTTTCATTTATTTCCATGTTTTTTTTATTTTAGTTTCTTCTTTGATTTCCTAGTTGACCCACTTTTTTTTTTTTAAGAAGCATGTTGTTTATCCTCCATGTGTTTTTTCGCCTAGCCAATTTTTTTTCTTTTAAAGTTTTATTTATTTGACAGAGAGACACAGCAAGAGAGGGAACACAAGCAGGGGGAGTGAGAGAGGGAGAAGCAGGCTTCCTGCCAAGCAGGGAGCTTGATGTGGGGCTCGAACCCAGGACCCCAGTATCAACACCTGAGCTTAAGGCAGACACTTAATGACTGAGCCGCCCAGGCGTCCCTCCAATTTTTTTCCTTGTGGTTGACCTCCAAGTTCATAGCATTGTGCTCAGAAGAAATGCGGGGATGGCCTCAACATTTTTGCATTTGTTGAGGCCTGATTTGTGACCCAGTATGTGATCTATTCTCAAGAATGTCCCATGTGCTCTTGAAAAGAATGTGTATTCCATTTGTTTTAGGATGGAATGATCTGAATATATCTGTTACGTCCATCTGGTCCAGTGTCATTCAGAGCCACTGTTTTGTTGTTGGTTTTCTCTTTAGATGATCAGTCCATTGTTAAAAGTGTTAAAGTACCCTATGATTATTATTTTTTTTTAAGTTTCTATTTATTTATTTGACAGAGAGAGATACAGTGAGAGAGGGAATACAAGCAGGGGGAATGGGAGAGGGAGAAGCACGCTTCCCCCTGAGCAGGAAGCCTGATATGGGGCTCGATCCCAGGATGCTGGGATCACGACCCGAGCCAAAGGCAGAGGCTTAACCCACTGAGCCACCCAGGCGCCCCTCCTCTATGATTATTTTATTATTTATTATTTTATTATGGTCAGTGAGTTCCATTATGTTTGTTGTTACTTGTTTTTTTTACATTTGTTACCCAGTATATTATATATTTGGGTGTTCTCATGTTGGGTACAAAAATATTTACAGTTCTGTGGAGCATAACAAATAGCATGGAGGACAAGGGGAGATGGAGAGGAGAAGGGAGTTGAGGGAAATTGGAAGGGGAGGTGAACCATGAGGGACTATGGATTCTGAAAAACGATCTGAGAATTTTGAAGGGGTGGGGGGTGGGAGGTTGGGGGCACCAGGTGGTGGGTATTGTAGAGGGCACGGATTGCATGGAGCACTGGGTGTGGTGCAAAAATAATGAATACTGTTATGCTAAAAAAATAAAAAATTAAAAGAAATGCAGAGAGGCAGACTAAATAAAAAAGCATGATCCAAAAAAAAAAAAATATATTTACAGTTCTTAGATCTTGTTGTTGGGATTATTCTCTTTGTTATGATATAGTGTTCTTCATTTCTTGATACAGGCTTTGTTTTTAAAGTCTAGTTTTTCTGATATAAGTATTATTACTCCAGCTTTCTTTTGATTACCATTTGCATGATAATTGTTTCTCCATCCCCTCATTTTCAATCTGCAGGTGTGTTTAGGTCTAAAATGAGTCTCTTGTAGGCATCAAATAGATGAGTCCTGCCTTTTTATGGATTTTGACATCCTCTGTCTTTTGTTGGAGAATTTAGTCTGTATACATTCAGAGTAATTATAGATAGATATGTAGTTAATGATGTTTTATTACTTGTTGCAATTGTTTCTGGAGTTCTATTCTTGTCTTTTTCACTTCTAATGTTTCCTTACAGTCAAGGAGTCCACTTTAATATTTCTTGCAGGGGTAGTTTAGTGGTCACAAACTCTTTTAGTTTTGGTTTGTCTGGGAAATTCTTTATCTCTCTTTCTATTCTGAATGATAGATAGCCTTGCTGGATAAAGTATTCTTGGCTGCATATTTTTCCCATTCAGCACATTGAATGTAGTATGCCACTCTCTTCTGGCTTGCCAAGTTTCTGTTGAGAAATCTGCAGCTAGCCCTATGGGTCTTCCCTTGTAAGTTAAGGACTTTTGTCTTGCTTCCTTTAAGATTTTTTTCTTTATCCCTATATTTTACAAATTTAATTACAACATGCCTTGGTGGTATTGGCCTGCTCTTGTTGATAGGAATTCTCTGTGCCTCCCAAACCTGGATGTCTGTTTTCTTACCCATATTAGGGAATTTTTCAGCAATTATTTCCTTAAATAAATTTTATCCTCCCCCACTTCTGTTTCTGGGACCCTAGACTATGACTGTTATTACATTTGATGCAGTCACGGAGTTCCCTATGTCTATTCGCATGCTGTATAATTCTTTTTGCTCTCTTTTATTCAGCTTCCTTATTTTCCATTATTTTGTCTTCTAATTGACTGATTCATTCTCTGCTTCTTCCAGCCTGCTGTTCATTGCATCAATCCTGTTTCCAGTCTCAGTGATGGCATTCTTCATTTCTGGCTGATTCTTTTTCAACTCTTTTATTTCTGTGGTCAGAGTCTTCCTGAAGTCTTCCATTCCTTTGTCAAGCCCAGCAAGTATCCTTATGATCATTGCTTTACATTCTCCATCAGGCATATTGCTCCACTTAGATCTCTGGCTGTGGCCTTATCTTTTTTTTCAATTCAGATGAATTCCTCCATGTTGGCATTTTGTCTAAGTTTCTGCTTTCCTCTGTGTGTTGAAAAAGCCAGCTATGTTTCTTCCTCTTGAGAGTAATGGCAATGAAGAAGAGATCATGTAGTATCCAGAGCCTAGCACTTCAAGGAGTGTCTGTGGTGTGTTGATGTGTGTGTGGTCAGTTGCAGAGGCTCTCCTTACCTATGGTGGGCAGCGTTTGTTCCTTAGCCAGAATGTGGTGAGTTTCAACTCAGTGTGCTCTGGTCTGTTGTGAAATGAGACATCATTTGCTTCTAGACCTGAAGCCCTGCAAAATTGTGGTGTGGGCTAGGGCTTGGGAGGGCTTAGGCAGGTCTTCTGGGGAGAGGTCTGCCAAGCTGAGTCTGGGACAAGCTTCACTGAGAAGGGTAGTCCCACCAGAGTACACGGGCATGGGACTTGATGTAAGCTAGTTAGGCTGCCATTGCCAGTGCTTTGCTGCTTCCTGCAGGTGGCTCCATGTTTATGCTGGGGTAGAGGGAGGAAAATCACACTGGCCAGCCCCTTTCTTCCCACAGAGGTATCTCTGAGAATGCTGTCTCTCAGGGATGTGCTCTAAGAAGAGTGAATAATTCCCTTCTGTGTGTCCCAGGCATTCTTCACACAGCTATTTCTACACCATTTCCCCTAGGGCATTTGCCTGCTTTCTGTCCAGGAGTAGGGCAGTGCCCTTTATCTTAGCCAAGCCTGCTCTCCTTTAAACTTCAGGCTTTCAGCCCCGCTGGTTGCAAGAACTCATGAAAATCAGCTGTGTTCATTTCCCCAGCCAATAACTTTGGGATATGTTCTCCTTGTGCAGTCTCCTTTCATGTTCTACATTCCTTTGTCCTTCTCCATGACCATGGCTCTCTCCCTTCTGCAGCACATGTGATCATTTCTCCACTAAACCACACTTCCTATCTTCTTTGATGTGGTCTCTTCTGTGTCTTTAGTTGTGGAGTTTGTTCTGTCAGTCTTCAGGTTGATTTCTGGGATTTATGATGATTTGACAGTTAAATAGTTGTGTTTGTGATGTAAGATGTGCCTAGGGTACTCCTACTCCTCCACCATCTTTTCACCTCAACCCCCATCCCCATCCAGGATATTTAAATTTAAAGAGGGAAGACCTGGGAAAAAAGGGATATTCCACATTGGTGGAACAGGAAGTCCTTAATGAACTCCTTGAAATCAAAGTTATTTTGAAATGAAAGGCATTTCTTTGGGAAAGCATTCCTCAAATGGCAGCCCATGAAATTTGAGGTAAGGATTGATTCACAGAAGAACTTTCGTATTATTATTATGTATATAATTTGCACTAAAGGTGTGAATTTCTGGAGAAATAAAGTAGGTAGTAGAAGAAAACTGTGTCTTTATTTGAGGTATCCTAGAAACAGACCCAGAAGCAAGGATTTGAAGACAAGTAGTTTATTGGAGAGTTGGTTCCAGGGAAGTCCAGTAGGGAGAAGGGGAAGTGATATAGTAAAGAGAATTTTGTATTATCAAACCGGTTAGTCTTTTGGGAAATTGGAGCCTGTGTCACTGTGAATTCTGTGTAGCAGTGTAGAACACTCTTCAGAGTTATTCAAACCCAGAAGAAAAGAAAATGGGGTGTGTATGTAACAATTCTCCACCCATCATTCACTGAGTATTGCTTGTGGGAGTGTTCCTTTTCTAGCACTTCTAGCATGTCTTTACATGGAATGAATGTCTGGCATGTCTTGTGCTCCCAGGCCCAGAACACAGTGCTCTGGCAGAGTTTGCAGCAGTTTTCAATAATCACTCACCAGGTTGCCCAACAAGTTGAATACCAAGGCAATATGATTGGGGTCTAGCAGAGTCTTCTTCATTCCACCCTTTACATTAATTAGATTTACTTGCCCATCACCTTAAGTTCACCCTGTTCTATTATTTATTCTTTAGTGTAGTGCTTGGTCACCTTTATTAAAATAAAAAACCTGACTTATAGCCAAATGATAAGTGGGTGAACTATAGTGCCTGTGCTGTCATGGTTCCAAGGCAAAATACATATTGTATCATCTCCTTTCATGATCATTCATTCTGTATGTTTATCTTCACCCTTTGCCATCATGACTGCAGGCTTCATTTGCTTGTCCTCTAGGGTAACATAGATCTTCAGCCTGAGGGGTCTGAATCCCTGGTTACTGTGTCTTTAACAGATCATTGTCATGGCTGGTGTTAATTTCCAAAGTTATTATCATGGAGACAACAAGAAGCATCCTAGTGAATTCTGTTAGTTTCCATATTTCTTCCTTTCTCTATTATATTGTAGAAACCCTGTCTCCTCATGTTAGTCAGCATTGTTTATCCTTGCCTATTTATACTACCTCCTTTCATCTCTTTTCACCCCATTCAAATATATAACATTTTCTTCATTGGGAAAAGTTCTTTGGTTCCTGTTACTGTCTAACCCCACCACCATGCCCAGGCCCTAGCAATCCATGGTGTTTTATATCACTATAGGTTAGTTTTGCTTTCTCTAGAGTTTCATATAAATGAAATTGAATATGCACTCATTAGTGCCTGGTTTCCCTTCTCAATACAATGTTTTTGAGATTCATTTATTTCATTGTATCAGTAGTTCATTCCTTTTTTATGATTGAGTAGTATTTCACTATCTGGATAAGCCACCATTCATCTGTTGATGGACAATTAGTTGTTTTTATTTTTGGCTATTATGAATAAAGCTGTTATAAACACTGTATACAACTGTAGACATACACTTTAATTGCTCTTAGTTCAATACTTAGATGTGAGATTGCTAAGTTATATGGTAAATATATGTTTCATTTTTACCAGTAATGGCCACATTGTTTTCCAAGTGATTGTATTATTTTACATTCTTAACTTCAACATATTAGAATTCCAGTTGCCTTGCATCTTTTCTAGCCGGGTTATCCACCTTTTAACATTTAGCCATTTCAGTGGGGTTGTTATTTATTATGATTTTTAAGTTTATAAGAAAAATTTAATTTTGCCTCTTGCATAGTAGATCATATTTTTGTGCCCCTCAGCAAAATCATTAGAAAACATTAGTGAAATTCAATATTCCTTTATATTTTTGCCTACTGCACACCAAAGGGAGCATTAACTTTGACTCTCTCATGGAGGAGTATACCCATGTTTTTATCAGTGCTGCCCTCAATTTCTCAGGTCCCTGAGGATGGCTGAGTCACTACCAAATGGAGGAGAAATTGTTATGTGTGTGTATATATATACACACACATATATATATATATATACACATATATATACACACATATATATATGTGTGTATACATATATAAATCACATATATACATGATTTTATTTATTTACTTGATGAAAAGAGAAATCACAAGTAAGCAGAGAGGCAGGCAGAGAGAGGGGGGAAGCAAGCTCCCCACTGAGCAGAGAGATCAACATGGGGCTCAACCTCAGGACCCTGAGACCATGACCTGAGCTATAGGTAGAGGCTTAACCCACTGAGACACCCAGGCACCCTTAACATATATATTTTTTAAGAGGATAAGGAATTTGTAGCAAGACATATAATTCAACCAATTTGGAATAGTCCAGTTACTATTTTATCACCAAATATTTTTTTTCTCATTCTCAGTTTTGATCTAGTTAAAACCTCACCTATAGTTAGTTACCTTTCTGAATCCCCCATGATAATTGATCTATATGCCCTGCAATGCTGATAGACCCTTAAGTTCAAAGGATTATGATGATGACAGTGACAATGAGGATGATGGTGAAGATAATGAGGGAAAATGTAGTGGTGATGGTTGCTTAGCACAGTCCAACCAAGTATAGGTGCTCAATAATATATATTGAAAGATTAAATGAATGAATGAAAAGTGGCTTTATGGAAGATTTAATACCTGCCAAATACTATGCTCATTTGAATTTATCTCCTTATTCTTAAAGTGATCCTTTTCTGTAGTTAATTTTATTTCCCCTTTGTTAAATTTATTCCCCTTTATTTCCCCTTTATTAGTAAGGCATGTAATAACTATTTACCTGAGTTGGATGTGGTCACTCAGAATTCTAGTTCATATGCAATATCTAGATTTAAATATTCCTTCAATGTGGTGTTTGGTTAGGTTCTCAGAATGTCAGGAATTAGAGTTAGAGTCAATACTAATTTTCCAGACAGTTTGGTACTTTAGCCCTGCCTTATTCCAATAAATGTTTGTCCAGCTATAAAAGACATTAAATGAGCTGTGCAGTACTGTAGCTGTATTCAGAGATCATGTTGTAGGTGAACTTCTCTGTGCATATATTGTCCAGGAAGTTAACTAAAAGGAGGATATGTCCAAGCCAAGGTAGTGTTCCTGAGTTCCATGGCCTAATGCCATCAAAGAATATCCTAATAACATGGCAATTTATTTGTATATAACACCTAGTGCTCCATTGAATACGTGCCCTCCTTAATAAAAACTAATGTACTGTATGGTGACAAACATAACATAATAAAAATATTAATAACATGGCAATTTAACCATGGCCTGTGACAAGTTACAATTAGGGAATGTATAGGTGAACAATTGCTGAGCTCTAACTAAATATTTTACATGCATTTCAAGTCACGATAATGTGTATAATAATGAGTAATGCTTACGATACCATGTTAAGGAAAAAAACAAAACCAAGTGTGAAATTTTAGTTAACTGAGGCCAAGTCACACCTTACCTTCCTCTCCCTGACTGATCACATGGTATCATGGTAAGTAAACGAAGATCTTGGAGAGCCCTTGATTCCACTCATTTGTGGAATTTAAGAAACAAAACAGATGAACATAGGTGAAGGTAAGGAAAAATAAAATAAGATAAATTCAGAAGGAGGCAAACCATAAGAGGTTATTAACTATAAGAAGTAACCTGAGGGCTGCTATGGGGAGTTGGGTGGAGGGATGGGGCAGTTGGGTGATGAGGATTAAGGAGGATATTTGATATCATGAGCACTGGGTGTTATATGTAAGTGATAAAACACTATATTTTACTCCAGAATCCAAAGGTGCACTATATGGTTACTAAGTTGAATTTAAATGAACTTTAAAAAGAGAGGAAAAAAGGAAGAAAAAATACCCCATGGAACTAAAATTACAGAATAATAATAGGGTAGAAATATAAGAAAATGTCAGAAATCCTAATTACAGTATAATATTTAGAAACAGTAAATCCTAGATGGATCTAGTACACACCCTTAGCAGATCTCAGGAATATATAGGCAACTCCTGTTTAATGGCAGAACCTGGTAATGAGAATCAAATATGGTTTGTGAAAACATAAACTGGGATCCTACTTCCCACTATCTTACATGGAAAAAGTATATAATCAGTTCTAACTCTCAACAAATATTCTAAAACACAGTAAAAATCTCACTATATAAATAATAACCAGGTGGTGGGTATTGGAGAGGGCACGGATTGCATGGAGCACTGGGTGTGGTATAAAAACAATGAATACTGTTATGCTGAAAAGAAATTTAAAAAAATAATAATAACCCCCTTGCTAGGGTATAAATACTTAAAACTTTGCTTCATGATTTCTAAGAAGCTAATGTGATTCTTGGCAAACCATTGCTTTTTCTGCATGAATGTGGCTATTCTTAGTACTGCAAAAATGCCAAAAACTCCTACCATTTTGTTGACATTCTGTGTCACATGACCTGTCTTTCAAACTTTCATCATCATAACTGAGTCTTTCCTTGCACATAATTTGTTTTCTTGTTGTATTAAGTTTTGGAGTTAGAAATACTAATATTTTGCAAATACTGTTCATTGACAAGTTCTAGTGAGAGATATATTATCTGAAGTTTAAGCACTAAAACCAGGAATTTTGTACCTGGAAGTTGTTCTGCAGGGTAGATGGGGAAGTTTGGATTGATAGATATATATCCACATACCAATCACCACAAACCCTTCATGTATTAGACTGGGATCTCTGTTAATTGCTAGCTCATATTTCTTCTAAATCAGGTTTTTATCCATCAGAGATGGCTTCAGTAATGGTCAACAAATAACATGGAAGAAAATACCCAGAAAAATATGAAGGAAAACTCACATTTCTACAGAGACTAATGAGATGAAACCACAGAGACTTTGTATAGAAGGAACATTCACCCTATAAAGAGAAAAACAAAACAAAATGGTTTCCTTGCATAAAAATCCATATTAAAAAATAAAGAAGATAGTATAGACCTCATATTCTTACTTCAAAATGAACAAGGAACAGAAATTAATAATAGTTTTATAAATAATACTTTCTGGGCAAGTAAAAAAACCTTCCTATATAACATCAAAGAGCTATTTGAAGTCACCACTAGAGAAATCTAAACACTTTAACCTACTGGAATTTCTAATGACCACCCTCCTTACATCATTGCTTTGGTTTTATTTTTTTTTCTTCTTGTTTTAAAATATGATCTTGGTTTTCTCCCTAAGACTCTTGGAATTCTTTTTCTGCTTTAGTTCTAGGAATTTCTGGACTCCTCCTTCTCCTCTTCATCATCATCATCATCATTGTCACTGTCATCACCACCACCACCACCACCATCACGCTGCTAAATACTAAATTTTAAAATTGCACTATTTGCATTAATTTACTCAATCCGCATCTTATTTCACAGATTAGGAAACAACGGTGCAGTTTTTACTTTTTTGCGGGGGAGGAGATCATTTGTTTCTTTCATGAGGACAAACTGTCAAGCAGATGGTATATGAAAAGCAAATTTTATGACTCCTAGCTACCCTCAATGTTTGTAACTTATTTTAACATTTTTTCAATAGCTGAATGGTTATGAGATTCTACACTGAAAATCATTCACCCAAAGCTTAAAACCCACATCCTACTTTCTTCCACCAACAAAAGATGAGACAGAAGTTGATATCTGGAATTCTTTGGTCTTTTTCAGAAAAGACATTTTTATTTATTTTTTATTTATTTTTAAAAGCTTCTTTTTAATTAATTAATTATTTATTTATTTGACAGAGAGCTAGAGAGAGAGCACAAGTAAGCAGAGCGGCAGGGAGAGGGGGAGAGAGAGAAGCAGGCTCTCCGCTGAGCAGGGAGCCCAATGCGGGGCTCGATCCCAGGACCCTGGAATCATGACCCGAGCCGAAGGCAGCCACTTAACCAACTGAGCCACCTGGGCGCCCCTTTATTTATTTTTGAATCCAGAAAGATGTTAAGATTTCTTTATATTTGGTGTAAATGTCATGTCTAGATACCAGCCTTTATAATTTATTGAGCTGTTCATAAAGGCAATTTGGAGATTGCCTTGATTGTTTATGTAATAATTTATTCTTCTCTTTTTACTGCTCTGTATGCCAAAATCCCTAATAGGCAGAATTTGGATATTCTGGACCAAATTATTTTCCTTACAATTTTTCTATCTCCTTTTCTGTCTGTATTTTACTTTGAAACGTCTCCATTTACTTATTTGTCAAGAATCCTTATGATTCTTTTCTTTCAGCTATTATACTTTTTTTTTTAATTTTTTTTTATTTTTTCAGCATAACAGTATTCATTATCAGCTATTATACTTTTGATTTATAAAAAGTTTTTTCTTTTGTCGGTTGTTGACCTCAATACTTAGTGGTGTTTTAAGGATGCAATATTATCTTGGAGCATCCTGTGCTGAATTTTGTTTTTCATTTCATCTTTTGATGCGTTTGAAGGGAAGAGGTAGCAGCAGTTGTTTCCACCCTGCTCTACCCTACCCTCTAGATCACAGCAGCTGGCACTCTGGGAGCTACATTTTAGAGACTCCCTTGCCAGCAGGGTTTCAGATTGAATCCCACACTATGAAAAGTATAGTGTGATGGCTGGAAGGTAGAAGGAAGGCAGAGCCATTATTGGTCCATTAAAAGCAATTGTTGTGTGGGTTGCCAAAAAAAAAAAAATGTATCAAGGAATAGAAGGCTGGAGAACCCAGTGTGCTAATGGCAGAACATTTAATAAAACTGTAGACCCCAGTTACTCTGAAACACACTCACATTCCCAATGAAGCCATAGTGATCTTATTAATGCAAATCTGATCTAGCTTACCAGCATTTCAACATTAATGAATCCCCTGTTGCCCTCAGATAAACTAAATGTCATCCAAATATCTTCTTATTTTGGTTCTTGAAAGTCTATTTCCATTCAACTACTGAAAAACTCTCTTCCTACACGTGGTATTTGACATCATTGATAATTTAGACTCTGCCTATGCCTTCAGTTCAACTTGTTCTTTTTCTTTTCCATCTCACCATCACTAAAGCATATCAAGGAATCATTTTATAGTTGGATGCTTCACAAATGTTGTTGACCATCTTGAAATGCCCTTCGTTTCTATTGCCAAATGGAAAATGTCTTGTGTCTTCCAAAAATCACCTTTTCTTTTTTTTAAAGATTTTATTTATTTATTTGACACAGAGAGAGAGAGATCACAAGTAGGCAGAGAGACAGAAAAGAGAGAGGGGGAAGCAGGCTCCCTGCTGAGCAGAGAACCTGATGTGGGGCATGACCCTGAGATCATGACCTGAGCGGAAAGCAAAGGCTTAACTCACTGAGACACCCAGGTGCCCACCAAAATCACCTTTTCTATGAAGTCTCCAAAACATATAAAGAGAGAGAAATACAAACATCACTAGGGGGAAAATACAAGAAAATCACAATGAGATATCATCTCACACTGTTTAGATGGGTATTACCAAAACCTGAGAAAGGATAAGAAAGGTTAGGAAGGAAGTTGAGAAAAAAGGAACCCTTGTATACTATTGATGAAAATGTAAATTGGTCCAGCTTCTCTGGTAAACAATATAGTGTTTCCTGACACATTTCAAAATAGAATTACCATTTGATCCAGCAAATCTCACCTCTGGGTATATATCCAAAGGAATTTAAATATGGATCTCAAAGAGATATCTGTACTTGCATGTTCACTATAGCAGTTTTCACAATAGCCAAGATAGGCAAATACCCTAAAAGTCCATGTAAAAAAGAATGGGTAAAGAAAATGTGGCATATATACATACGGGATATCATTCAGCCTTTATAAAGAAGATCCTGCTACTTGCAACAACATGGATATACCTGGATGACAGCATCCTAAGTAAAATAGACCTGCAACACTGCATTGCTCTCACTTATATGTGGAATCTAAACAAATACATGGAAGCAGAGTGTAGAATTGTTGTTGTCAGGGACTGAGGGAGGGAGAATAGGTAGGTATTGATCAAGTTTCAGTTATACATAATAAGCTCTATAGATCTGTATAACATAGGGCCTGTGACTAACAATATTTTATTGCCTACTTAAGATTTTGCTAAGTGGGCCTATCTTAAATTAAGTTCTTTTACCTACCATGTAAGGGCAAAAAAAAACAACAAGGGGGGCCAGGAGGAAGTGCCTGGAAGTGATAGGTTAATGGCATTGATAGTGATGATGGTTTCAAGGGTGTATACTTATCTCCAAACACATCAAATTATAAACATTATATCTACAGCTTCTTGTATGTCATTCATACCTCAATGAAGTGGTTTGATTTTTTGATTGGAAGTATTATAAATATAGAATTAACTTAGGGAATTTGTCTCAATAAAACGTTTTATAGGCCACAATCTAATGCACTAATTTCCTCATTAAGGTTGTCCTTCACGGGGGGCCCATATATGGCTGATAACGACCATCCTGGATTTATAGACTCAGTTTTGTATTTCTGGTCTTCACTTTTCTATTTGTCATGCTCACTCTTTTATCGTAGTCTCTCTCAAGGTAATACAAAATGCGTTTAGTTACTTTAAATATAATCCGTTATTATCAAATCCTGGCTAAAACTTTGGGAGACACTCAAACGCTTTTCAGTAATTTGACCATCATTTCCTGATTTATTACTAAATTACTGAAACTCCTCTACTTCCATACACTCTTCAGTAGTTCAGATCCCAGGGTGGAACATTATTTCCATGTTCCTGTAGCATCTTTTTGCTATGTCCATGAGTATTTTCAAGTGGACCCTAGAGATTATATGGCTCAATCTTCATATTTTTTAAAGACTTTATTTATTTATTTGACAGAGATTACAAGTAGGCAGAGAGGCAGGCAGAAAGAGAGAGGAGGAAGCAGGCTCCCCCTTGAGCTGATCAGAGAGCCAGATGCGGGGCTCAATCCCAGGACCTGGGAGCATGACCTGAGCTGAAGGCAGAAGCTTAACCCACTAAGCCACCCAGGGACCTCTCAATCTTCATATTTTGTGAAGAAGTGGACTTACATATTTTTGGAAGTTGACCAGTTAGTTGAAGGCGGCACCAGGCTTGTCCAGTGCAAATGATTCAGAGTCTAATCTGGCCCCATTGCATTCCATCCTTACTGCCGCTTCCCTAAGCCTGTGTTTTTTTGTTGGGAAAGAGAATGGGTACAGTGTCTGTATACATTTTCCCACTTTGATCTTGGCTTTTCCAAACTCCTGTTAATACAACATGTACAGATAATCATCTGTTAATTTTTAGGGAATGTTGGGTACTTCTTTATTGTCAATCAGATAAAATTGAAATTTCTAATAGGATGCTCAAGGTCAAATAAGATCTAATCATGGAGTAGAATTTGTTGCATAAAATGAATTTGATATTTAGCTTCAGGGTTTGGTTTAAAAATAAAATAAAAATTGTGTCAATCTTTTAGAGCTATTTCCTCAGAAGAAAAAAATAGACATATCCTAGCTGGAAAATAGATGCAAAAAGTACAAAAATTTAAAGATTGACTTCATGGAAATGTTTTTAAAATAGGTTATCAATCACAAGATAACATTATAGTTGACAACATCAGTCAACCAGGAAAAAAATGTTTAATTTGTTTGTTTTCAATACATTATAAAGGAGATAAGCAAATAACTTATGTTCCCCCAACTTGAATATTTGGGATAAATTACAGAAGCCTGAAATAAGTGCTCCCTTCCACTGATCTACACAAACATTCTATGGTAACAGCTTTAAGAGAGGAATTAATCATATGTATGCATTATGCATCTGAGGTGCTGTAGATAGAATAAATAATTTAGGAAATAGGAACTGGTGAACCAAGGGGTGCTGTGGTCATTCCCTGTCCTTAGAGAATGGCCTAAACCTTAGAACGATTCTGTTTCTCTCCAGCCTGAGATTGATGCATATATATGTAGCTAAGCTAAGGGCCAAGAACAGCATTTCAGAGCATGCCTGATGCAAACCATATATATTCCAAGGTGAACCGCACTATGACCAATATTTCCTTGAGTTAGGCATGGAAGGAATGTGGACCCAAGCGTTGGTACTATTTCCATCCTTTCCTTTCTAACCACAACATAATATACAACCCTCTAAAATGTAATTATCTAAATGTCTCTTGGTAAATCATTATTAATTTTGTTTTGCCATGTTTATGGCTAGAGAGAAGTGAAATAAAAAGTGTATAAATCTACAAAATTTTGGAAATTTTAAGCACATGGTTTATATCAGAGGGGGAAATAAAAATTCAATAAATGATTTTTTTAAAAACAGATTTCCATTTTTCTAGGGATGTATGTACAGTGTTCAAATGAAGTAGCCAGGGAAAATGCATTAGGCCTCATATTATGGGCCATAATGAAGACACCTGGTTTTCAGAAGTCTTCCACTGCAAAGCCTTGTGATATTATTTTTATCTTGATATTTTCATTCTGCACATCGTCTCCTGCAGAGCCTGGTGGACCTGTTTGTTCCGCAGAGTGTAGATCACAGGGTTGAGCAACGGGGTCACCACCGTGTTCACAAGGGCAGCCTCCCTGTTGGACTCCAGCTTGTTTGCTTGCTTTGGTTTCACATATATGAACACACAGCTGCCATACATCAGAGAGAGGACTATGAGGTGAGAAGAGCAGGTGGAGAAAGCCCTCTGTTTCTCCTTCGCCGATGGGAGTCCCACGATTGTGACTACTATGTTGCTGTAGGCAATGATGGTTATGATAAGGGATATTATAAGGATAAACAAAGTGAGGGCAAAAGTCAACATTTCAAAAGACCTGGTGTCAGAGCAGGAGAGATGAATCAGGGGGCCAATGTCACAGAAGAAGTGGGGGATGATAAGGGGACCACAGAAGGATAACTGGGAAAACTTTATTAGTGGACCAGTGATGAAAGGGAAGGGCAAAGCGAAGCACGCAGTGACCAGGAGGGAGCAAGTCTTCAGGTTCATGATGGTCGGGTAATGCAGAGGCTTGCAAATGGCCACATACCGATCCAAAGACATCACTGCTATGAGGAGGAAAGCTACTGCTCCAAGAAATACAGTAATAAAGGCTTGTATGAAACAGGCAGGAAAGGAAATGGTTTGCCTGCCTAAAAGAAAGATGAGCAACAACTTAGGAATAACAGCATTTATGACACCACACTCCAAGAAGGAAAAGATGCTGAGGAACAAGTACATTGGTGTGTGGAGCCGGGAATCAGCACAGGTGATGGTGATTATGACAGCATTGCCTACAGTGGATGCCACATACGCCAGCAGGTACACCAGGAAGAGGACCTTTCCCAGATGCTGGATGGCAGGAAACCCCTCCAAGTTGAATTCTTGGACAGTTGTCCCATTCCCCATTTCATGGAAAGCTCCTTCTACAGCAGCATCCCTGCTCATCTTAACCTACAATAGAGACATCAGGGAATACAAAGGTTTTAGAGGAGCATATGATTAAGTTATTTCCTTATCCAAGAGATTGGCTAGGCTGAGAGAAAAATGGTTTAGGCAGTTGGTCCTTGAATCAGAAGACCTGAGTTCAATACTTGTTCAATACTGAGGTTGTTTTTTTTTTTAATTGTGTTATGTTAGTCACCATATAGTACATCATTAGTTTTTGATGTAGTGTTCCAAGATTCGTTTGCATATAACACCCACTGCCTCAATACTGAGTTCTAACTCCTGAGAGATGGGTCATCTTTTAAAAGGGAAGTTAATCTTTGTGAACTTCATTTTACCCTCTATAGAATGAAGATGATGGGATCTATCTGTTCATATTCTCATGAGACATAATTAAGATAAAGCATGTAAATCATTTGACATATGATGCCAATATATTCTATGTGTTCTTCAAAGTTTAATTGTAATGCAATGTTCATTAATATAATCTTTA
Source organism: Lutra lutra (assembly GCF_902655055.1). Classification (NCBI taxonomy): domain Eukaryota; kingdom Metazoa; phylum Chordata; class Mammalia; order Carnivora; family Mustelidae; genus Lutra; species Lutra lutra. The sequence continues at coordinate 49,652,733 of NC_062291.1, forward strand.
AATAGAGCATCAATAGTAGGCCGGGGAATTGATATTTTTCTAATTATATATAATTGTACTGTTTTTAATAATATTATTAATTTTAAGTAAGCATAACAGTAATGTTAGAAATACCCCTTTTGAATATCTGTTTTATAATTCAACACATTCTATAGTCCAAGTTGTCATCAACATCATATGTTGAGGACTTACGCTTGGTATTAGGCTGGTCACTGATATTCAGAATTTTTCTATTTTTTCTTCAAAATAACTATGACCCCCTTCTTCTACATTAGCAGAGACTGATGCTTAGAGAGTTCCAGAAGGCTTAGGTCATATAGCTGATTCTTGAGCTAGATCTGCCATATCTTAGAATCCTTCCTGTTTCCAGATACAGTATTAAAATATTTTAAAAGGGAAACAAACATATTGCTGATGATTTCTAAACCTTAAGTGAAAGATTTGCTTTATTTAATCGTCTCTATCCTTAGTTAGAGTCACTGATGAGTTACTGACTTGTGGAATGACATGGGGCTTAGGATTTACATTAACACAATCATTTTATAGAAGAGACTGGAGACTAGAGACATTATGGGCCACTCAGCAACCTGACATAAAGTAGAAATCCAGGGGGCGCCTGGGTGGCTCAGTGGGTTAGGCCTCTGCCTTCGGCTCAGGTATTGATCCAGGGTCCTGGGATCAAGCCCTGCTTCGGGCTCTCTGCTCATCAGGAAACCTGCTTCCTCCTCTCTCTCTGCCTGCCTCTCTGCCTACTTGTGATCTCTGTCAAATAAATAAATAAAATCTTAAAAAAAAAAGTAGAAATTCAGGATTTACCACCACCCCCACCCAGGGTTCATGCTGGGTTTTGGAGGAGGTGGGAGTGACGGTAGGTCACTTAACCCATCAAGGAGGATATGCTGGGCACCTGGTACTCATATACTCACTCTTACATCAAAGCTCAGGGAACATTCTTCTCTCTTCAGTCCTCTCAGTCAGAAACTTCCCTCATGATGGTTCTGGGTCTAGCATTTCAACTAGGTTAAAGGCTGACTGTGAGGGATGTGTCACTCTCACTAACCAACCATGGGCCAGGTTCTCTGCAGGGCTGCTCCTGAAAGCAAACCACTCAACCCTGTGTGGACAGCTTGAACGAAACTCTCCTGTTCCTGCTGACCCAATCCCCCAATCCATCCAGCAAGCCACCATGTTCCCTGAAACCAGTCACACCCAGAGGTCACCTCATGGGAGGTAGGGCTTCCTCCTCATGCGGCTATTGTCTTCCAACAAGTCAAGACCTTGTTATGGGCTGAGAGGAAAGGAGAGAAGGAAACTCATTTGTCACAGTTTGTTGTCCCAGAGAGGGTCGAATATGCATCCCGTACTGCCAGTGTTCTGGCTGACGCAGCCTTGTGCTATAGCCCAGAATGTTTCATAGCAAAACAAGGCTATGTGGCAGCCTTGACCACTGAAAGCCTAGAAAGGATCAGATAGATTAAAACAACCATATTTCACTGCCTCCAATTTGGGCTAGAGCTTGATTCCCAGACTACTTAGGGTTTTGATGAAAGGTCTGGCTCTGCCTCCCCCGGTGGGTAAAAGCTACCTCACATGTAACTTTGCTGTACCTCCAATAGTATTTAACAGGAACAGGCAGCTTCTTCTATGTTTAGCCCTGGGTCTTACTGAGACAAGGGTCCCTCTTCTGCAGCACTTCACGTCGTGGTTTTCCTGCTTGAAGATACCTTTTGTGCACTATGCTCCTCCATCACGTCCTTAAATTTCCATGTGGAGAAGCATCCTGGTTTTACTGCATCAACAATGAGGAGCTGCTTACTTGCAAGTCTGAGGCTCTGTGATATTTTTCCCACCAGACCATATAGTCGACAAGCAGAATGGACCCAGCCAGTGAACAGAGAGCACGCCCCCAAATCCTATGAGATGCTGAAAAGACAGGTGCAGAAAGTAACATCATGACTAGTGCCCTGGGCGCATCTAATTGGTCACTGTTGAGGATAGGAGTTGTTGGTGCAACACTTATATTTATCTTTCCATTGTCTGTGGTGGTGCTGACTCTCAGATGTCTGCATTGTTCTCTGCCAAGATTTTTCAAGGAAATTATATGAAAATTTCCCAAGGGTTTCTAAAATCCCAAGTTGAATATTGCTACTGATTTGTAGCAAAAATCCAGACTACAGGGGCGCCTGGGTGGCTCAGTGGGTTAAAGCCTCTGCCTTTGGCTCAGGTTATGATCCCAGGGTCCTGGGATCGAGCCCCACATCGGGGTCTCTGCTCAGCAGGGAGCCTGCTCCCTCCTCTCTCTCTGCCTGTCTCTCTGCCTACTTGGGATCTCTCTCTGTCAAATAAATAAATAAAATCTTTAAGAAAAAATCCAGACTACAATTTTCTACATGTGCATATGCACTGTGGCCAAAACATTGTTAACAGAATAGATTTTATGGTACATAAGAGCTGGCCTACACCCTGGCTTTCATCAGACTTTTGGAAGATACTGGGGAAGTCCTTCTGGGTGTTTGGATCATCTTTCCTCAGCTCTCCCATTGTCCCTCTAGCCATATTCTTCAAGTTTGCAACTTTATGGTCTTCCACTAAATGGTTTTCTCTATACTTTTAATTTCTATCCCTCCATTTCTCAGTGACACAGGATCCATAGTGGCTGTGACACTTTACTGTCTTGTCTTGTTACATCTCAGTGCTTTAAGGGAGAAACAATACAATTCTTTTTTTAAAAAAGATTTTATTTATTTATTTGACAAAGAGAGGGAGATCACAAGTAGGCAGAGAAGCAGGCAGAGGGAGAGGTGTGGGGGAAGCAGGTTCCCCGCTGAGCAGAGGGCCCAACACAGGGCTTGATCCCAGGACCCTGGGATAATGACCTGAGCTGAAGGCAGAAGCTTAACACACTGAGCCACCCAGGCACCTCGAAACAATACAGTTCTTACAGGCTTTTTCAAAAGGTGTGGAAACAAGGTATTTTCAAAAAAAAATTATAAGCAGAATATTCTCTTCCCCCACCTTTATTGTGGTATAATTGACATATAACATTGTGTAAGTTTAAGGTGTACAAAGTAATGATTTGATACACCCATATATTATGAAATGTTTACCACAGTAAGGCCAACTAACACCTCCTTCACTTCACACAGTTACCAAATTGTTGTTGTTACAGTTAAGAACATTAAAGTTCTACTCTCACAGATCAATAATGTTTGCTTCTACTGGTCAAAAATATTGAAAACACTGTAAAACAAATCTGCGATTTTTAAAATCAGTATAGCATTACCTAATGGTTACCTGGTTTCTTGAATGTGTTTAATTGAAAAAATATGGTTATGTTTTGGAACTTTAAAAATATGTATAATACGATTTAATAAACAGTCTATTTGAAAGTGCACAAATAGGGCGCCTGGGTGGCTCAGTGGGTTAAGCCGCTGCCTTCGGCTCAGGTCGTGATCTCAGGGTCCTGGAATCGAGTCCCGCGTCGGGCTCTCTGCTCAGCAGGGAGCCTGCTTCCCTCTCTCTCTCTCTCTCTCTGCCTGCCTCTCTGTCTACTTGTGATCTCTCTCTGTCAAATAACTAAATAAAATCTTTAAAAAAAAAGTGCACAAATACTATTTTAAAGGAGAAAAAATAGGTAAGTAGAAAACAAACAGTAAGATGGTCAGGATTACCCCAAATTTATAGTAATAAATTAATGAAAATAGGCTAAATATCCAATTTAAAAGAAAACTGTGAGTTTAAATAAAAATAAATACATAGGCTGAGCTATATGCTGCTCAAGAGAGACACAGTTTGGGGTGCCTGGGTGGCTCAGTGGGTTAAAGCCTCTGCCTTTGGCTCAGGTCATGATCTCAGGGTCCTGGGATCAAGCCCTGCATTGGGCTCTCTGCTCAGCAGGGAGCCTGTTCACCCCTCTCTCTCTGCCTGCCTCTCTGCCTACTTGTGATCTCTGTCAAATAAATAAATAAAATCTTAAAAAAAAAAGCAAGAGACACAGTTGATGTATAAGAACATAGAGAGGTTGCAAATAAAAGGATAGACAAATAAAAACTAAATATATCCCATACAAACTCAAAGGATGGTGAGGTAGCTGTGTGTTTGACAAAGCAGACATTAAGATAAAAACTATCACAAGAGGTAAAGATGTAAACAGTTTCATATATAAAAACATGTATAAAACACATTATAATAATAAAGGTATTCATTAATAGGAAGACTTAACAGTCTAAATTTGACTAAAAATATATGACTTGACAGATGACAAAATTAAAATTAAATCCAAAATCATGAATGGAGATTTTCAAAACATTTCTCTAAGTAACCGATAGAACAGAAAAAAAAATCAGTAATGACATAGAAGATTTAAACCACATATTTAAACACTTACACATAGAACAGTATATCCAGCAACCATAGAGTGATATTAATCTCCAGTTCACATGGAACATTAATCAAAACTGACCATATGCTGAGCCATAAAGGAAGTCTCAACACAGTTTCAATGATAGACTTGACAAGGACATTACAAGAAAAAGACAATTTTGGATAAATCTGTGCAATAAATATAAATGCAATTGTAATAAAAATCACAGCAGGTATTTTTGTGGAAATTAATCAGCTGATTCTAAAATTTTTATAGAAATTAGAAGCACCAAAAACCAATAAAACAGTCTTGATGAATTAGAATAAATTTGGAGAATATATAAGATTGAAGACTTCTTAAAGCTACAGTGAGGAAACATTGGGCATTTATACAATAAAAGATAAGTAGAAGAGCATCTGTGGTGTGACTGAGCTTCTGAAAGCCAAATTTCATTTGCTGTAGAAAAGTAACTCTGGGGAGAATTCAATGGATAAACAAAATTTCTTCAGTTTGTAATTTCTCTCCAGCCATCTGAAGTAAAATGTTAAGAAGTGTTGCTTGCTGGTCTTCTGCAAGTTCATGACCTGCATATGAAGGCATAATGTTCCCTTCCTCCTGGAATCTCTTTTGTGCCCAAATTGGGACCAATTTCAGATTTGCCACTTTACACTCAAGATTACATTTATTTCCCATCTGGATAGTCTGGATCACTTTTGGTGGAAATAATGGAAAGAGATAAATACATGTGCCATATTTTTCTTACATTTTGAAAAAACTGAAATCTTCCAGAAAAGTTGCAAGCATAACACAAAGAATATCTATATATAGTTCATCCAGATTCCCCAATTGTTCACATTTTATTAATATGTTTATTAATAAAACTTATTTATCTTGTGCTCTGAAGCATTTTTCTAGGCTGTATAGATGATGTCCCATTACTCATAAATACTTCAGTATGCATTTCCTAAAACCAAGAACATAATTATTCTGTTAAATGTTATGGATTGAATTGTGTTTCCTCAAAATCTGTATGTTGAATCCTTAAGCCTCAATATTACTGTAGTTAGTAGCAGTAGTTAGTAGCAGAGCCTTATAGGATGTAACTGAAGTTAAATGATGCCATAATGGTGGGACCTTAATCCAGTAAGACTAAGATCCCTGTCTGTCAAGTAGATGAATAAAATCTTAAAAAAAAAAAAAAAGACTGAGATCCCTATAGGAAGAAGAAAGGATGCTAGGAGTATGCATGCACACACAAAAAAAGGTGTCTGAAGACACAGCAAGAAGGTGGAAATCTGTAAGCCAGGAAAAATCTCATCAGAAACCAACCCTGCAGGCACCTTAATCCCGGATTTCTGGCCTCCAGAACTTGAAAAAATAAATTTCTGTTATTCAAGCCATTTGGTTGGTAGTATTTTGTAATGGCAGCCCTAATAGATGAATACACTTCCCTATTATAGCACAGCCATTAAAATCAAGACATTAATATTTGTACAATATCACCATCTAATATAGACCCAATTCAAATTTTCCAGTTGTGCCAACAATGTTCCTTATGGCAAAAACAAAACGAACAAAAAAGAAAAACAAACTTCTATTTTCTCCCTTTCATTTATAGTCCAGGATCCAATCCAGAATCTCATGTTGATTTGTTATGTGTCTTTAGTTCCCTTTGATCTGGAATAATTCCTCAATCATTCCTTATTTTTCATGGCCTTAGCATCTTTAGAGTACTGATCAGTTATAGAATTTCCCTCAGTTTTGGTTTGTTGGATATTTCTTTCTTAAGCATGTACACTTTTGGCCAGAATACTAGAGAAGTGAATCTATGTTCTTTTCAGTGTGTCATTCCAAAGACCCATGATATTCATTTGTCCCACTAATAGCAAGGTCAAATTTTATCACATGGCTCACATGGTGTGAGCCAAGTTTTTCCATTTAAAGTTAACAAGTATTTTTTTATTAACTGATATGTATAAGTACTTTACTTCCTAATTAATAAGTATTAAAAAGTATGCATGTTACTTTTAATTTAGTAAGTAATCATTAAGTATCTTGTGGGACAGGACTTTGAGACTATGTACAAGCCTCTGTCTCCCCAAACATATATCCATTAATTTTAGGATCCCCAGATGATCTTGCCAGAATCACTTATTATAAATAGTGATTTTCTAATTGATCATAGAAAATATCAGCAAAGAAATGGAAGAAATTAAAAAAAATCAAATGGATACTATATTACTGAAAAAAATAACCAATATAAAAAACTTGCTAGAGAGGCCAAAGAGCAGAATTAATATCACAGGGGAAAGAATAAGTGAACTCAAAGATACAACAATACAAATAACTCAATATGAACAATAGAGAGAAAATAGACTGCAAAGAAATGAACAGAATCAAAGGGACCTATAGGTAAAAAGAAAACATCTAACCTTGGCATCAGAAGAGTAACAAAAGTAGGAGAGAAGGACATGCAGCTAAAAAGAGTTTATAAATAAATAATGGCTAAACACATCCCCAATTGACAAAAGATATACATTTACAGATTCAAGAAGCTGAGTGAACCCAAATAAAAATCCATATCAAGACACATTAGAGATAAACTTCAAAAAACTAAAGTCAAAGGAATATTCTCGAAAACAGAGAGTATGATGCATTATGTGCAAGTAAGAACAGCAGACCTCTCAACTGAAACTGTGGACCCCAGAAAGACATGGTGCAATATTTTTAAAGTGCTGAAAGGGAAAAACAATTTTTCTAGAATTCTGTGTCCAGTAAAAATATCCTTCTGGAATAAAGGTAAGATCAAGACATTCTCAGATGAAGGAAAATGAAAAGATTTTGTTGTCAGTGAAGCTGCTCTCAAATCAATCTATCATCTATCTATCCATCTAGCCTTGTGTATATGTAAATAAAAGTCCTTCAGACTGAAGGGAAATTATACCAAAGAAAACTAAGAATACTTGGAATATCAGGAATAAAGAAGGAACAACAGAAAGAGTAAAAATATGGATTGCAGCCCAAGTAATGTTACACTTTTTCAGATCCAAGGACTGAAGAAGCATTACAGGCCCTGCTTTTACTCTCTTATGATCTTGAGGCCTCCATGTTGTGAAGAAGTCCAGTCTAGCTGACTAGAAGATGAGAGAGACTTCCTCAAGGAAGAGGCACACACAATAGACAGCACCAGCTTCTAGATGTGTAAGTAAGGTCATTTGGGGCCTTCTATGTCCAGTTAAACCATAAGATACCTGTACCTATCTGAATGATTCCAGGGAAGATAGCAGGAAAACCAGCAAAGTTTGCCAAGCCAAAGAACTGGAAAATAATAAATCTTTGTTGTTCCAAGCCTGTTTAAAAAAGTGCTTAAGAAAATAAGCATGAGCCACAGACTTTGAGAAAACCTACTTCAAAATACATATCTGATAAAGGACTTGTATCCAAAATATATAAAGAACACAATTTAATAATAATAAGTCATCACAGAAATGGATTACTACTTAGCAATAAAATGAAGCCCACTACAGATACATGCAACAACATAGAGGAATCTCAAAAACACACAGAATGAAAGAAGCTAGACACGAAGAGCCTATGGTGTGATTCCGTTTATATGAAGTTCAGAACCAGGTAAAACTATTATATGATAATGAAAATCAACACAGTGGATTATCACTCAGGGTGGAAGGCAGTAACTGGGGAAAGAGAGAAGGGAACTTTCTGGGATCATAGAAATGCCACATATCTTAATTAAGATGGTAGGTACATAAGTGTATACATTTGTCCAACTAATCAGCTTTAACTTACGAACTGTGCTTTTTATTTAAATGTAAATCATGCTACAAAAGTTGGGTATTCATCCTTTCTGATGGAGGCATAATACTCCATAGTGTATATGGATCACATCTTCCTTATCCATTCGTCCGTTGAAGGGCATCTTGGTTCTTTTCACAGTTTGGCAACCGTGGCCATTGCTGCTATAAACATTGGGGTACAGATGGCCTTTCTTTTCACTACATCTGTATCTTTGGGGTAAATACCCAGTAGTGCAATTGCAGGGTCATAGGGAAGCTCTATTTTTAATTTCTTGAGGAATCTCCACACTGTTCTCCAAAGAGGCTGCACCAACTTGCATTCCCACCAACAGTGTAAGAGGGTTCCCCTTTCTCCACATCCCCTCCAACACATGTTGTTTCCTGTCTTGCTAATTTTGGCCATTCTAACTGGTGTAAGGTGATATCTCAATGTGGTTTTAATTTGAATCTCCCTGATAGCTAGTGATGATGAACATTTTTTCATGTGTCTGGTAGCCATTTGTATGTCTTCATTGGAGAAGTGTCTGTTCATATCTTCTGCCCATTTTTTGATATGATTATCTGTTTTGTGTGTGTTGAGTTTGAGGAGTTCTTTATAGATCCTGGATATCAACCTTTTGTCTGTACTGTCATTTGCACTATGGAGTATTATGCCTCCATCAGAAAGGATGAATACCCAACTTTTGTAGCAACATGGACAGGACTGGAAGAGATTATGCTGAATGAAATAAGTCAAGCAGAGAGAGTCAATTATCATATGGTTTCACTTATTTGTGGAGCATAACAAATAGCATGGAGGACATGGGGAGTTAGGAGAAGGGAGTTGGGGGAAATTGGAAGGGGAGGTGAACAATGAGAGACTATGGACTCTGAAAAACAATCTGAAGGGTTTGAAGAGGTGCGGGGGGTGGGAGGTTGGGGGAACCAGGTGGTGGGTATTAGAGAGCGCATGGATTGCATGGAGCACTGGGTGTGGTACTAAAACAATGAATACTGTTATGCTGAAAATAAATTTTAAAAAATGATTTAAAAAAATGTAAATCATGCCCCATAGAAACGAGAAATTGAAAAAATAAATGCTTAATATACACAAATTTTAACATATATTATAAGCGGATACAGTTTTTTTCTCAAAAAATAATGTACTTAACAAAAAATTGAAATAATTGAATAAAATAATTGAAATGAAAATGTTTTTTCTTTAGAAATGCAATCTTATAAAACAAAATATTTAATCATTTTTGAGTTGTATTTTTTTTTTTGTGAAAAAATTTCAGTTACAAAACTCTTCCTAACTCTAATGGGAAGAAGACTCCAGATGTAGTTATAAGCTAATGACAAAAAATGTCCTCTGACACTTTAATGTTCAAATAATTTCCTCTAGTATTTGATAACTTCAAGGAAGTATTTAGAAGAATATTTGAGTTGCTTATCAGGGGCTAGTCCTTTTATTGATAGTGAACTATACTCTATTTAAAAAAATAAGTAAATATGCCTTTCTATTGTTTATTTTCATGATGTTTAGATGGGAGTTCCCATGCAAGATCACCGGGATCATTTTCAGTATTTTCCTGGACATATTCCACTTGCTTGAAATTTCTCTGAAGTAAAGGAAACAAATTTTCTTGAAATAGAAGTTTTGCTTAGTCAAGCACTGTTTCCTTCTCTCCCATGAAGATTATAGAGATATGCAGGAATGCTTTGTATACAAGGACAAATTTTATTCTTTTCTAGGTTCTAGCACAGCATAAAATTCTGTTTCCATCACAAGACATAATGATTCAGCTTTCAGAGTATTTATAATACTGGAATAACTATTACATCAATAAAACCTATTTTCTGGTTGAGCTCAAATTTATATGATGTTATAAATTGCAAAAAGTCAACCAAGAAGTGTCAGTGGGTTATTGAAGTAATATATGGAGAACATGACAATGGCATATTTGTAAAGCCTACTCCTTAAACATGTGTTTGTCAACTGCCCCCAGGACCACTGAAGGAGAAAATGTTGGAAGAATAATGAATGAATTTTTATTGGAAAAATGCCACTGGGGATAACTGCCAAAGTGTTATAGTAACTGGAGAGACTAATATCCAGGCCAACAGATGGAGCATGCAGGCAGGGAGGGACTGAAGGCTTTTGGTGTTGTCAGCCCATTTGACTCAACATTTATACTTTGCCTCCCCTCCTGCACCCCCACTGAACCACTCAGGGTGCTAGCAATAAGTCTTCTTCTAAGCACAGTGGAAAACCAGTTCAAAAGGTCCTTCCAATTTGACGAGCAAGATCCTCATCTGAAACACTCTTTCCCCTCATTATGCCACTGCCAGGTGATTATTAACTCCCTAGTTGCAGTGGTTCCCAAAATTTGGCATGCATCAGTGTTACCTGGAGCCTTTTTTAAAGATCACTGGTCCCCATCGCAAGTGTTTCTTATACTGTAAGTGGTGCTCCCAAATTCGCATTTATAACGAGTTACCAGGTGGTGTATTGCTACTGGTGTAGGGACCACACTTTGAGACCCAATGAAACATTTCACTCCTTTGACATCATTCCAATTTGCTTCCAGTAAATGTGAACTCATCTTCATGAAGATTATCAGTGAGGGAAGCGGAAGCTGAGGAAATAATAAGCTGTTTTATATCCAGGAACAAAGTGGAGTATAAGCAAATGAATGCCGTGGGAAATAGTAGTCTCAAGTGAGGGGCTTATTAGAATGGAACTGTTTGTAGGAAAGAGGGATAGAAAGAATAAAGAGGCAGGGTGACAGGCAAGAGGAAGTTTGTTTATTTATTTTTGCTTAACTTGGTGTGTCAACTGGCTCTGAGAGCCATAAGCAGAAGTGGCTTCAGAGTTAGTTAGTGGTGATTGTGATAGAGCATTAACAGGGAATTCTCCAGAGCTGCCATGGAAGCCTTTTCATCCCAGAACACCATGAGTAAGGAGCTACCACACAGAAATTCTCTGTGCACTTGGGCTTATAATAAGAAGTAACAAATTCATTTCCTAGCCTACCAGTGACTCCAGTGGGGATAAATTAGCAGATAATTAATTCTTCAGGGAGCACTTTTTTCATTGTTTAGTTCACCTTGAAAATACTTTTCTGTGAAACTTACAGGCTTGTGGGAAATCATAAAATATTGCTTTCATTATCCTGCTGATTCTCTAATTAACTAATGCAGGAAAGTAGTTATCAGGCATTCCCCTCCTCCCCCCCCATCCCCACCCAAAACCTCAGTGGGTCTGCCCTTTGAACTCTGAATGGGACTAGGTAAGGCAGTTACAACACAAAAGGTATGCAAGTAATTTAATAATATGCTGACTGAGTATTGGGTTTTGACTGGGGGAAAAAGGAAAATGAGCCAAGAGCAGAAGGTGTTCAAAAACTGTAGGCCCAAAACTGATTGCAGGTGATAAGCAAAAATAAAGAAGTAAAAAATAACTGTAGGAACTAGTTCCAGGTAAGCTGGGGAAAACATGTTCTACCCTCTCTGTTGCACTGAAAATGGCTATAAAACAGAGTGGCTGGGGCAGCTGTGAGAGGATTCTGCCCTGTGGACCACAGCAGGAGGATTGGAAAGAAGACCAGAATTTGACGTACCACCAAATCAGTGATGAGTTTACCATGTTTATTTATTCTCTGGTTATCTTGCTTCTTGGTCCAGTCACAAAAGTGAGCAACAGAGAAGAGTAAGGCCCTATGCTTTTGGCCACAAAACCCAAAAGAGGCACTTCAGGGACATGAGATGTATTGGGGAGATTATGACGAGGGGTAACCAGAGGGAAGAGATCCCATTAATTTATTCAATAACTCAAAGATGTACTCCCAAACTGTGCATGACGGGATCTGATCTTAATCAGCATAATCAAGACTTTGAAAATGGAATTACCAGAAAAATTTCTGGCCCGTCCCAGACTGCCACTGGTGGTGCACATGTGGGACAGATCTGAATAGCTTTGCAAAGATTTTGAAAACTGCACTGACATTGAAACTGCCTATAGAAGATGGGAGGGCACGCATATCTAAACTGAATCAGGTCCATTTCTTGCCAAAACAAAAACCAACATTTTCAAAAGGTTGTTTAAAAAGACTCAGAGTCTGAAAACCTGATAGCCCAATTCAAAATTACTCAGCATATGAAGAACCAGGAAAATCTTGATTCTCCTAGGAGAAGATAGTTAAGACACATCAACTCTCACATGAAAAGATGTTGAAATTACCTGACAAAGACTTTAAATCAATTATTTAAAAATATTCTTACAAGCAAATATAAGCACTTGTATGATTAGTAGAGTAGTAGGACTCATCTGATGTTTAAAGATGCCAATGGAAATATCAGAACTGAAAAATACAGTGACAAAAATATAACCCTCACGGACTGAGCTCAAAAGCTTAAGTGGACATGACATAAAATTGTTGGTGAAACTGAAAATAGATCTGTAGAAATTATCCCACCTGGAAAAGAAAGAGGAAAAAAAAAGACTTAAAACCAATGAACAGAGCTTCAGTGACATGTAGAAGGACAAGCAGAAAGAGTTCAGTGCTGAATAACATAGTTCAAGAGACAATGGCCACAAACTTCCCAAATTTGGCAAACCACATAAATCTAGAGATTCAAGAAGCTGAACAAACCCAAACAGGATAAATCCAAAGAAATTCCATGCTCAGACCAAACATAATTAAACTGTTGAAAACTAAAGACAAAAGAAAATATTGAAATCAACCAGAAAAATAAAGATGTTATTACCTGTAGGGGAAGAACAATTCTAGAAGAACAATTCTAACCAGAAACTAGAGAAGAAAGTGGGGTGATAGTTTTTAGTTGCTGAGAGAAAAGACTTGCTGTCAACCTGAAATTTCATATTTAGCAAAAAAGCACCCTCAGGAAATAAGGTAAAGGTAAGGTATTCTGAGACAAAGGAAAGCTAAGAGAAATTTGTTGCCACCAGATCTGCTGTAAAAGAATTGATGAAGGAAGTTCTCTTCATTTTTAAAATTTTATTTATTTAATAATTTAATTTAATTTTGTTGTTTTAGCTAAATACATAATGATAGAAGGGAAAAGGTACCAGAAAAAAATGGTACATTGGGGATAATAAGCAAGAGAAAATGTAAATATCTTGGTACATATTCTGTTTTTGAGTTCTTGAAAAATATATTTGGTAGTTGAAAGGAAAACTTATAACATTATCTGGAGGGGTTTTTCAATTTATACAGATATAATATATAAGATAACTATAACAAGAGTGCCTGGGTGGCTCTGTTGGGTAAACATCTGTCTTCGGCTCAGGTCATGAACTCAGGGTGCTGGAATTGAGCCCCATGTTGGGTTCCCTGCTCAGCGAGAAGCCTGCTTCTCCCTCTCCCTCTGCTGCTTCCCCTGCTTGTGCTTTCTCGCTCTCTCTCTAATAAATAAACTCTATTTTAAAAAGATAATTAGAACAAAAAGGAGGAAGATAAAGGGATCCATGCGGTTGAAAGATTTCTAAATTCCATGTAAGTGTTGATTCTAATTAGACTATGGAAAGTTAAATATGTAAATTATAATTTTCCTAATAACCACTAAAGCAATCTATCCAAATAAATATTATATTTTTAAAATTGATGAATTAAAATGGAATAATAAATATTCAAAGAAGCCAAATGAAGACAGGATTTGGGAACATGAAGGCAGGAAAAACAGAGGAAAAAACATAAAACAAATAACAAAATGGTACACCTAAATCCAAACATAAGAATAGTTTCAATAAGTGGAAATGACCTAAACTCACCCAAAAAAAGGCAGAGATTGGCATAACAAACATTGCAAGATTTCATTAATATAGGGTATCTAACGTAGTCATACTCTTAGAAATAGAGCGTAAAATGGTGGTTGACAGGGATGGGAGGAAAGAAATGGGAGTTGTTTCATAGTTTGAGTTTTATAAGGTGACAAAGTCCGAGAGATCTGTTACACAATAATGTAGATATATTTAATGCTACTGTACTGTATACTGAAAAATGGTTCAGATAGTAAATTTTATGTTATGTGCTTTTTACCACAGTAAAAAGACAGAGACATTTCAGATTAAAAACATACAAATGAACAACTAAAACATGACAGAACTACATATGGTTTACAAGAAACTAATTTGAGATATAATGATACAGGGGGACACCTGGATAGCTCAGTCAGGTAAGTGTCCAACTCTTGATTTTGACTCAGGTCATGATCTCATCCAGGTCCTGAGATCAAATCCCCCATCAGGCTTCCTGCTAGGAGTACTGTCTGCTTAAGATTCTCTCCCCCACCCCCGCCCCTCTCCATCATGTTCATTCTCTCTCTCTCTCTCTCCCTCCCTCCCTCCCTCTTTAAAAAAAAAACAAGAGATACCATGATACAGGTAGTTAACAAGTAAAAGGATAGAAAATGACATAGCATGAACATATAACATATAACATATAACTAATCAAAATAATGCTAGAGTAGTTATATTTATATAGATAAAATACACTTCAGAGTTAAGACAATTACCATGAATTAAAGAGAAAAGTTACATAATGAAAAAGTTGCCATTTCACCAAGAAGTTGCAAAATTCCTCATTGTATAAGTACCTAAAAAAAGAGCTTCAAAATACTTGGAACAAAAAATGGCAGAATTAGGAAAAAATAGACAAATCTACAAATATCATTGGAGACTTTAACACTCCTTATTGTAATGGATTTAACTGGAGGAAAGAAAATCAGCAAGTATGTGGAAGAACTGAACACCACCCTTAACTCAGTAGATATAATTGACACAGAATGCTTTACTGAATAATAGCAGAATATATATTATTTCCAAATGCACATGAACATTCACCAATACAGAATTTTTCCTGTATCATAACATATATTTTAACAAATTTACAATAATTTAAATCATAAAAGTCATATATATTCTCTGACCATAATTATATATAAAGCTAGAAATTAATAGCAGAAAGATAGCCAGAAAATCTTAAGGTACTTAGAAATTAAGTAGCACATTTCAAAACAATTTTTGGCTAAAAAAGATTACTTATTTATTCCAATCTATTATTTATCACCAATAGGAAGATAGGAGGTAGGAAGAAAAATATTTTCATATTTTGAACTGAATGAAAAATGAAAACACAACATCAAAATCTGCAGGATGGAGCTAAAACAGTGTTTCCAGGGAAATTTATAGTGTTACCTGATTATAAGTAAGTCACAAGTCTTGCCCATACTCAGTGGGAGGAAATTACACAAGGGTGTGAATACCAGGAGGTGGGGATAATTGGAGGCCACCTGAAAGTTTATATGGCACACCACCTTTATAAGATTTCCATTGGAACAGAGCTGGAAAGCTAGTCTAAGCTATCCTTAGATCCTTCTCTATCCTTAGAGAAGGAGAATGGATTTTATTAACCCTTTACACAGAAAGAAAGGGTTTGGAGAAAAAGTGACTAATCCCTCCTTTCCCTTCCCAGACCCTCTCTCTCTCTCTCCATCCCAACACAGTGCCTTCATGCAGCCAGTGTTAGTAGTGGAGTTTGTAGCCTTCCTTAAATACTCATGTGCTTAAATATTCATGTGTTAACTATACTTAAGTATATTTAATGGGCATTTTCTCTTTATAAAAGTCAGATCATATTGATTGCATTATTTTTTTAAGATTTTATTTATTTATTTGATAGAGGGAGATCACAAGTAGACAGAGAGAGAGAGGGAAGCAGGCTCCCCGCTGAGCAGAGAGCCCGATGCGGGACTCGATCCCAGGACCCTGAGATCATGACCTGAGCCGAAGGCAGTGGCTTAACCCACTGAGCCACCCAGGCGCCCTGATTACATTATTTTTAAACTTGCTTTATTCTCTTTAACTTTTCACTTTGAAATAAATTCGGACTTACCCAGTAAAAGATGCAAACTGAACAAAAGGGATTCTCATATACCCTTCATACACTGTCCTAAAATATTAACATATAACCAGAAAGCAATGATCAAAACCAAGAAATTAACATTTAATCTGCAGATCTTATTAATATTTTGTCAGTTGTCCTACTAACTGTCCTTCTTCTGGTCCAAGATCCAATCCAGTGCATGTATTATATCTGTGCATAGCTTCTTGCTTCCTACACCTTCTGTGATCTGAGATAGTTTCTTCCATATTTCATTGCCTTTCATGACTCTGATACTCTTGAAGAGTGCTATTTATTCTATACAATGATGCTTGATGTGGGTTTATCTGATTAAAGTTAGCTTGTGCAATTTTGTCAAAAATACTATAGAAATGATATTGTGCCTTTCTCAGGCATTTATGTCACCATATCTTATTACTGGTGATGTTAGTTTATTATTAGTTATAGTTACAGTTATTGGTTAAAGTGGTGTCTATTTAAAATTAGTAAAGTTACTATTTTTCCCATTGTACTTAGTGTCCTATTGGAAGATGCTCTGAGACTATGTAAATATTACATCCTTGTAATTTTGCCCACTCATTTAATATCTAGTAATGATACTTGCCTGAAACAATTATTACTGCAGTATTTTTCAAATGGTGATGTTCTATTTCCATCATTCTATCTACACTTACTAGAATTTTACTGTAAGGAAGTGGTTTTCCTTCTCCCACTATCTGTTTATTAATTCAATTCTTTATCCATATCAGCATGGATGGACTCATGTGTATTGGTTTACTTATTGGTCTGTATCTATTAGTACCACTCTTCACTGTGTTTTTCAAATTGTTCCATATGTGGCCACTGGGAGCCCCCTCAAGTTAGCTCCTGTGCCATTCGACATGTCTCTATTATTCTGGGGAAACCTGCTAGCATCACGAAGAAGCTCCAAGCTCATCTTGTTCTTTCCTGCAGCAATTCTATAATCAGTCATTTTCCAAAGAGCTCTGGTTCCTTTTATCGGGTTGACTTGGGCCATTTCAGCCTGATCATGACTGATGTGTGTCCCAATTGGTCATCTGAAGCTTTCAATTCTTTAATAGAGCTTCTTACTACTGAATCAAGCTGCATTTATTTTGTTCTCCTAAGACTGGTGGTGTGTAAGCCTTCATGCACTCCCACATGCTTTATTGGATTACTTAGTTTTTGAAAATTATAAATAGAAATTTGTGATAGAAATTCTCCTCCTGGGAAAAGTACTGTCTTTCTATACTGCCAATTCCTTTCACTGTTATTAACCAAGTTCTAACATTCTCTCTCTCTTTTCTTGCCTATTTTGTTTGACCCTAGCTTGAATGTTAAAAGGGAAGCTTTTTTGAGCCTTCAGTGATAGAGATTTTCTTACTCACCATTCAGCTGTCTTTGGGGAAGGTGCTTTTTTTCCAGTTTTTGCTTTTGTTTATTGCTGGAACAATAAACCCTTCCTCTAAAAAACACTCAGTGGGAAGGTTTTGTCTTGTCTGTTTAGGAGAGAAACACTTTAATGAAGGAGATCTTCATTTTTAGTTTTCCTATTCCAGAGCTAATGATTTCTAAGCTATTAACTGTGTAGTTTTGAAATCAAAAGCCGGATACAGCATTTCATAAGGACCTCTGGATTCTGGCAATCAAGACTTGCTCTTTTTTTGTGTGACAAGGAGTCTCTCTGTGCCCACATCAAACCTTAAAGCAGAACTCTTATGTATTCTCACTATAGTCATAATCCTTGTGCTTAAATTCTAAAATAACACAATTTCACTAAGAGTGATTTAGAATTGCAAAGGCCATTATGCAGAACTTTTCAAATGGCAAAGACAAAGCATTTTGGGGAAGCTTCCAAAAAGAAGGAAATATAACAAATATTCAGAAGGCAGTTTTTTGGATTGGTTTGTTGAGGGCTCAAAACAAAATTTTGACTCCATTACAGTCTTCCTCAAAAATTCTCTGGGAAAAGCTAAAGAACACACTTTATTCATATCACCATACACTGGTCCTCACTGTATCTTCTTGTGTTCTACCTGCTGTGAGTTTACAACTTAGATTACTTTCCTCAAGGTCATACCCAGCAGACTACTGATGAATGGGTCATTCCTCACTTCAGAAGGTAAATCAGTGGAAGATGAATATAAGCTGAGTCATATTAGAGCCACAATTAAAGACTTCCAAAACCTCAGAAAAAAAAAATATTGCCATGGGTTTTTTAATTCTATTAGTCATTTCCTGGCCACTTAGTCTTTCTCAGATAAAGGCAAAATTTATTGAAAACTATCATGTGGGAAAGTTAAAACAATTTTTAAAATACTATCACGGAAAACACTTACCAAGGTCTAGAAACAGGAAGAAAAGAAAAGTAGGTCATTTTTTAAGTCCTTTCTTAAGACTAATAGCTACTGTTATAAGCAAAGAAAAGACAACACTAGAGAAGATTTTAGAATTCTGTTTCAAGAAACTTTTAAACAATATTCTGGTATAGACTCCCAGCTAATGTAAAAAGATCCCTGTCCTCTCTGTGTAAATGTGCTAAAACCTGAAATAGGGAACTTGGTCAGAAAATTGTATGAGAAATTGTAAATCTGGGGAATCTCCAATATCTGGCTGAACATTTTCAGATGGACCTAGAAAAATTGATAAGTTTAAGGCCAATAACACACTTATGCCATTGAGATAAAAGCACTGGCTCCTGAAACAGAAACTGAATTGAAAGACCCTCTATCACCTAAGAATTATAGCACTATTAATGGGGACATGTGCCGCTATATAGCAAAAAAGTAATGGGAAGAGTCAATGTCCCTCATTACTTAAAGGTAAAACTAATCATCCCTTTCACTGGTCATTGTAATACTTCTGTTTTATCTACAAGGACAAAATAGACAAAATTGTGGCTCTGTTCAATATTTTGTGCAGTTAATGGAATAGTATACTTTGTTTTTTGATACAGCCTAAACAGCATAGTTTCTTTAGTTCTACCTGACAATAAATTTTCTGTACCAGACTTAAGATCAACATTCTTTACTATCCCAGTAGATAAAGATAGTCAATATTCATTTGCTTCACTGGAGTGAAAATCACCAAACACTTGGACAATGATGACTCCAGGATGCACTACTGAGGCACCATCTTATATCTCCTGATGTTTAGATCAGGTATCTAAAGAAGTGTCCATATTGATCTACCTGATACAACATGTTAAGAATCTCCTTCTGTGTTTCACTGACTGATTCTTCTAAAACTCATTCTAAGTATCTATTGACTAAATTGGTTTAAAAAGGATGTAAAGTTTTTAAGGAAAATCTTATGTGTCAGTCAAAGGTAAAAGTTGTTTGGGGGAAAGATTGTTGACTATTCAAAATTATCCAAAACCATTTTCTAAAAGACAATTGGGAGGACTTCTTGGATTTACTGTTTATTGCAGAGTATGGGGTCCCAGTTTTTCTGAACTCTTTAGGTCTTTACATAGCTTTCATTCCTGTGGAACTCAGAAGTTAAAGATGTTTTTCACAGGCGCACCTGGGTGGCTCAGTCTTTAAGCATCTGCCTTCAGCTCAGGTTATGATCCTGGGGTCCTGGGAATGAGCCCTGCATTGGGCTCCCTGCTCAGCGGGAGCCTGCTTCTCCCTCTCCCACTCCCCCTATTTGTGTTCCCTCTCTTGCCCTCTGTCAAAAAATAAATAAAATCTTTTTTTAAAAAAAGATGCTTTTATTATATCAGAATGTGCCTTCAATAGCCACCTTTCTGGGTCTTCCAGATGATGATGAACTTTTCTTCTTATATGTCCAGGAAAGTTCAGGCCATGGTCTAGAGGCACAAATGTAAATATACCCATTAAGGATACACTGTATAGAGCCTGTCCCTTGACCCAGTAGCTAAGGTTTATTTTTCCTGCCTCTAAACAATTGTAGCTATAGCTGAATTTTTATGCTAGTGAAACTGGTCACTCTTTTCCCCTTACCCAATGACTGGGCATGTTGTGTTTTTAATGGGATTATCTATGCCCAAAGCTGGTCATCTGGATACCCTCTCCAAAATCTTGGTGTGATATTATTCGCTGATGGGTTCTATCTTAAAAGTGAAGAGGGTCAATACCACATGTGGTTTCTCCTTTGCCCATGCAAGAATTTTGAAGTAAAGTTGTTTAGATGTGAGACAACTGTGATTTCCTTTAATAAACAGCTGCATAATATCCCATCATAAGACTCTGCCATACAGTTAATTATTAACTGAAGCCATAAAGTCAATTATTAGAAAAGAATGAAACTAAAAGCTTCATATTCAACTACATAAAAAATTATTAAGATTCTATATAGCAAAATATATTTCATATTATATATAAATATACATAAATCAGATACAAAATGATAGATTGAAAGAAAATATTTATATCATAAAGTCAGGTACAAAATGATAGATTGAAAGAAAATATTTACATCATACCTGACAGATAAAGGTTAATATGCTTTTTTTTTAAAGGAGAGAGAGGGTGTGTGAGTGGAGGAGAGGGGCAGTGGGAAAAGGAGAGGGAGAGAGAACCCCAAGCAGGCTCCATGCCTGCTGTGGAGCCTGATGCTGGACTCAATCCCGTGACCCTGAGATTATGACCTGAGCCAAAATCAAGAATCAGATGCTTAACTGACTGAGCCACTCAGGTGCCCCAGGTTAGTATTCTTAATATATTAATCACTCCTAAGAGAAAGACAATTCAATAGACAAATTAACAAACCTTCTAAAGGACAATTCTCAGAAGAGGAAATGTACGTCAAATATGTTAGTAATCAAGAAAATGAGAAGTAAAATAAGAGTTAATTGTGAAATAACATTTTATCTATCTTATTGGCCAACACTTAAAAGAATTACAACAGTGAGTGCAAGCTAAGGGCACTGGGAAAAGGCCCCATTCCTCTGCTGTGGTTGTGCAAATTGTTACAACCTTCATGGAATAGAACTTGGCAGGACCTAGTGACATTTAGAACATGCATACCCTTTGATCCAGCAATCACACTTGGGAGATCCATCCTACAGAACTTCAAGTCCTAATACATAAGAATTTATGTGCAAAGAGCTGTGTCCCAGACTCAGCATCCATGCTAGGAAGTTGTTGATGATGTGTTCTTTTTGAGGCCATTGTGGGATTAAAGATAATTTGTAAGAAGCGTATCTTACAAATTAGTTATTAGTATTAAAATATGTGGCAATGTGGAAATAGCGTGGGACTTCCCAAAGAGGACACCACCTGTCCAGTCTAACTCCTCATACATCATCCTCTGTACTTGGTGTTTCCGATAGCACAGCACCCAACAAGAGCAGCAAGGAAAGAACAGAAGGAAGTAACAGCAAGGAATAGCAGAAATAAATTCAACAGTCAAGGACAGAAGCCTGTGCTCCCTCAGCCCAGGATGGAGACACCCTGGAGAGCTACCTCCTAGAACTCTGGCTCACTAGTCTTTTGATATTTCTCTTGAGTGTTAATTACTCCCAGAAAGTTTGGGATAAGTGTGAAAAGAAGCCTCTAGATCTTGTAGGTAGAGGATGAACCCTGGTCATGTCTGCAGGGATCCTGGGGTCTGGCATTATCTGCTTGTCTCTGATGGCTTTGTTATCTCATGGAGGTAGGTATCCCAGTGGGTACTTCCAGGGAAATTGGAGACTCTGGGGTGAGTTCTCAGGGACCACTTCTAGCCATTGGAGACTCTGGGAGCCTTTGTTGAATCTCCGGTAGTAGAGACATCGCACTGGGGATTAGGCTTCAGCATATGAATTTTGGGGAGATACATTTAGTCATTCTATAGCAACTGTCCCGAGGGCCTGCCTTCCACTTTCTGAGATTTCCTCCAGTAAATACCCTTTAAACATGTTCTTGCTTAAGCTGTGTTTTTGGTGGTATCTGAAGCCAGAGTAAGTTTATTTTTCCTTTCTAATTCCAGGAGAGTATTTCCTTTCCATTATTCTGCATTATGTGCCAACAACCTAAATGGCTTGGAAGCAGATTATTGTCCAGAGCCTCCAGATAATAACACAGACTGGATGACACTTTGATTTTGGTTTTGTGAGACCCTAAGCAAAAAAATCATTCAAGCCTAGTAAGGCTGCTGACCAACAGAACTGTGTTGTTTTAAGCTACTAAATTTGTGGCACCTCATTTTTCTCACTGATCTTGAGTTAAGAGCAGGTTGAGAGATAGAACCTGTGCTTTTTTAGTGTCTTTCCAAAACTCATGTTCTTCTTGGAACCTGAGAATGTGACCTTATTTGGAAATAGGGTCACTGTGGTTATATAATTAGTTACAACGAGGTCATGCTGAAGCCAAGTGGCCCGTTCACCTGTTATGACTGGTATCCTTACAAGAAGAGAAGAGACACAGATACAAATAGAAAAGGGAGAAGGCCATGTGAAGGTAGAGACAGAGTTTGGGGTGATACTAAGGAGCACCAAGGATGACTAGCAACACTGGAAGCTAAGAGGAAGGCATGGAGAAGATTGTCACCCTAGAGCCCTCTGAGCAAGAGCATGGCCCTGTCTACCTCTTAATTTCAGACGGCTAGCCTCCAGAAATGTGAATAAATCTAGTTCGTCGTTGAAAGTCACCTAGTGTGGTACTTTGTTACAGCAGCCCTGGGAAACTCACACAGGATCAGTGTCTTCCTGCCCTTTTAGGTAGTTTCTGTTCCATCAATCAAAGCCTGAGCTTTCTATGAAAGGAAGCCTGTGCTGTAGTTTCCTTAATCTAGCATTATTTGCTAGCCAGGAGCTTGTCTGTCATTCTCAGATTCTAGTGAGACTGTGGGTTTTTATTCTTAGTGGTTTGTACATGAAAATGTCAGTGGAATGTTGCTGGAAGCCACTAGAGCGTGCTATGTAGCACAACAGTCCTCTTGATGTTGTTGATGCTGCAGATTTTTGAAAACTACCATAAATCATTTCTGAAATCAGGTGAGATGTTAATTATCATGATAATATTGCTAGAAGGTAAGAGAGCACTTCAATAAATAAACTTTGCCTTAACTATGGGGCTTTGAAGGGTTAAAAGTCTAGATCCAGAAAGGAAAGGCATAAACAGATCAATTTCCCTTCAATCTCAGAAAGGGAGTAAAAGAATTTAGGATTGTCAAGTGGTATCATTTGGAATAACACAGGCTCAGCATCCGAAAGTAGATAAGGAGAGGAAATTGAAAAGAACCTGAAACATACATCAGGCTACATCCTTAAGATATTCTTCTATGCGGCTGCCAGAAAAAGTCCATCAAAATGCAAAGTTAGTTCTGCCTTGTCCCTACTTACACCCCTCTGATGGTACCATACTGCATTCCAGACATCAGGCCACACTTCTTAGCTAGGCATTCAAGCCTCTCCGTGTACCCTCCCTACCTCCCTATCCTCATCTCCTCTACTCCCCAGCATACACTCTCAGCAGCAGCCGAGCTGGGCTATGCACAACCCCTGAATATTCCGTGTTCCTTTACTCCTCTGCCTTCACACGTTTCCATATGGACATGCCTTCTCCTCCTCCATTCCTCTCCCACTCTACTGGCAAATCCTTCCTGGCCCGCCAACCCCGGTGGTCCCCCCATCTCCCCCACAGTGCCTGCTGGAGCCAGCGCAGGTCTCTGCACACAACCCCATCCTATGCAGTACATTTCATGGTTGACTCTTCTACTGCGCAGAAAGCTCCTAAGCAGGGGCTATGGCCCAGGGAACTCTCCCCCTAGTGCTCATCAGTGTTGGCTGACTAACAGATAAAAAGTGGAGCACTGACTGCACTTTCAGAGTTACATCGGAGGCGAGCAGCAGCTTGATGTCTATGTAGTGGAAAGATACAGAGGCAGATAAAACCTCCTAATATATGTTGAGCAGGCCGTGGCTACCTAACTTTTTTGGCCAAAGGGACACACAGCCTTAAAAGGTATGTCTTGGGTGCCTGGGTGGCTCAGTGGGTTAAGCCTTGGCCTTTGGCTCAGGTCATGATCTCAGGGTCCTGGGATCGAGGCTCGCATCGGGCTCTCTGCTCGGTGGGGAGCCTGCTTCCTTCTCTTTCCCTCTGCCTGCCTCTCTGCCTATTTGTGATCTCTTGTCTGTCAAATAAATACATAAAATCTTAAAAAAAAAAAAAAGGCATGTCTTTTCCATCTTTGTGATTCATGTGCACCACAGTAACCAGATTTTATCCCCAGTATTATTTCTCAGTAAGAGGAGCAAAGATCCCTCAGAGAAAGCTGATTTCATGGTTCAGAAAAAAAAAAAAATCACAGTGGGTCTGGACTCACTGATAACATAAGGTCAGGATGCTTTCCCAATGTCGGGGGAGGGGCTCCCACTAGGGAGGATGAAAAAATCAGAATAATAATTACAATGAATTAGAACAAGTTAAGCCAGTGAAAGGCTCTGAGTTAATAAAATATTTAAAACAGTTGATATGATGTGATAAAACAGTAATTGTTATGTCAAAACAGATGAGTGTAATAGGATGAAAACAAATGTTTTATTTCAGTAAGTATCAGAATATTAATATAAGGAATTTTTCCCCTAATTATATGTTAGTAAAAGGGTTTTGTGTGTATACACACACACACACACACACACACACACACACACACACACACACACATATATAAGAATATACAAATACGTATTTTTTATCTAAGGAAACAGGAGAGAAATGAATTGCCTGAGGGCACATGGATATTCCACAGCAGAGCTGGATCTGGAACTCACGACTAATCACTCTAACTCAGAGATATTTCTGTTATACACACTACCTCTCACATTCAACACCCTTCTTCCCCTCCACCTCACCCTAGGTGCACCCAACCACGAACACGAAGATGTTCCCATACATGGGCTCTATGATATCATCTGGACTTTGGGAAGTGGGAGAGAGAACAGCACCAGGAAAAGGATTAGAAGAGTCAGTACCAGATGAGATGGTGAGTTTATGAAATGCAGTGCTACTTAGGACTTCTCGCCCACCAGGAGGAGGTGACAAAGCACTAGGCATTGCTCTGGGACCTCCTCTCCTGTTTCCCCACTATTCTAGTCGCTGTCCTGCTACAGGAATGTAATTGGCTTTACGTTTATATTTTAATTATAAGCATAGTGCATGCACATGCGCAGAAGAAGTTCAACCTCAGGCAAGCAAACTGCTCTCCCAGCTCTCAGGCTCTGGCGTCAGTCTCTGCAACTGCATTCCATTCCTCCATGGGGTCTTGCTTTTGAACCTTCCTTTCAGTGGCCTGTGCTGCACAAGTTTTCATGGAGAATCCTTGAAAAGAGTGTTTCTGAGTAGAGGGGCAGATGAAAGCAAGATGACTGAGTGGAGGATGGCAGGTAAGGAAAGGGGGAAAACAAGCACATGCAGATCTTTCAAGGGGAGCAGAGGCAGATGGGAGCAGAGAAAGCAGCTGGGATTTGCTCAGCCAACACTTCAGATGAACTCTTTTCCTCTTCTACTAGGATAAGAAAGGGATTTACTT
This sequence comes from Lutra lutra, assembly GCF_902655055.1. Taxonomy (NCBI): domain Eukaryota; kingdom Metazoa; phylum Chordata; class Mammalia; order Carnivora; family Mustelidae; genus Lutra; species Lutra lutra. The sequence goes on from NC_062291.1 coordinate 49,678,295, forward strand.
ATCCCTCTGTGCCTTAGAAGTTACTTAATATTTAAGTTACTATAGAAATGGAATGACAATCAGGTAATTTGGATGCAATGTGCTTAATTTTTAAAATTCTGCTTGCATTCCCAAAGACATTTTACTGAATCCCAGCTGGCTGTAGAGACTGGCCCCAAGTTTTCAACATTTTGAGTATGGTATTTTCAAAGGAAAATACAAGTTGAATGTGGATCAACTACAGTCCGGTTTCCATTATATCTCCTTTGCTGCCATGCAGTGACAGTTCTATAAACTACAAGAATCCCAGTGTCCTAGAACAATGAAAACTTTGGTGACTGAGCACTTTCCATTTCCTTTCCCCATGTGGTGTCTTCATTGGGTGGAGATACTTCTGAGCCTAGGGATTTAATCTGCTGATTTGCATCCGTGGTGACAATCTCCTTGAGAGCACTTACTAAACATGTTTCTGGGACCTGTACAAAGCGAGACAAGCAGACCCCTGCAAATGACATGTGGTCCTTCTATAGCTCAAACAAAAAGCCATGAGGACATCATGAAAAATAAGCCTATCCCTGAACACTTGGGTTGTTTCCATATCTGAGAGCTTGTAAATAATACTCACCCTTGTCCCCTTTGTTCTGGAACACTTTACATGGCATACAGGCTTTAGCTTACATTGATAAACTATACAGCTTTCAACATTAGAGAAAACAAGGGAAGGCTCATTGAATGAAATGAGGAAAGAGGACTGGTATTTGTAATCCTGTCCCTCTGCTGGCTGGTTTCCTGTTGGCCTATGAGGAGACCCAGCCAACAGAGGGCAGCAATGACATTTTGTTTTTTGCTCACTTCCAGAGTAAATGCTTCGTCTACAGCGAAGAGTGAGGCCAGACCTGATTGATTAGACCTTAGGTCCCACTGAAATACTTTGCTACAGATGATCTCACAATGCTCTGAGCAGATAGAGGGCAGCCCTTTGCCTCTCCCCAGACCACCATTTTTTATTTTTTTTATCAAGTCTTCAGGAAAAACCATAGGTCAAGACTTGTAAAATTGTCCTTGGACAGCAGTGTTGAACACTGAGGTCTACATGTAAAACAACCTAGGTTTAGATTCCTTTGGTTCTCAAGGGGCAAATAAATCTGAATTTATGGGTGTCTACACAACTAAGATAGAGCCAGGCATGGAGCCAGAAGAGATGGAGGCTGTGTGTAGTAGAATCAACACTCATTCTGTCATTCTATTCTGGCAAGTCTCCTCTCTGAGGTCAAGGGGGTTAGGACTGTTACTTTTATTTTTGATAGCCATAAAGATGCATTCATCTCACATGATCTAGGATGGGGTTACAAGATTTTTAAAAGAGACAACCAAAAGGCCATGGATCTTTTTGATCTGTTTGACCTTGAGTAAGTTACTTGAACTCTCTTAGTCTGTTTCTTTATCCAGACAATGGGAATAATATCTGTTGTGAACTGAACTGTGTCCCCCCAAAATTCATTATGTTGAAGCCCTAACCCCCAATGTGAATGTATTAATAGACAGGGCTTTTAAGGAGGGAATTAAGGTTAAATGAAGTCGTAAGGGTGACACCCTAATCCAATAAGACTACTATCTTTATAAGAGGAAGAGATACAGGGAGCATCCCACTTTAATTTCTTCCCACGTGGACTATTCTGAGTCCTCTTAACTCTCAGTGACAGCAAGTGATCTCCTTGCCCCACATCTCTACGTCTCAAATCATCTAAAAAACATTCTCTCCAAATTAGCAACTTAAAATCTCTTCCAAAAACTTTCCAGACTTTCCAATTTTGGAGGGTGTGGTAATGCTGGGCCGCAAAACCGATACTAAGAAAACGTGTGTGTGTGTGTGTGTGTGTGTGTGTGTTTTAAAGTCACAAAGTCCTTAAAATGCTCTAGATCTGGCTTTCAGGTGAAAAACACAATATTGGCTCATTTAAAAGTTGGAAATGACAGTTGTTTAAAATGATATAGACTCTGTGATGTGTATTTTATAATTCAAAGAACATAAGATAATTGGGTCATTAAAAAATAATCATCCAATTTAAGAGCAGGTGAGGCAAGTGGCCTTCCAGGTCCTGTCAGACCATAAGAATCTCTGATTCTTTAAAGGTCGATGCCATTTTATACATTTGTTCTTTCATTCATTCATTTACTCACTCAACAAATGTGTGTACCCCGTGCATGGCTAAAGAATAAATTATGCAATGAGTAATGACCTCCAAGAGAACAGAAAGATTGAAGAAGAGGGATAGGATGTCAGACGGGGGAAGAAAAGTTCTAGGTGGGACTCTCCAGCTAGGTAAATACAGTAGTTGACAGCCAGGCTAGAAACTCCCCAGAGCTAACTCCTTACGTCTTTCTTTAACCTTCTTTCTGTACTTCCCCCTTGGCCATTCTTCATTAAAACTTGGACTTGAATGAATACTATAAGCCAGGAGCTCACAGTCTAGTAGGAGAGAGGAAGAATGAGAGACTGAAACATAGATCGTTATAATTCAGTTTAAAGGAAGAGCATCTAGGGAAGATTCAAGGCTGACTTCTTAGAGGCCTCTCAGAGTAGGTAATGGTCAAAACAGGATAAAGAGAGTTACAAAGCAGTTTGGAGATGCTGTCACTCAGTGTGAAGCACAGAATGCAAGATGAGACTTTAGGCCCAAGGCAGGAAGTGAAGCTCTATAGGTCCAATTAGCCAAGTGGGTCTCTTCTGGGGGAGTTTTTCTTCTAGCAACATGGTTCTGTTTCATGGGATGATTGCCTTCCAACCCATGCCCTAAAAACCTTTATGCAACACATCTTAAGAAACTGTTTTACTCCTAAGCTGATATTTAAGTCTCTCCCAGAGGCCCATTCCAGCCCACATTTCTTGGATGAAACTGGACTGTCAATAAAGCAGCTACTTGCTCTTCCCTGAGCATTCTTCTCTGCTTCAAAGCTTCCACTCCATCATGTAGCTCTGCCTCTCCCCTCCTTGCTCCCTCACCCCGCCATACACAGAGGTTTTACATCCTTAAAACTCTAGTCCACGTGTGGCAAGCTGGAAAGGTTGTGACTTAAAACCTGGAATTTTGGTGTCTCTTGGAAAATTAGGAGCTGGTATGCCTGGGCCTGAATCTCTGCATGGCAACAAGTGGCTGAAATGGAGTCAGGTTATCTTTCAGAGGAGCACATGCCTTGCAGTTTACAGCTCGCATCTCTCTGGCTTAGCTGCCTGGCCTCCACAGCCTTTGGGTTTTCATTCCTTAACCTAATAAATGTCATCCCTTTTATGATCTAAGAATTATAGAACTAATAATGAGGGCATGTGCAGCTATATAAGCAAAAAAGTAATGGGAAGAGTCAATTCCCTCATTATTTAAAAGCAAAACTAATCATCCCTTTCACTGGTCATTTGTAATACTTGTAATACATTGTAATACTTGTATCTAAAAGGACCAAGTTGGGAGTAATACTTTTGTCACTGACAATTTTTGATTCCATATAATAGCTTCTCTGCCTCTGGCAACCTAATAAGCTAATCAGTGAATTCTAAACAATGCCCCAGGCTCCATGCTAAGCTCTCTACCTGCATTAGTTCATTTAATTTCCTCTACAACTCAACTACCGTACCTTCTCCAATTTACCCAAGAGCAATTATTCAAATTGCCCAGTTGTGAGGTAATTAAGATGTAAACCTAAGTAGGCTGACCCCAGGGCTGTCTTCCTCATTAAATCCTGCCCACCCTTACCAAGGAACAAGTACCATATATCTGACATAGACACTATTTTATGCAAGTACATCACACCTCCAGTGGTGGGTTATAGCAGCAGTTCTCAAGTGGACCAGCATATCAGCATCACCTAGGAACCTGTTAGAAAGATAAATTATCTGGCTATAGACCAGACCTGATGAATCAGCAATTCTGGGAACGGGCCCAGAAATGTGTTCAGAAGCCCTCTGGGTGATGCTGAGGCACCCTGAAATTGAGAACCACTGGGCAGAGGTCCAAAGTGCTTGCTTTCCGAGTTTCTTGTTCCTCTACTTGACTACTCATTTAACCAAGTTCCTTAAACTAAGGCCGCCTTGATCAGTTTTATCTCTACCATACTTACGAAATGACTGAATGAATGTGGCAGGCAAAGATATTTAACAACGCCCCTCACTCATTAGTGTAGAATTAATGAGATTTCAGCAATACTTAAAAACAAAACCAAAAAATAACAACAACAACAACAACAACAAAACCCAAAAAACAGAAACCTTGGAGCTCTTTTTCCTTCCCAAGTAAATCCCAATCCAGAGATTGCCTAAGAAGCCTGTCAGTGGAATAAAAGGATTCAGTTTAGTAAACCTGAGCAATGCTGGAAATTTAGCAGAATACTGAGGGGCAGCATATTTTCAAAGGAGACTGTACTCAGAGGCAGTGCCTCTCAGATTCACATTCTCCTGTAACTCAATTTCCAGTAGCAGAACACATCTTTTAATTCTTTGACTTAAAAGAGTTGAGGTATTTCCTTTGTTAATATGCTCATTAAAGGAGATGAAGGCTGCTACAGTGCATTAGTTACCACAGAAGGCTACCAAGTTACCTATTGGCTTCTAGTTTTAGGCCTCTGAAGAAGAAATGCATACCACAAATTGGGAATACATAAAAATCTGGAGTATTTGCTTTACTTTATAGAACACTTAAGTCATTCTGGGTTAAAAGTATAAAATTACAAAATCTAACAATATACAGAGGTCTTTCTGTTGCAGGATGCTGTCAAAATTGGCAAATTCTTCAAGTGGTGCTGGTCTCAGTCAGAACTACTCCAGACACAAAACTTCTATAAAACTGATGATAGAACCTCAAAATGGCCCTACAGCCATGCCCTTGCTACAAAGTGACTTGCTTGTGATTAATAGGACACTTGGAAAGTGGTCAAAGATCAAGCCTTTCATAAAAGATAACTGCAATCACCTCATACTCACAAAACACTTTGTGGATATTATTTTGGATGGAACTGTTGTCAGCGAGACTATCTTCTATGACTTGCACTCAAATGCAAGGCCAGAAGGCAGGCAAAGTTCAAGCTTGAGGAAATAAAAAAATAGGCAAATCAAATGATTCTTCCAAAAGCTGTGATTTTAGGGGTTGTCTATATCATTAAAACCATTTCCCAGGAGCAAAATAAACAGAGGATAGTAGTATGCAAAATATTCCATTTTGTTTTATTTTCATGGATAACTGTCATTAATACAGCAGGAACTGGTATGATTATAAAAGATACAAAAAAAAAATCAGAATGTTAGCATTCAATAGAAATTAAAACCTGAGCTGAAGGCTGATAAGAAAGTCTGACACTTGGCACTGTTCTGATGAAAGTGAAGAAACATGTATGCTAGACTCCAAAAATAATTCCTATTAACTCAGAGAAAGTTAGCTTACATTTCAAAATCTACACATGGAGCTACAAATGCACCAACACTTGAATTAAATGACTTTCGCTACCAGCTTAAACATTTGTTTAAGATAACCAGTGTTACCTAAAACTCTCAAAGGGGAAAGCAGGGAAGTGTAAATTGTAGATTTCTAATTAACAAGTTGAGGTGTGTTGGTATATGGTTTAATTATTTATTCATGTAGATCTAAAAGACTAGCTCAGTTTGTCAGAGCATAAGAGAATGTCAAAAGACAAAGGCATGGGGATGGATCAACGTAAGTCCACCCCAACTTCTGGAAAACAAGAGACAGTCTAACACCACTTCAAAGAACTGTGCTTCTAAGAGTAGACTGGCAGTCTAATTCAACTCTCACTTTGGCTTCTAGAATATCTCTAAGAATTTAGTGAAAAGAGGGAAATTCAATTCCTTTAATTAATAACTGTCCATTAGCAGAAGGGGCAACAAAACGAAACAAAAACAAAAAGCCAACAGAGGGATGGGCTTTGTTGATTAAAAATCTGTGAACGTGAATACATGTTAATATGTTGAGTCTTGAGTCATACTTACAAACCAGTGGTTAATATACTACAAAACTTTACAAACATAAAATCTCCTCATCGGTTGCAGAACCTCCGACCTAATGGGATTAACTTCTTCTCCCTTTTAACTACTCCTTCCACAGAAAGTCCTAAAGCTGAGGAGTCATCAGAATACCTATACTTTTACTTATATCATCAAAACATGGTTGTTTTTGTCAAAATGATGCAGGAAGCAATATCACATGAGGTCAAGGATCTTATATTCTCTTAAAACATAGTTTCAGTTTTTTGTACTCCAAGTTACATTTAAAAAAAAAAAAAAGATGAGAACAGTTGGACTCATTGTTTCTTTCAGCCCAATGTCATTACAATGTCTCCATGCTAGGAAAGGATATAGTATTTAAGAGCTCTATTACAAAATATCTCCAGTTCTAAAAGAGAGAGCTTTTATTTATTTATTTATTTATTTTTAAAGGCTGAAGTAGCACCCTTTCCTTAGCGGAGACCAGCCACTGACTTCCTACCTGTACCAGCTTTCCAGGATGACACTAAGTGAGTTTTTGATCTAATATTTTTGCCCCGGGTTTTACGAGGTTTCTCTTCTTTGTGCACCTTCATGTGCTGCCTAAGATGAGAGCTCTGGCTGAAGCATTTGCCACATTCACTGCACTGGTAGGGCTTCTCCCCTGTGTGGGTTCTCTGATGCTGAATAAGGTGGGAACTCTGGCTGAAACATCGGCCACACTCATCACACTGATAGGGTTTTTCTCCAGTATGAATTCTCTGGTGCTGAATGAGATTTGAGCTCTGTTTAAACCTTTCTCCACACTCATCACATTTATAGGGTTTTTCCCCGGTATGGATCCGCCGATGCTGAATGAGGTTAGAGCTCTGAAAGAAACTTTTCCCACAATCGGCACATTTATGGGATTTCTTTCCAGTATGAATCTTTTGGTGTTGAAAAAGAGTTGAGCTCTGACTGAAACTCTTTTCACATTCAGTACATTTATAAGGTTTCTCATCCAGGCTTCTTCTCAGTCTACTCAAGCTTGAGTCAAATCGAACGGTCATTCCCCATCTTTGCCGCTGCCGGCCTGTTTTGCGTGAGTTTTCATAGGCTTTTCCTTGGCTCGAGCTCCGAGAAATACTTCCCTTTGGTTTTCCTAACCGCATGGTGATGAGCCAAATATATTCTTAAGAGTCTGCTCTCTCCTTCTGAGCTGAAGTTTCACTTCCTAGAGCTATGTAGCTCAATTTTCTGTGTAGAAGAAAAAAAAAAAGCCAAAGTAGATCACTCTTTATTGTTGTTATTCAACCTGAACCCAATTATTCAACCTTCAACCCACAGAAACTGCATCCCTGTGTAAATTAAAAATGTATCTGATACATATGAAAACAAAAACAATTCTGTGGAGGAAATACTTGCAAAATAATTCTAATAATTCCCAGGGTTTCAATTTAATAAATATCCCCAAATTTTGACCAAATTTACCTATGGAGTTTTTGTCTGTTGGGACAGAATAGAAGTGATAAATGGGAACTATAAATTTTCATTAGGCAGGGGCACCTGGGTGGCTCAGCGGGTTAAGCCTCTGCCTTCAGCTCAGGTCATGGTCTCAGGGACCTGGGATCAGGCCCCGCATCCGGCTCTCTGCTCAGCAGGGAGCCTGCTTCCCTTCCTCTCTGCCTGCCTCTCTGCCTGCTTGTGATCTCTCTCTCTCTCTGTGTCAGATAAATAAATAAAATCTTTAAAAAAAAAAAATTCTCATTAGGCATTATCAAATGAGTATATAACTGAAGGATTAAAAGGTGGAGACCCCATAATACCGTAAGAAATAACTCTGAAAGACGATCAAAATTTGGGGATTAGAATATTTACTTCCATGTTAAAATTCTACTTGCTTACTTACTGGTGACTATTTAAAGCATCCAAATTAGAAAGAGATGACAAATCATACTACTTTATTAAATTAATTTTGTTTATCCTTTCTTGCTTCACCATCCTACTGTCACAGCATGAATACGACTTGGCTCTAACTCTGTAGCACTGTTTTGAAAGTACGACTACCCTATAAGGAATGGCAAGTTTCCATGAGTCAATTCAGTAATACTGGATGAGAAAAACGTAAAAAAAAAAAAAAAGATGCCTTATTGGTTTTGTTTTTTTTTTTCCCCTTAGATTCTAATGACCCAAGAAAGAGGACAATACTTTGAAAATTTGAAATAAGTAATTGTTTCTGGAGAAGAAAAAAAAAAAAATCAGAAGAATTTTTGCTGGAAAATAGAATGAAACTGAGTAGAAACAAAGGGTGGTGAGTAGAACACAAGAAAAGGAGGGGGAAGAAAATAAGTTTACATGCAAAAACAGAAGTTTTAAAATACTCAAATGCTGCAAAAATTCAAATAAAATAATTTATTTATTTATAAGGTTATTTAAAATAACGGCCATAAACAAAGAAGTCATAAACTCTAAACAGGTGACAAAGTGGGATAGCTAGGTTGAGAAAGTAATAAAATGACTGAAACTGTTTTTCACATCTTGTGTCAGGAAACAGACTTCAAAATGGGAATAATTACCGAGTCTTTGCATAAAAGTTTATAAAACAAATAACTGAAAATACAAATGACATCATTGTTCTGGCCTTTCCTTCATCTTTTTATGTAACTCAGACTCCAGGCCTGGTAGTACTGAGGACTTTATTTGGATATTTAATAATTATCTGTGTTGTAATTACAGTTAAGTATCAGAGCAAACTGCATACAATACCAATCACCGAAGGAGCACCACTCATTAACTTTGGCCAATATTTGCAGAGTATCTATTACAGAATATTTACCTATTTACAGAATATCTGTTTCAAGGAGACATTTGTTAGGTACATAGTGTTGATGTTCAAAACACAGCTATCATGGGAAGTACACGTTGAAAAAAATTTATTTTTTCATGCTACAGAAGTCAGATCTGGTAGGAAACTCTGAGACTATGCAATCCCACCTAGAACACTACAGTGAGGAAATCATACTGAGAGGTAGCCTTAGTGGTACGCCAGACACTGTTCTATAACCTTTAACTCTCATAGCAGCTTTATGCGATGCTTTCCATTTTACAGCTAGGAAAAGGCAGGCCGACTTTGGCCAGGTCCCCAACCCCTAGCAGCCTGATCCTAGAGCCTGTCCTCTTGGTGGCCGAACTGACGTCCAACGCCGAGACCGGTGCTCAGCATAATTCCTCCGCAGGTGCGGATGTTAAGGTAAACCTGAACGATGGAGCTGCAGTCGTGCGAACGCGCACACCCGGAATGGACCTGCTTTCTCCTACATAAAATTGGGACGACAACAAAGCTGCGACATCTTCGGGGTGTCAGAGGCGTAAAGGAGTCCGTATCTGCGGCTCGCTCCTAACAGCCCTGTGCTACCTCAGCATCCGATCCAAGAATTTAGTCCTGAAAAGCGCCGGGCGACAGCCGTCGTGGGGACTGTGGCCCGCCCCACAGGCGCTCCCGTGCAGGCCTCCGCCCTCCCCAGGCCTCCGCCGGCCGCTCCTCGCAGGCCGAACCCGCCCAGCTCCCTCCGCCCTCGGCCCCGCCCGACGCCGAACCTTCCTAGCGGGCCCGGGTCTGCGCCGCCAGGCGGCTGCCAGGCGGCTGCCAAGCGGCGCCCGAGCGGCCTCGGAGCACCGGGCCGCGCGCCCCCAGCCCACTCACCGCGCAGCGGGCCACCCGCCGCCACCCTGGCTCGCTCGCTCGCTGGGCGCCCCTCGCGCCGCCGGAAGTGCGGGCCTTGCCGTCAGTCGGCGCCGCGCGGCCGCTCTAGGAACGTGGCGGCGGCGACCCTCTATGGTGCTGGGCCCACCGGAAAGAAGAAACCCTTTGCTTCCTTCTGTTTGTTTCCTTTTCCCGCCCCGCCGAAGTCCTCCCGAGGACCTGAGGAGCGCGAGACCTGTGGCCGGGTCCCTTTGTGTGCGCGCCGTGGCCTCCGGAGCCGGCTGACTGCAGCCCGGTCAGTGGGGGCTTTTGAAAGGCGGCACCGGCCTGACCAACCCCTAGACCTCATTCTGCCCATAAGTTTTGAGCATTTACTAATTATAAAGCGGTACTCTGGAGAGCCGAAACTGTTACTGATACGGTCCCCCGTGCTTTAAAAAGGTGGTTTGTTGTTGTTGTAGTTGTTGTTGTTGTTTTTTAACCAAGTAAATGTCAAGATTTTTTTTTTTAATTCCAGTATAGTTAACTTACAGTGTTATATGAGTTTCAGGTAAATTTTAAGATCTCAGTTAGCTTTCCTAAGCAATTCGTGAATGGGTAGCATCCCATCTAGGAAGTAGAGATGTTCCAAGGAGTTGTACAAAATGAAAGGTTTTTATAGGAAGGAGGGTGGAAAAAAGAGTTATTAGCGAAAGAAAAAAAATTGTTATATTTTTGGTGGGGAGGGAAGGAAAGGCAGTTTTTGTCATGAGGATGAACTCAATAATGCCCCTAAGGAAATTTCAAATGTTACAAGACCACATTCCTGGGATAGGTTGAAACTGTAACTAAGTTTGTTTTCCCATGGGCAGAGGCCGTGAGGGGCGGGGGCAAATGACTCCATTTTGGGCTTAACACCTTAATTACAACAAAAAAGCCTCTGGAGGATGGGAATGATCATACTCTATAGATAAGGAAACCGAGTCTTAGAGAAGTTTGCTCAAGTTCCCACAGCGTGTTAAGTGGAAGAGCAAGGATTGGGAGGGCTCTTTTTGGCACCAGAGTCTCCTGATTTTCAGCATAACCCCTCGTTTCTCTTTAATAATGATCTCTCCTGGTTCTCCTCTCTTAAAAGCTCCTCCTCCTCCACCAGCCTGGCAGGGGCTAGGTCATCTAACCTCTCCTCCTTTCTCTGCCCTCATTCCCCTGTAGAGCTGCTCCAGTCTGATGGCTTCCAATACCATCTGTTTACCTGAAGACTCCTGACTTGGTAACTCTAGTCTGACCCTGGGATGCAAACAGTATTATCCAATTGTTTACTCAGCTGCCATTTGCATGTGTGCCAGACATCCTGAACCTAACCTGCACTACAGAGGAATTGCTGACATTCACCCAACCTGTTCCTTCAACAGTCTTCATCCCAGCAGTTGATGGCAACTCCTTCTTTCTAGTTGCTCAGGCCAAAAATCTGACTTTGTGTCTTTTTTCACCCCAAATCCAAACCCAATCCAACTCTGAATTCTGGTGTCTCTGTCTTCAAATATATACTGAATTGAACTGCTTTCAGCACCTTCACTGCTATAACCTCCACCAAGCTGAGGCTTCTCTGAGAAACCACCCCACAGGGACTAGTGTACCCTTGAGCCTAGTTGTATTTGAAGAGCTCGTTCTAAGAAGGGTGTACACACATGACGTGGAAAAGCTCCGTTTTAGCAGGGAGCACTGCTGCATTTGGCAAGACCACAAGAGAGGCTGGTCACAAGTGCAGTAACAGCCCTGGTCCATCTCACACAAAGGGACCCCGACAATGGCTCTGTCCACCAAGCCCGAGACTTTGCTTTCTGTTTCCTTTGGTTTCCCTGGGAAAGGAAACTTTGGGGATTCCCATTCCTGGGTTTGCAGAAAACATCTCTATTAAAAGCATGGCCAGGAGGGAGTAGAGCCCCACCCTGCATGCTGTGAGTCCAGGGGTAGGTCAACAGCTGGCTTTCTTCCAGGCAATCTCAGCTTGTGGGGCCAAAATACCGCACGTGTACACGTGCTGTTTTTATACTTAGAACGGCTTGGCTCTGACTGCACTTCCTGCTTGATCATAGTTGGGGGACTGAGGCAGGGGGCTGCTGCCCACGCGGGCACCTGGGAAGGATATCCCGCTCCTTCTCCACAGCTGCAGGGTGCCTCCCTCCTGCCCACGGGGGTACACATTGTGCTTTGCTGGCTCCTCGGCAAATCACCTGGTCAGAAGGTTGATAAGCCTTGTGCTTTGTTTCCCTGGGACTAAAGGACCAGATGTATCCTGGGTGAACACATGGCTTTATTGTGACAGTGGGAAGGCCTTTAATCCATTTTCTGGTAAACATTCCTGCAGGTGGCATATGGTTATCACATGAGAAAAACAAGCTGTTTTTTTGGTTCCTTCTGATGATTTGTTCTGGGCAAACCACCCTGTTTTGCCTGAGTCCAGTCCTTCTTTTGCAATCCTGTTGATTTCATTCTGTGTTTATTATTTTCTCTGGTTCCTGAGACCTGACCTGGGAAGACAGTCCTGTTCTAGGAGAGGACATTCACTCATAGGAATCTGTACTTTGGTTTTGGATACTTTTGTTGTCTGAGATACTAGTTAGTGAGGAAGCACATGAGAAATACCATAAGCTCTATGGAAAGAAGAAAAGAGAGTTCCCACATAAACCAGCAGGAAGCCACAGAGCTAGCAGAGAAAGTCTCAAGTGGTGGTGGCACAGTGAGCTGAGTTAGCAGCTTTACAAATTGCCTTGAAAAACAAACACACTGTCGGTAAAAGGATTGGCTAACTAACCCCTCGGATGACTGTAGAAGTGTGCAGTTTTCCCTTTCCTGTGCAACTAGCTAGTGATTTTTCTTAGCTATGTTTTGATAATGTCTAGTTAAAAAGTGGTGCTTATCTAGGCAGGCCTTAAATAATATTATAACGATTGCCCCCCCCAAAAAAGTCCTAAAATGAGAAAAACTAAAACAAAACCAGCAAGTGCTTTTGGAGGGCCTCTGATGGCTTCCCATGTGCAGGGCCCTGTCCTGCTCCTAAGCCAGCAGTGTTTCTCAGGCTGGAAAGCCACCTATCCCAACCTGGGCTCAGCCTCCAGGCCTCCTTCCAGGGACCTACACCAGCTCTATCGTCTGTTGGTCCCCTGACCCTCCTAGATATCCAGCCTGCTTCTCCAGTTGAGGATAACACCAAACACCTCTTACTGAGATGAAACGTGGCTCTGTCTTTGTCCCTCCTGAACTGAGCACGAGCCTGGCACAATTACTCCTGAATAGTGGATTGGCAATTGAACTAGACCTGAGTTTGCAACTATGGGTTGGGGAGTAGAACAGCCTGGAGAAGCCTGTTTGATTTGTTTTCTACCCTCCCTGAGGTACTGCTGCCGTCCCATCGGAGCCCCTGCCTAGAAGATTTCTATGGTCCTCCTGATGCTGAGATTCTGTGAATCAGGGTGATTCTATTGCTCACCCTCCAGGCTGCCCACAGACCCCCACCAGTGATTCTTCCTCTGCGCCCTTTGGCTGCCTTTGTCCTCAGGCCCCACACTAGTCCTCAGGCTATGCACTGAAATGAATTAGTCACATTGGAGTCCAGAGCACCAGGCTGTGGCTCAACTTTGGCTCTTTTGCCAAATTTGGCCACACATACTGTAGGATCAAAGTTTCAGAGCTTAGATCTTGGAGTCAGGGTAGACACATATGCAGAAAGAAGGCTTGGTCCGAATTCCTTCAGTTCAATACAGCGCACCTTTATTGAGCACCTAGGAAACCAGGAAAGGAAGGGAGAGCAGAGAAGACAGATATGGCAGGGCGTCTCCCTAGGGCACTTCTGTGTGTCTCCCTGAAGAAGGAGCTAGGCCCAGGACGTCCTGGCAGGAAGCTCACCTGGAACTGTGAGTCCACACAGTGTGGCTGCTCCCACGCTTGGCTCTTTCCGGGAGCCAGGAAGGAGCCAGTGCATGGAGCAGAGCTGGACTGTCTCTTTTATTTGGAAGACTTCATAGTTTTTTTCTTTAAATCCACTACCCACAGGCCCCAGTGGGAAAAGAATATGGTCTTTAACTTGATCTGTTTTGGACAAACACTTCACATGACCAATGTAAACTGTTGCATAGTTTTGCAAAGGGCTTCCAGTTCATTCCAGAAATTCTCCATCAGCTGACAAATCCAAATTGTTCTGGCCCCAGGGAATTCAAAGCCCTTCCCCCTCAAATGGACATTTCTCCTCATTGTGCCCCTTTGATGGGAAGTATAGAGAGTGAAGGAATAAGCCCAGAAAGGGCAGGAGGCATGCAGGCATCCACGGAACAGCGGTGATGGGGACTGAGCATTGCCTTACTGAGCCACTGCCTGAGCCCTGGACTCTGCTGCACAAGGGCTGGCATCCTTCCAGTGCCATGGGGGCCACCTCCTTTATGGGATCAAAGCACCTCGTTTCCTGCAGCAAGTTCCTTATAAGAATTCTTCTGGTCCCAAGAAGAAGTTAGAAGCCAGTAATTCGGAGAGGATGGGATGCTCATGGTCCTGTCCAGGGTCTGAGCTCTGCTGCCAGCGTGCTAGGCTGTGCAATGCTCAGAGGGTGGCATCAAAGTCTTGGAGACCAGGATTGCCACAGGGAAGTGAAGGTCAGAAGCAGAGCACATTCCCTATCTGCTGGCAGCCCCTGCTTTTCCCAGCAGAGCCTTGAGCAGCAGCATGAGGTGAAGGCAGACAAGGATCTCATGGTTCACTTGGATGAAGAGGTCAGGGGCTTATGGCCAGGCAGAAACTCTGGGCCTAGGCACTGGGAAAGCAGAGCACACACCCCACGGGCTCAATCACATACCAGTCTCCTGAGCAAGAGAGGGGTGGCAGGAACAGGACTGACCATGCCATCCAGCCACATCATGTGGCCAGTGCCCCAGCTTCAGGGCTGCGTACTGCCCAGGCAAGCCTCAGACATAGACTGCACCGAGCAAGGTCATGGCTCCTCAGGCCTGGCTCTGGGCCCCGTGAGTGCTCAGCTTGGAGCCAAGAGCCAAGGACATGGGACGCATGGCACTCAGGCAGACAGACACATAGAAGAACAGGGGCTGAAATTCCTCAGTCAGGGCCTGGCCACCCGCATGCAGGTGCACTGGCTGTGGGGGGCTTCAGGAGAGGCCTCTGCTAGCTGGCTACTTGGCCTCCACCAGCTGCTCCAGGCGCTGCAGCATCGTCAGACGCAGGGCTTGGAATCTGGAGGGAGACACAGCCAAGAGGACTCACTGACACAGGAGGACACAAGGAGAGGGGGAGAGAGCAAGGGAGCGCACAGATAGCCTCAGTAGACCTGAGGCTGCTCAGCGGCCACCATCTCTCCTCAGCTGAGGCCAGGGAAGAAGAGCCAGGCCCACACCCTGCCAAACAGGCGGCTTAGAGGAGCAGGCACACAGGGCTGCAGACGCTGGCAAGCTTCAAAGGCAGAATGTACTGTTTCTATTCCAGAGATTCTCCACTATAGGACAGAGCGTGCTGGAGGGGACAGGGTGGCAGAGTGGGGATCAGGAAGCCTGCATTCAGGCCCAGTCTCGTCAGTGACCTGTGCTGCAACCTTCTGCACCTCAGGCCTCGGTTTCTTCTCTGTGCTCTGACTGCACTAGCCAGGTGACCCCCACATCCCCTTCTAGCTCCCAGACTTACAGCAGACTGCATGGTGGACTATCCCCTCTGTCCGGGTGTCTCTGCTGACCTCCTGAAAGGGGCCTCACTACACAGATGGAAGGCTGGGGTAGGGGGTTGGGGAAGGGCTGTGGCATTCCAAAACTCATTCAGCCAGACACCGGAATCCAAACCAGTCTCCCAACTGCAGGTCCTCTCACCATGAGCAGACTGCCTCCTTCCCTTCCTAAGGAGGACCCCAAACCTGGCCCCGGCTGAGTGGCCCACATGTTCCCCCATCCCCAGCCCATCTTTCGCTCTACAGAGGAATAGACCAATCATTGGCAAGTGCTATTTGTCTAGCCTCACGCAGCCAGGCCTTGATGTAGCTTCCCCAGGAGCCCGCAGGTGACACCTGCTCACCTTTCCATTGAACAGGTCCCCTGCACCTGAAAACACCAGCTGGTACAGAAGGTTCCAGCAGTCACCGTTCTTTGGCAGGCTCAGAATTCCCACTAGCGGGAAAGGCCCAGACCTGGACGGAATGTGCCCCGAGCAGGCCCTCTCCTCGGTCACTCCTCCAGGGCTGTGTCTCCTGTAGAGCTCATGACCCTGGTCCGGCGCCCACCCCTGCTCCTGCCTGACTCTCCCGAGCTGTTTCAACAGCGGCGCCCCTCCGGAGCTGGCGAGGTGCTGAAGCCAGAGGGGCGGTTTGGCCTGCCTCCTGCCCTTTCCGCAGGCTATCACCCCAGCTTGCCCTCACTACAGAGCAGGGGGCCAGCAGGCGGTGCCGGGCAGCCAGGGTGGGCAGGCCTCCCTGATTCGGGCCAGCGCCATGCCCTGGAGGGGAGAGCTCGCCCAGCCCCAGCCTGGGGGCTCTGCCCTGCACACTTGACCCACGACGGGCTCTTTATGTGCTGCTTACTTCATGGTCAGTTTGATTATTTCTCTTTCCTCCTCTTCTTTTAATTTTTCAACAAAACTGTCCAGCACCGGCATTTCAAATTTAATGTACTGAGCGACCTAGAAAATCCAAGAACATTTTAATGTGCTTTAAATTAGAAGCCAAAAATGTGTCTTCTTTTCCTCAGGGTCTCCACAGCTGCTGATTTAGCCCTGTCTTCTAGCCCACTCACCCCAGCTCTCAGTCTGTACAAGGACGGAGAACAGAGAGGCCCACGCTCACTGCACAGCCTATTCTCCCTGGGAGGAAAGATGAAGCTGGATATTAGGAAAAGTATTCAACAGAAAGTAGAACCACACTGGGGGTTCTCCAGGGCGGGGGAGCGGAGCACTGGGAACTCTCCCATTTCTAACTGTGGAACAAAGCTGCGCTAGTCTGTGAGTGGTCCAAGGGATACAGGGTCACTGACCTTCACCTTGGCCCAAACCCTATAGGCCTTTTCTGTGCAAGGGGGCTCTGCAGAATGGTCTCTCCTAGACCAGGACGCAGGCTGCAATGGGCCTTAGGCACCTGTCTCCCTTCCACAGGCCCCGGGTACTTGTAGGCCCCGAATAAGGAGCCCCTGTGAGTCTTTAGTGTAATGACAACTAAACACACTCTAACAAAGGAAAAGTTTCTTCCTGCCTGAGGGGGAAAGCTCAGGCAATGGTTTTTGAGGACTCAACTTCCTTTTTCCCCTAAGCCAGCGGATGGAGTTGGTGGGCACTGACAGGAGGAGAGAGGGCTGGAGCCATCACTGTGCTGGGCTTGGGGCCCTTTGGGACAGCTGGGTGAGATGTCACTGCAGAGGGCTCTGGTCAAGTGCATCTTCAGAGCCCTTGGGAGTCCCCCATGCTGTCATGCAGCCCCTCCCTCAGGAACAGGTCTCCCTGAACCTCAGCCCCGACTCACATCGTGGGGAACTTCCTCGCCCAGGTCGGCTTCCATCAGGAATATCCTGGCGATCTTCTCACATGGCCCATGCAGGATTCTGGAAATCAGTGGATACTCACAGTCTTTTAATTTTGTTCTCTCTAAAAAAAGAAGGTCATTTATAAAATTCATGGGGCATTAGGATTGCCCCTCTTTGTTCTGGGGTGGGAATGTGGTAGAAAAATGGAGGTCCAAGGGGCTGGGAACTTTTTCCAGACCTTGAAGAGAAGGTTGCCCTGAATGTTGTGTGATTGTGGCATTCAGCAAAGACAGGTCAGAACAGGAACCCAGGGAGTAGAAGAGAGGGGAGCATGGACGCAGGGAGGCCAGGCTGCTCAGTTACCATGGAGCAGAACCCTGACCAGAGGGCCATGTGCATGCTGCAACTGTTCTCAGGGGGCGAGGGGTTTCAGTTCCAGCTCACAGTCCCTGATGTGTACCCCAACCCCTCCCAACTGAATAAGATCAAAGACAGTGGCTTCTTGTGTTTTTGGCAGGATTCTGTAAGGGGCAGAAAGTGTGCCTGGGTTTAGGGCTGGCAGAGCATTCACAGTGGCCGTGAGAGGAGGAGCATGGTCAGTGAGCTTGCCACATGGACAGAGACTTTGCTGTTTATGATCTGGAAGCACAGGCAGACACTTACCCCCAGACTCATGAACAATGTAGAGCGCAAACTCACTGGGACCATTTTCCACCTGTGTAGGCAAGAACAGGAAGTCAGACCAGGGCTTTCTGAGACGAGACAGGAAGGGATCCCTGGCAGGAACCAGACCCCCAGCGCCACATGCAGAAGTCCCCAAGGATCCTCCCCTCTCTCTCTGCTTAAGATCCCAGAGATGCCGTGTCAGCAAAGGAAATGTTGCTAGACCTTCTACCCAGGAACCACAGGCAGCTTCCCCAGCCTTTGCTAGCTCCCCCAACAAGACAGCAAGCCACCAGCCTCCCAGGGCAAGGCCAGACTTGCTGATGGCCAAACTTACTCGGAACTTGTTCAGCAGCAGGGTGAGCACATGCACGGTTGTCATGGTGCTGTTGACCCTCACGTTGGTCACCGACCCATAGGCAGGAGTAAACACTGAGGTCTGCAGAGGGAGGTGGGCCATTCAGGGCAGGGCCAGAGGGACACAGAGCTGACATCACACAGGGTCTAGGCACACTGTCAGCCAAATGGTCCGAGGCCACAGGTGAGCCTGGGCTCTGGAAGCACCTGTGCCTGTCCAGCACAGATCCACACACAGCTGTGCCCACATCTGGTGCACTTGGGGAAGCCGTAGCAACCCCCGTCTCACAGAGGCCTATGAGAGGGATGCCTCCAAAGCCATGAGGGCCAGCTCTTTGACCCTAGCAGCCAGTCCCATGGAAGTACTTCCCAGTCTCCTTATCACTCTTTCTTTGGCTCATATTGCCAAGTGTCTGTTGATTCTA